>NW_016690251.1:2137798-2211200 GCF_001604755.1 Lepidothrix coronata
TATTGGAATTCTGCTTCATCACCCAGCTTGAGACACCAGATATTCCAGATTGGCCCGGGTGAGGCAGTAGAAGAGCCACTGCTCTTGTCCCTGCACTGAATGGAAAGCAGAAGTCCCAGGGCTCATGTTTAAACATGTTTGTCTATTGACACTGGGCTGGAAATTGGGAGGTAAAACTTACACAGAGCTGACCCTTTCTCATACACCTAAAGACTCAGAAGAAATGGTGACAAGGTTGCCCTGCAGCTTGTGTCCGCAACACACAGGATCTCCCTCACATAGACCTCCTTTTTTTAGGGGGATACAATCCTGCTTCACAGGTCTTGTTTCACGATAATACAAGAGCAAACCCAAAATTTCAAGCGCTCCTTGGGTAAAAAGAAGAAATAATTTTTCTGGCTATTGCCTGGAGTCAGTCACAAAACGCAGGCCCACAGAGAACACACCATGAACCCCACACCCCCAGCTCTGGGCTGCCAGTGGTGTATCCAGGGCCAGAAGAGCAGACCTCATACCACAACCGAACCAGAGCTACATGTGGCCCCTGACCTGAGAGAGGCAATACCTACCCTGCTCTCAGACAGAGGTCAGGCTCTGAAACTGTCTGACATTCACTTCATCTCCTCCTCTGGAAAAGCAAGACCTTTTCTTACACCTCTGGGTGGACTTTAGAAGTAGAACCACTGAGTCGAAGACAGATGTGTCTCACACAGCCTAAGCTCCTCTGAGATATTTAGCTCAGTTAAGTGTTAACTGTGAGGCAGACCATTAAAAACTCTGGCTGTAAAGGACGATGGACACACGCACTCTCCCCCACCTTCCGTGGGCATGACGCTGCTCCCAGATCGCCTGTTGCAGACAGAGCAGTGAGGAAGCAGCACGTCTGAAACAGCAAAAGAGCAACACCCCCTCCTTGTGCCTGCTGGGAGGAAAGCATTTCTGCGCCCAGCACATGGCCACAAGCCTTCTCTTGTCTGCACCATCTAAACAATCCATTAATTACAACTATGTGTGTTCAGTTTTGGGCCCCTCCCAACAAGAAAGACACGGAGATGCTGGAGTGTAGTCCACTCCAGGGCAACAGAGCTGGGGAAGAGTCTGGGAGCACAAGTCTGATGAGGAGAAGCTCAGGGAGGTGGGGGGTGGCTCAGCCTGAACAAAAGGAGGCTCAGGGGGGACCTTATTGATCTCTACAACTCCCTGAAAGGAGGGTGTAGCCGGGTGGAGGTTGATCTTTTCTCCCAAGCAATAAGTGACAGGATAAGAGGAAATGGTCTCAATTTGCACTGGGAAGGTCTAGTTTGGATATTAGGGAAAATCTCTTCCCTGGAAGGGTTGTCACTGGAACAGGCTTGCCCAGGACAGTGGTTGAGTCACCATCCCTGGAGGTATTTAAAAGAAGTGTAGATGTGGCACTTGAGAACACGGTTTAGTGGCAGATTTGGCAATCTTCAGTTAATGACTGGACTCGATTGATCTTAGAGGTCTTTTCCAATCTAAATGTTTCTATGATTTTGCCCATACACTGGTGTCATTTCACTCAGGTTGCAGTCACAGTTCAAAACTGCCTGGAATTTCAATACCTTGAAATGGAACATTTTCCACCACAACAAAGTCTAGCTCCTGCTACCCTCACAGTTTGGTAGCTCTGACTGCTGTCAAACAAAAAGCGTAGTGACCTGCCAGGACATCTTGAGTGGCTCTATTTTGTTCAAAGTGTAATAAACGAGCTTTTGTTTCTGCTAGTTGTTCTTGACGTTTCTCCAATTGATGGCACCTTGCTGACAGATAGGAAATACAATAATTAAACTGCACATGATGTTTGAACACAAAGAAGTAAAGCACAAATGGCAGAGCTACAAGATAAGGTAAGGACAGGGAAGTAAAACAGAGATGCAAATCTTGTCAAGTTTTGAGACGTCTGCTGCTGTTCTACCTGCCTGTGAAAGGGTGCTGCAATTTTTGAGAGAAGCAGCAGCTGGAGAAGGAGAGGTGAAGAGGGGCAGGCCCAAAGAGACTGATCTGCCTTGGATAGTGCTTTTAAAGGGGAAGGTTTGTAGATGAATCTGAATGACAATTGCAAGGAGGAGTGTTCCTGCATCTGGTTATTCAAATAAGAACTACCAACAGGAAAATTATTTAAAGGTCCATCTCCCTGAGTGTGTTTCCCCTTCCCTGGCATCTACAAAAGTAAAATATACTTCTGGAGAGTAGAATCTGGTTATCTTTTATTGATTATGTTCATGTTCAGAACTCTAATACCTGATATAACCTTTGTGGGTAAAGGCACAAGTGAAAGTCTTGACATAAATTAACTGCTAGGCTTTGGAGCCTATACAGATACATATATGTATGTATGTATGTGTGTGCATATATATATATATATATATATGATAGTTTTAAGGTGCATTAATGTGCTCCTTTTATTGTTGTTTACAAATATTACCTTGCAGTATCTGGGCTTCACCAGCTTTCCCCTTCTCTAGTGAGAAATAAATGAGAAAGAGGTCCTGGCGTTTTATCATCTTTACATTTTACAACAGAAGCTTCATCCCATACTATTTTTCATGCTTCTACTGACTATAACTCTACTGACTTGTAAAAAACCAAGGGACTTGTTTTCCTTCCTCAATAAAGATATATTTCTGTGGCATCTGGGATCAACCTGCTTTTTCTTCAGCAGCATTAATCGTACACCCAGCCTGGGTGGCTGGTGTAGATGGACAGGCAGCTGTGACAAATACTGCTAGATGGGATTTCCAACATTCCAGGTGACCAAGAGGAAAGACAGCCCTCCCAAAATTAATTCCCACAACAAATTGTATCTTTAATGCCTTTGACTTAAAAGGTTTCCTTATGGCACAGTAGAAAACACAGTGATTTCTAGATAATTTATATGAAATTATAAAAACCTAGGGGCATTACAGAGAGTAAGACATTTGTCCACCCTGACTGCCCCTGCTTAGCACAGGTGGTGCATCCTGAGTCATACCTTCAGTAAATCAGACAGGCGGGTCAGCATGTCAGTGGTGATGGAAGGAATGTTATCCACACACTGGCAGTACTCAAGGATTATTCTTATTAGCAGCAATACTGTCCTACAAGAGAGGAAACAGCCAAATATGTCATCTCAGGGCACAGAATATGCTGAAAAAAAAGAAAAATCAAACACAGACCAGTCATGTTGATAGAAAGCTACCCAATGCTAGAGATTATAGCATTGAATAAACCCACTAACTAATGTGAAGTAGAAGTAAAACATAAAAGAAGGCATACATAAAGACAGTTACAATGAATACTCATTCCAAAGGGAAGCATGTGGAAAAAAAGTATTTTATATCAGAGAAAAATCTCTGAAAAAACAAGTAATAAATTCTAAGGAGTCACAAACAGAGAAAGCAGCTGTGAAGAAATAGCACCAAATATCTGAAGATGCTGAACACCTGTAATTTCCCCTGAAGCCAGCAGGCACTGGAGAATTTGGGAGCTACTGGATGGAATTACGAAGGCTCCACATAGAGCAGGCATGCTCCTTGGAATTCAAATACACAGAAGGCAGGAAAACTGAGGTGAGATCAAGTGTTCAGAGTAGATATTATAACATTTCAAAGAGTTAAATGTCTTTCTTCCTTTAGGCAGTAGAGTGCAGAGAGATGATGAAAAGTCAGCTGAAAATACACACCTGAAGAATGCTTTGTGAACATCAAGGCATTTTTGATGAATGCCTTTTGATTAAATACAATGAAACTGCACGTAAAAGTGTGTAGAACTGAAACAAATATTTGCACCATGAGGCTCGCAATTGCTTCACAGAGCTAAATGTAACAAGTTTCAAATGAGCAGAGATGGATCATCAAACACATCATATATTAGGTAAATTTTATCCTTTAAAGCAATGCTCCCACACGACCTGAAATGCTCTTTTGCAGTGATATCAGTTGGCTGGCACAGAAGTTCTCAGCCACAGCTTCTGCTTCTTATTGAACAACGATGCATCATCATGAAGCAACTCATAAAATGACAGCTGGTCCAAGACATTCTGCACATCACAACTTTTAAGTATGGGTAAATTGATGTGAGGACTCTGGGGAGTGAGATCTTCCAGGTTTTACTCCCTCCCCAAAAAAACACTTTCATGCATATTTAATGCTTAAGCCTCACAGTCTTTGGAAACACAGCATGCTTTTAAATGAAAGAAGTATGTATCGTATATTTTAAAATGTCTTTGATATAACCAGCTCTAAGAAATTACTTTCCAATTCAAAGTAACCAGGATGCCAAGAAACAGTGTATGCAGCTTCTGAGATGGCCCATTTCTCCTTCTGAATAAGAGAAGCAATTTTTCAGTAGCGGACTCGTATTTTGGTGCTGTTCAGCCTGGAGAAGAGGGCTCCAGGGAGACCTTACTGCAGCTTTTCAGTGGGCTTATAGGAAAGATGGGGACAAACTTCTCAGTAGGTCCTGTGGTGACAGGACGAGGAGTAATAGTTTTAAAGCAAAGGAGGGTAGATTCAGACTAGATACAAGGAAGGAATTTTTTACAATGAGGGTGGTGAAACACTGGCAGAGGCTGCCCTGAGGGTGACCCATTCCTGGAACATTCAAGGTCAGGTTGGACAGGGCTCTCAGCAGCCTGGTTTACTGGAAGGTGTCCCTGCTTACTGCAAGAAGGGTGGGCTAGATGACCTTTGAAAGTCCCTTCCATCCCAAACTATTCCAGGAGCCTATGATTTTTGCCAGAGATACTTGGACTACATAAGAAATAACTGTGTGCTACAAAGACAAATGTGTATTTTCACAATTATGTGTTTTCATGAAATAATGGAAAAAAACATTCAAATAAAATCATAAATTTCAGCCAAGTCATTCAGAGGAAAACCAGCATTTTAATGTACAGAAGAGCTTTTATAACTGTTTGGGAACTAAAGAGAAACTAGTCTGTGAAAGGAAAGGGATTTCCAATTTAAATAACATTGCTAAAGCTGTTAGCATTCAGCACAGTTCTACTCAGAAGTTCTTGCCAACTAACCCACTGCTAAGAGGAAAGTGTGCATCTTACCCAACTGTTGCATATTTTTGTCCTTCAACAATAAGGAATTCAGCTGGCTTTCTTTCTTCAGTAGCTAGACATTTTAGCAAGACAGGAAAAGGAATGAGTTCAACCGAAAAAAAGGGCAAAAAATGCTATTTATAAAAACGTAATGTTCACCTGTTAAAGTTTGAAAAAACCCACAATCAGTCTTCGGAACACTGCTCTTTTTTTTACAATATTAATTAGATACTTGATCGCCCATCATAATTATTACAACCCACAAAATTACATTATTATCTGCTGTGATTTTAGGTCAAAAAGTCCCACAGTCACTATGGTCTTAAAAACCCCAAGTACAACAGGTTACAAATAGAAGAAGAAAAGCAGAAAAAGTCACTAGGTTTTCTACTATACATTCTCAAGTCACTTGCTGTGTATATTAATATTTTAGCTTCAAATCACTTCTTCAGGCTTCATAAAAGCTCTTACTGATGCAGTTTTTCATGCTAAATTATCTGCCTGAAGGGAGCTGCAAGAGGTTATTTTAAAAGCAATGGTTGACAAATGTATTTTGGTGTTGTGTTCCATAACTGGAGAGATTATTACTAACACACTCTCTGTATCTGTTTTTTTATATTCCTTTTGGAAGGGTTTCTCTACCAAGACATCACTGTACTTTCTTTCTTCTAATCTATGGCCATTTTTCTCCCCCTCTCTGTATGTTTTCTTCCTCTTCTAGATATTCACACACATCCCTCACTGCAATATTGGATGAGTTTCCCCACGAGGTAAGAACACATTAAGTATTCCCAACGCACACAGGGGAAATAGGCCATGAGGAGAAAAAGTGACTTCTCTGAGGTCAAATGAGGTTTCTATGGCAAGGTAAATAATTGAATGAACGTGAGTTTTCCCTTCCATGAGCAGCCACATGGCATGCTGCCTTTCATTGGAACTGGCAGATGAAGCAGTGGCAAGGAGCAAGCTTTGTTTCCCACAAAGGAGGCTGAGCACATGTACATGCTCCTCAGTCCCTGGCAATTCTTCAGTGGTTTGTTCTCGGAAAAGACCGAATTTGTGCAAAGACTGTAAGCCTCTACACTGGGAATACTTGTATAAAGAGGCAGTTCCCTCCCTGTGCTAACACTTCTGGGTGTTTTCAAGAAATAAATAAATAATTTGTCAAGGTCAGGACAAGAAGTTTCAACACCGGTAAGAGACAAAAAAAAATAATAATAATAAAAAAAAAAGAAAATAGACATCAATTTCCTTCTGATGCCCCCAGAAGACAGTGAGCAAACGCAGATCAAGAGTGGCATCACAATATGTCCATCAGCACTCACTAGAAGAATTTGCTGATAATAAATTCATTTCACAGTAGTTCTGCAAGATACACACCTGCTGGTTTTTTTTCAGGGAGAGAAATTCTGCCATCTGACACTGAATCGACAAGATCCTGAAACTCCGCGGGAACTTCAGCTTGCTTCCAGCGCTCATTGTCCAAAAGCAGGCTGGTTATAAACACAAAAGAGAGGAGGCTGAGAAAGAAAAGCCTTGTATTGATGCTTCTCCTGCCTGTAATGCCGTGGAATCAAAACTACAACAATTTTTAAAAAGCTACTGTCCTAGAACATTGTGCTAGTCATCTTCATCAGAAGGAGGTGTCCAACAATGGGCAGCAACAAAACAGAACAACACTGTATTAGTCTAGAGACCTCACAGTTTGTTCATTCAATCTGTCATAGGGACCAAAAAACTACACTAGGCAATAAAGGTCTTCATGAGATCATTGTCCATGAAGTAATGTGCAAATACAATACTTCAATTTTTACAGCTTTTGATGGATGAAAGCAAATAGACTTGATGCATGTTCCCCAATTTTAGAAAACAGTTGAAAGTGAATTATTCTTAAACTTCTGTGACAAAGCTATGTGGCTCTTCAATGTCAGTTCTTGTGTACTTTCTGTATCCATTACTGTCCTTAGAACAGTATTGTAGAATACAGTTTGAGGAAATCAAGTTACAAAAACAGTAAAAGTCTAAACCACTTAGAAATAATTGGGGTTTAATACAGTTTTTTCACCCCCTGCTCTTAAGTATAACAGGCTTACTAGTGCTCTAGGCAACAAAAGATTGTGTTTGGCTGGCATACAACTGACAAAATCATCCATGGAAGAACAATAAAGATCTTCTACCCAGAAATACCTTAGTTTTGTCTTTCTCTCCTCATGAAATCTATTCACAAATCTGTTGGCTTGACTCTGAAGTGCTCCTCGTAAGGACATACTCTTCTTGCCACAGATCTGCTCAGTATCTAAGATAAAGCCTTCCATCAAGCGAGAGAGAGTAACAAACTCGTTGGAATTCAGTTTCTCTAGGAAGCCATCCTATATGCAAAGAAAACCATTGTAAGGAGACAAAACACCACAAAAAAATAAAAAAAATCAGAGATGTAAAGAAGTAACTAGTCAGCATCTGAGGGTTACTAGTATTTTAAGAGGCACATCATTTAACCCTATGTGGGACAGACAAGGTAGATTGCAGTTACCGTACTCCCATCGTGTGGGAGCCATTCAAAACCCTGGGAGCAAATTCCCATTAAGAATGAGACACCACCAGCAGTCTGATCCATGCTCCTTACCTTTGCTCTTGCCATGAGGAACTTGACTGAACGATCATGGCAGATATCAGAGGCATTATAAAGTAACTCCTGAATATTGTTTGCCAGCCTGACTAGTTCCAGGTCAGTCAGCTTCATGTCATCACCGATCCTACAAATGACAGAACCAGTAGACTGAGCATCAGTTTATAGAAAAAAATCAGTATTTCTGCACACAGGTTGAAGGAGGAAAGAGCCTTGCAGTGACTGTCAAATGCAGACAGTCAATTAATCACTAAAGTCACTTTGTACATATGGGATCTTCTAAGATGCTGTCAATGCCATGTAGCTGTCAATGCCCTGTAGCGAGGAAATGCATAACTGCCCATCCTTTTCTTTTTTGAATCCACATTCTAATTGCTATGAATGGTCTAAGAGAAAATCGGATACAGTTATTACTAATACAATAAATAAAATTAACATTTACTGAGCTAAAATTTACCTAGCTCCTGTAACACTTGAGCATCACAAAGCATATGACAGATAAAATACAGCATTTCTCTTCTGATGAAAGTGTAAGGCCTAAAATATAGATATTTGGCACTCCCCCCAACCTTACTCCACAGGCTGTTGTTCTATGAGCTCTTTAGACTTCAGGCTCTTAAGTTGGTTGTTTTTAAAAAGCTTGTATGACTTGTCTACTGTTTTGAGGTCAGCACGTAGCTCAGCTCTGCCATTCACGGCTCATGTCACTAGTGAAGATCACAATCTTCTGGTCCAGCTCAAGGGACTGACAGTATGAGAGGAGAGAGAAAACTTGGGACACTACAGAGCAGCAACTGGGCTAACACTGTTCTGTGTATTTTTATTAGCCTGCTCCAAACACAGAGCAAAGGTGCAATAAAAAACAGAAGAGGGATAAAGCAACTTCATTTTAGAATGAAGTTATGCAACCAGCTGCAGAAACAACTTTGCTCCTCAAGAGCTCTAGCTGAGTGGTGTATTTTTAGCACATTTGGCAAACTGCTCCAGACTAGTTTGGATCCAACCTCTTTCTCTCCCCTCTTCCCTGTAGCCCTGGACTCCTCTTCACATTTCATTTCTCTTCCACCATAAGGCATGCACAAAAGGATGCCAAAAGGTTACACATCTGGAGTCTGGAGCACCTCAGGGCAGCACTGCTTATGGAACCAAAGCATTGAGAAGGGTTTATTTATTTAAGTATGCAAGTCAAATGATTAACGACAAATGGGACATTGTTCTCTAGAATTTATCAAGGTGTATTCCATGAAGCCAGCTTAAAAAAAAAAAACCAACAACATAAAAAACTGCCATAGGGAGCATGGACAGGGAACAGAGATGATTTTGCCTGCTAAAGGGACGGCAATCTGTCTTTCATGTAGGCTGGACTCGCATCTCTCCTGCTCTCTACACAAGTGGCCTCCCCAGAAGAGCCTATGGAGAAGGAACAAGTGACAGTCCCTGTACCACCTACACACAGAGGTGAAAACAAGGCAAATAAATGAAACAAAGGTGAGCTGGAAGCAGTGCACTCTGATGGCAGCCTCTGGGGCGATGGTGGAGGTTCACTACACCTACCTAAAAAGCACTTTCCTCCAAAGTCAATTTTTGTACTGTATCGTTAGAAACAACTGCCTGCACCTCACACCTTGTTCCTGCCATTGCTGCAAAGTGGAGACGGGCACCGCGCTCACTTACATCATCTCTACTCCTCCTGGAGTAACAGAAGAGGATGTTTGCTCCTTGCTGGATGAGGAATCGGTCGTGCACTCGGGTTCAGAGACCGAGTCGCTGCTGCAGGGCTCACTGTTTGGGGAGGTGTTCCTTTGAGAGGTAGTGTCAGCTGCTCCGGCCGGGAGCTCCCCTTCGCCAAACGCATCGCTTATGAACATGCCCTCGTGGGTCAGATAAGCCACTTCGGTGTCCACCAAGCTCTCCTTGGCAGAGTTCTTCTGTAAGGTGTCCTCCAGGTCTCTGTTTTTTTGGTTCTTGTCTAGAACCAAGAAAACCACGCTACGGATAGTATTTAACGTTGCCTAGAATAAAATATAACTTTTATTACAAAAAAACCCCTATAACAAAACCCTGTGCCACAAGCTCGTGCTAGGAAGAGATTTTCTTTTACCCAGAAATTTAAACTAAATCCTGGCTTTATTTTCTATTGTGTAATTAGTATTCGGAGGCAGACCCATCCGTCTGATGGGAACCAATATCAGATGTTTCTGAGAATGAGGTTTCTTTCACCAATCTAACACATACAAAAGTTCTGTCCTAATCCCTAGCAGCCTAAAATAGATGTAATCATGCAAAAAGAGGTATTATCTCTTTGCCACTGCTCCCTTTGTTAGCACTAATCATTTTTGCCCTGGATGCCAATATTCACATCTCCCTCTTTCAATCAGAAGTTTGAACTCTACAAGCAAAACCAACACCTTAAGACTCCAAATGGAAAGTAACTTCATTCCCTTTCATGCCTGAACTATGTAAAGCTCTTTGTAAATGAACGTCTTACCTTTATTCTCTTGAGGAAGATTGTGAACTTAGAAAAAATATTCTTCAGTAAATCAAACCACTGAGGAAAATTCATCATCCTCATCTGGTCTGCAAGCCTAAAAAAAGAGCAGTATTCAGCAAACAGCAACTGTTTGCTGGCCATGATGCCTACTGGCACATAAAGACAAAAAACACATGCTCTAACTTGAAGTTTAAATTGTAAATATAGGGAAAACTATACAGACTTCTATCTGGCAGAACAACAGACATTACCTGAACAACAGTCATGTAAGTGGAATGGGAAAGGAGAGATACAAAATGAGACAACACTATAAAAAAATGAAAGCTTCACATTTACCATTTATTTTCTTTCCTAGGCATAATGTACTTTTCCCTGGCATAAGTATGTGTTACCAACAAGGGAGGGGGGGGGGTTAATAGCACTTTCACAAATCATGTGGGAGGAAAACAAAAATCACAAAAAAAATTAAATGAAAATATTTTGTAAGTGTTACAAAAGCTGTGTTATTAAGCTCATTTTGTGGCATTGCAATGAGACCACTTCTGCTATTAAAGTACAAGTCAGCTGTTTGTGGCAAAGGGCAGAAAAGTCATTGACAGAACAAAAGTTAAACCCTGTAATACACAGTTAGGACCCAACAGCAGAATAGTAAACACTGGAGAATAGTGACCAAATATACAATGTTTAAAAATGACCCTGTGCCCAGTCTTTTCCCAGTCTGGACATGAATCCCATGTAGATTCTGCCACTCACTTTGCTTTATCAGCTGGACTATTTTTATTATCTTGGGGTAACACTTTGCTGAGTCAAGTGAATCATAAAGCCACGGAAAAAAAAGAAGCTGGCAGGGGCCTCTGGAGCCCGGGGCCTCTGGAGCCCGGGGCCTCTGGAGCCCGGGGCCTCTGGAGCCCGGGGCCTCTGGAGCCCGGGGCCTCTGGAGCCCCTTTGGCCAAGCCCTGCTCAAGGCAGGTCCAACTAGACTGGGTTGCTCTGGGCCCTGCCCAGTTAAAGCCTGACCATGTCCCAGAACACATTTCTCTGGGCCCCTATTCCAGTGTTTGACCATCCTTACAGGGAACACATTTTTCTGGCCTTTCTCATCTTTCGTCTTGCACCCATTGCCCCTTGTCCTTCCCCTGCACACCTCTGAGAGGAGCCTGACTCCATCTCCATCTCTGCCATGGCATTTGCCTTTACTGGGCTTTGTGAGGTTCCTGACGGACCATTTCTAAGACTGAAGCTGTCTGGTCTCATCTCCGGATAGTTCCTGTTCTCAGTCACACAGGAGGAACTGAAACTACTGACGTGTCTTAATATAAAATCCCGGATTATGACAACAGAGAATGCTTTCAAGTGGATATATATTTAAGAGATATATGGTTCATGTAGTGAGATTCACAGAATTTTATTATTTATTATAAAGTTAAATTTAAGGTAACATTAGAATCTGAATGAGAAGGGGAACACAGTATCCACACAGAGGCAGACAGAAGCAGAGGTTTAAGATGAAAGAGAAGGATAATCCTTATTATAGGGAAATTTAAGCAAAAATTAGAACAGTAAATTTATCTGTGCTAAAAAACATCCTATCCCCACCCACCACCAAAAAAAAAAAAAATCTGGCTGCATACTTACTTAACAACCACTTCTGTATCTATTTCTTCTATCTGCGATACCGTATTAACCACACACTGTCAAATTTTAAGGGGGAAAAAACAAAACAAAAAAAGATCTTAGCTTCTTTCTAACTGCTGCTGAGTTTCATAACATACACAACAATCCTCAAGTTAAATAAGGTAAAGTAAAATAACAAAATAAAGACACATTTGTATCACTTTAACAACTTGTTTCTCTACAAACAAATGACAAAAAACCCAAAAGAAACCCCCAAAAGCACCTGGTACACACAAAACTAGCCAGTTTCTTCAGGTCTCCAGAACAATCTGTTTTCATTCCAAACACATGTATTGTTTTACAGCCATTTCACTGATCTGTTTTCACAGTACTTGTAAGCCCAAGGTACAAATCAACTCCATTCAGACCAAAAAAGGTGTTTTCTCCCAAATGCCAATCAATAATCTGAACAAATGAGTCAGTAGCATGTGAACTCATCTTGCCTTTAACAAATATGTACAATCCCAATGGTGACTGAAGGCTGCCATCACAGATTTTACCTGTGTTTTGAGTAATGGTGGTCAGTACACCTGCAGAACAACAGGTGTGTTGCTCTTTGTCCTTGAACTGTGTGTGAACTGTCTCTGTTCAGTGCTTACAAACCTCTGCCCTTTCACCTGCCTGGCCATAAACAGCTTCTAAAAAGCACTGACCAAAACAGCCCAACAATGCATTTGAAGAGGAAGCACATTTGAGGTGTGGGAAGGAAAACAGTTTTCTTCATTAAGGAAAAGTATCCCTAAGAGATGAGACAACGGGCCACAACACAAAAGTGTTGCACAAACCACACAGAAATACTCCAATCCTGTCTTATTTTCCTTATTCAACAGAAATTTACAGTGCAAGTTGATTAAACTTTGCCTATTTTTAAGCAGAGGTGACACCCAAAAAAATTCAACATGAAGACAAATATTCCCAGCAGAACAACTGCAATGTGAAGGGGATTGGGAGAGGCAATTCTGGCTTAAAACAAAAACCTTCAAATAACAATATTAAAAAAATAAATACAAACTTCTTAAAACTAGGTTCCCAACCCAGTTCACAATGCAGCTGTGGACAGCAGACTACATACTATGAGGACAGGAGATGGCAAACCCAGCACCTATCTCCCAGACACTTAGCTCCCAGATACAAGTCAGAGGGAGCTCACAGCACATCAGACCATAACTCTCAAAATAACTATGCATCTTTAGGGAAAAAACCCACCTCTTACACAATATTCTCACATAGTGTGCAAACAAACAAGATGAGTAAAATTAAAAGTACCAAACACACGCTCAAAGTTCAATCTATGTTTTTGTTTGCAAACAAAAGCTGTCATGTCACTACCCAAACTAGCCCGTGCATTTTCCCCCAAAGATGTAATCTGAACTTTGTTCAATTGTTGGTTTTAGCTGGTTTTCTTCATTACTTCACCTTGCTCTCTCAGAAAAAGGCAAGGGTGTTATCCAGCTTTTTAATCATGTGCCTATGCTAGGTCTCTGTTGACATTAAGGTAAGCAATGTTTTCTGTAGCATTTGCTGGGAATTCGATTCTTTCAACTGGCAAGTTCTTTGATTCTCTTTTATGTGTTTAAACCAAGAACTTGGGGAGTTTGCTTTTCACAGGACTGGGGGTCAGGCTTTTTGGTGTGGTTTAGGGGTGTTTGTTTTGTTGTGTGGTGTTTCTGTTGTTTGTTTTTTTAATGAAACACAGCTATACTACTCAGGAGAGCCATGTGTTTAGAGAAAGGAAAGTTGAGAACAACTGTAATTATACTGAGAAAACTGGAGTGTGGTTATGCTATCTACACCTTCCAAAAAGTCTTTTCTGCAAACACACCTCTGTGCTTCAGGAAGCCCTTAATGTCTGCAAGCTCAGCTGCTGTAAATGAGAGACCATCAGCCACCAAAAAACTTCATCAGAGCTGTTCTTAACAACTAAAAAAATAATTTGTAAGGGGTTGAGGCTTGTCAGATATATCAGAAATGTTTAGCTTACCTGTTTAATTATGTTCTTTGCAGTATTAATCATTTCATCTCCATATATTTCATAAAAATTTAGCTTCCTTTGTTTTAAAAGTCCAAAGACTAGAGATATGAGCCTTTCCTATCAAGAAAAAAGAAAATTAAAAAAATACATGAAAAATATCAAAGTGAAGACAAGAAACAATTTTAAGAAATTGCACAGCAGTAAGGAAGTTCATGTATCAAACACACAGTGAATAGCATTTAGATCAGTCCAGTACCTTGAGCCTAATTCCATGCTTTACTTCTACAAAGTTCCCTGTGGCAATATCAGCTGAGTTCCTTTCTCTCACCCCCTTTCCTGCCTATTCCTTAGTCGGGCTCATTCACTAGGGCTTAAAAACATGGATATTTCTAATGATGAGTGAGTTTCCTTACCTTGAGCAAGACTGACACTAAATACAGCCCAAGTGAGAGGCTGGCACACTGCAGCACAGAGGGGGGAAGAAACTGTAGGGCCAAAATGGGTGTATTTCACTGCTATTGCCAATCACTACATTTTATGAAACAAGACTGAACAGTTCTTAGGGTCCAGTAATTACTGAAGAACAGTACAGGCAAAATCCAGAAAAATCTTTTCCAGGCTAGAGAGCAATCACAACAGCTTAATCTTCAAATGTTTATCATCTTCAGAGGAATGAGGAATATATATATATATATACTGCAAATGAAGCATGTATTCAGGGCAGCCATATGCTTGATATAAGCACCCATAAAAGCATAGGGAGACAGAATGAGAACAACATGCAAATATCAGCTTTCATTGCAAAACTGAAATTTTACAGCCAAGTCAATGAGAGTCCACGTTCTTTTCCACTTACATGCTGAGGTTCATAAAGTGAACTCGGGATACATATAACAGAGAAAAGTGAACTGATTATTTTTGAAAAACTAAAGTGGGGCTGGATGAGAGTTCTGAGTTTAATTAGAATTATTTAATTTTATCAAGCACAAAAATAAAGGGGCAGGGGAAGGTTTGGATGAGAAGAGAAATAGTCTAAAATTATAGTGTTGCTACTAGGGACCTGAGTGAATTAGTTGGTGCTAATTAAGTATGTTAAGGATGCAAACATATTCATCAGAGAGTTTATTTCAATAACAGACATACCTCTTCTAGAATCTGGCAATCATCTTCTAGGGGTCTATTTAAATCATTGCGAGCATAAGTTGAAAACTCTGCAATCATCATTTTATCTATCAGCTTTTCCAGTTCACAAAGCTGTGAGCCAAGATGCCTAAGAAAAACAGCCATTGAGATATGAGCTAAATAATCAACCTGAAAATGAATCATTAGTTCACAGCTGAAGAAAATAACCACCCAGCAGGTAATTTCCATGCAATCAACACCGGCTTAATTGGAGGCTCCAATCTTTCACTCCTCAGAGCAGCTGAAACCATGCATTTTTCAGAGACACTGTCGCCTTGCACCAAAACATATGGACTTGAATATTGATGGAGGATAAAATTTGGAAGTAGGGCTTTTTTTTTTGGTTTTTTTTGGAAGGTGTGAAGTACCTCTCTGCCCAATGAAGCAAACCAGAACTAAGAATACTCAGTGCTTGTCAGTATAAAGGTGTTGAAAAGAAAGAATACTTCTTTTGCTTGTTGAGTTCCTCAGCTCATCAGTCCATAAGTTCTTCTAATTCAAACATCTGAGTTTTTGATGTGGTTATACATTAAATTCACATGACTGAGATGCAGTAATAGCATTACATGGCAGGATGGCTTTCAGAGAACACAGAAGAGTTTTTAAATTTTCAATTTTTATGCTACTCTAAATAAAAAACAGTTTTCCATGTATTGGAGATTTTAAACCATATTTTGCAGACTGTTTTCATACAGAATCACAAGGGAATTTCTCACATCAGAAATATCAACCACTCTTTAAAAGTTGTGCAGCTAGAGAAATTTCTAGCAAAGTAAAACTGAAAGTGGGAACTTCAGAAATGTCAAACACTCCAGGCTTTTCAACTTCCCCTGACAGCTGGGAGCAAATATCTGTAAAAATCAGACTGCCTTTTTTTTTTTTAAAACAAAAACAAACAAACAAGACACTTTGCCAGTAAGAATTAGCAGAAACTGTGATATTTTAGATAAAGAACCTGGATAAAAAATAAGGAGGATGAACATGGCTTTAATTCAGTGCTGGTGTAGCTGGACCACTAGATCATGTAGCTCATGACTCCCTGGTATCTCCTCCCTGCAGAAACCCACATGGCCAGTGCTGAGCTGAAGTCAATGAATCTTGCTGGATCTGGAGTCGAGCAGACTAATTTATTGGTTTTTTCATTTCAAGATGATCAGGGACGTGCCTGCTTTTGAAATTGTTATTCAACGATTCATCCGAATGGACAAAGTAGATACATTTCAAATACTTAATTTAAGCAAAAATAGCCTCTAGAAAATCCAAGCCAGTTGCATCATGGACATTTCAAAACAAACACAAGAGTAAAACCCCCTAATGATTATTATTTGTAACACAATAACTGGAGTCGCAAAATCTACTGTAGGACTAATACCCACAGCACAAAGGCTCTTGGGAAAGCATGAAGATGCTCTTTGGTACATTATTTCTGTGCTTAACTGCACTGAAACACAACATAACCTGCCCTCTCCAAACCCAGGTATGGACACATCCAACTAGAGTTCCCACCCCTTTGCCCACGATATTTTAGTCCCTGACAGCAACAGAAATGTCCCCAGCCTGAAACATGCAGAAACAAGTCAGACCTTAAGCCACACTCCAGCAAAACACCTTGGCAATTATCTCTTAACAGGTCCCAGATCCCTTCAATGAGTACTGAATGTGACAACTCTGGGATGTAAAATTATGAGTGCAGGGTAAAACTCCTTTTAAAATACACAAATGAGAACTACTTTTCATGTACCTGGGTTTTACTGTGCAAAAAAGTATAAAAGCGTGGTTTGCCAGCATACCTGTGCAAAAAAATAAAACCACTGTATCTCCATCACCCCAATAAGGACTGTGAAAACAACGCAGAAAGCGGCAGAACAGATTTGAAATTTAGTTAACACATTAGTTTTGGGGTTTTTTTGTAAAATTAAAAAGATAAATTTGAAAAGGTTGGAGCTCTAAAACTTTAATTGTATCCCAGAGTAGTAGCAAGCAGTTACAACTGACACATATATAATTAGGGATACTAACCTAGATTAAAGACACCAATTTATTACTTCACAGAACCATTAAGGTTCTTTCATTTTTTACTACAACTAGAGGCAAACCACATTTTTTTCTGCATATAGTATGACAAGAGAAAAATTACTGTCTATGGATGATCTGAATAGTTTTCTTACTGCTTTATATTAAAAGACATGACTCAATTTAAAGCTGTCTGTTCAAAAGCAAATTCTACAAGCTGCCATAACAACACTAAAGCAACAAGTTCTTTGGGTTTTTTTTAATCAGATACAAATTATTTATGAAAAAAGACAGTAATTATTCTTTATAAATGAGATACTGATTTAGAGGTTCATCTCTTCTTAAAACAAACCAGGTATTTAACTCACTTGACAACTGCAGCAGTCTTGCTCAGAACAAAGCAAAAGATCCCTTTGGTATTTCTTGGGAAAAGCTGAAGTATATGTTCTTGCCATCAACTGAGATTTTTAAAAATTTTACTTATTTTTTGAAACACAACATTCTACTCAGAAGTTTTAGCAAGATCTCCATCTTTCCATTGCACATTATTTTATATAGACAGCCCACTATGAGATTTGGGAATTGTGCTGGGAACTTATATATATATATATATATGTAGACAGCCCACTATGAGATTTGGGAATTGTGCTGGGAACTTCTCAACTGCACTTGCATGTCTGGTGGGGCAATGGACTTAGGCTGCCCTTAACTCACCTTTCCAAGTCTTCACTATCCAAAGCAGTGGGGACATTTCCTACTCACATCACTATTTGTAACTCTACCAAAAAAAAAAACCCAGCTAAGCTTTATTCATAGAAATTATTCCTTACAGACAAGATGAATATCTACCTGCAAATATGTTCCACGTCTGAGGGCAATTTTAAAATAATGGCACATTTTTGGGACATCATATATATCAACCACAGTGACAACAGAATTGCACTCTCTGCTGACAGAGCACACAGGTTACTCAACTGCAAAACCCAGCTAATTCTGACTGATGTTGTCACAGGGTTGTAGAAGTACATTGACTATCATCAAGATCAATACAAATGGGACTGAGTCACAGTCTATGCTCCATAATCAAGTGGTTGAGAGTAGGAACCCTAAAGGGGACAGAAACTGTGCTGAGGTGTCTGAAGAGGGACAATCTACACTTTTTAGATGGTCTGTTTCTAGGTTTTTTAGAAAAGCACTAACAGCTTCCAGCAACTTTTGCCCCAACAGTTTATTAGCTCTTTAAATTATTTTTTTCCCTTTTTTTTTTTTAATTCGTAACTACTTTCCCCAAGATCTTTTCTACATAAAATTTTAGTTTTCCAAACCCGTTGGAAGGGTGTTAGAAGAGGAGCTAGAAAGAACAGATGGACAAGAGCAGTAACCATAAAAACTTCTCAATATTCCTGTTACTGTCATTGAGCAACAACCATGCTTTTATTATGCAAGCTGAGGACCACCAGGCTGCAGGAACCTCGTAACCTTGAAACAAACCACCCCCTCACCCAGCATAAATTTAAAAAATCTAAGCATACAGCTCCTCAGCTGACTGATACAAGCCTTGAGCTGATTTAACTACACACTATTTCTGCCAGCACCACACCACACTAGCAGCTTTGCCCGCAATACTTTTAAACTGTGATGGTTGTGACAGCTTACTTTACATCAGCTAAAAGAATTCTACTGTATTAATACTCTTGCATATGAGAGAGGACCTTGCCCAGTGCAGTGGCATCTCCCAGAGGAGCTCTAAGTATCCACTATTAACAGAATCCATCACATTCCCATTACTGTAGCAAACATGGGTAAAAAAGCAGCAGCAACAGCAGCAGCCTGGGCAGCACCTCTTCACTGTTTCTTCCCTTTGCAACTTGAACAGCTCACAGAAGTGGATTTCATCAGTCGAATGGAGCAAGAGGAAACACTCCTGGCCACAAGAGCAGACATGGCTGAACACATCCCATCTGACCAGCTGTCAACCTCAGATCACATTTTGAGCCGCTGCTTGACAGTTTTGCACTGGCCTTTGCTTGCAAAGCTCCTTCCAGCATAAGCCCAGGCTGGGGCTGACTACCTGACACATGGTCTGTGAATATTCTCCTAACATCACAAGCCCAGATCAGTCACTAAAGATGCAGGCCTGGAGCACATCTGTGTATCAAAGACCCCATCTCTGGGGTGCTACATCCATGAGGATTGCAGACCCCCATGTGGAAAAAACCCTCTCAGCTGCGGGCTACAAGCCATGCACGATGAGAGCCCAGCCACAGCTCAACTCTCATCTTTGCACCCCTAAAACATCTGTAAACAAGAATGCAGTAAAAAGCATCTAGATGTTAAAAGTTCACCCCACTTAAAAAAAAAAAAAAAATCATCAGGCATTAGTCACACTGCTTATGCCACACTTACATTTTGTACCTTTTGTACTACGTCCTCTAAGAATGAATGAACAAAGGTAGAACAAACCCCTTCGGCCCACATAATGTGCTCAACACATTCCAGCTCTACTTGCATTTTATTCATTTCCTAGATGGTTACCTACCGGAAACTGTGAATACCTTGAAGCTCTTGCTGTAACACCTCCTGTGTTGTTGCTATTAAGTCCAAAGCTCCAACAAACTCAGAAGTGGATAGCAGCAACTGTACTGTGGGCTGTGTTTGGTGTACAGTAGCCATTAACTTCAATTTATTGTATGCTTTTATACAGTTATTTCTGGTGAGTGACAGTCTGAGAACTCGAAGTGATCCTTCACACATTACTTTATCAATTTTAGAGATTTTCTCTCTAAGCAATTTTACAGCCTGGGAGGTTTTCCTGAGGTAGTCCTGCAACTCATGCTGAGAGGTCATTGCATGAAAAAATGCTTCTGAGCGCAGAGAAATCTGATGAGCAATATTGACTTCCACGATGTCCAGGTAATGGCTCAGCTAGAAAGAGGAAGGAAGAGGAAAAATGAACACTATTGTTATGACTTGGAAGCTTTATCACCATGCAAATACACTTTCAGGGTATTTGTCTTATTGCATCATGAAGAAATTTTGCTAATGAAAACTAAATCTCTTTGTCATATTAGCAAGCAAACAACTATCCATTGTGGTTTAATAATTTCTTTGTAAAAAAAACTCAAAATCACTTTGGGAAGGCTGATTTGATGCTTCTCCTGCTTGAAAATAACAAAGTTAGAAAAGTAAATAACTCTAAAATACCCAAACTTTTGTAATACATGGTTGCACACCGGCTCTGTTAGAATATGGACAATAACCAGGAGATTGCTCTGGATACTGGTTTGCAACCAACAACAGTATACACACACAAATATTCTATGTCTAATTTGTGCCACTGAAGCTGCTAAAGGTGTAGCTGACTCTACTTGATGACATGCCATTGGAATGGCTCTGCTTATTTAAAGAGCTGTAGTACCTTCTGTGTAGAAAAATCTCCAGGATACCTTTGGCTCCGGTTGCTTTTTTGCCAACCAGTAGGAGTTAGTACCAAGCATATTTCCTGTGTGCTGGCACTGTGAGATTCCCAGGGACAGACTATACCTACATGTTCAGAACCTGAAATTCCAAATCTCTGCGTTGAACAGTTACCAGACCACTGGCTTGTCCCGATTATTTGACCTGTAAAAGTTCTGTGTTCTGGCTGATGCTGAATATGCAAACTCAAAGGACTGAGGCATTAGGATGCTTGTCTGAATGCTAATACTCAGATGACCTGGTTTCTAAGAGATGCCAAGCATTCAAACCTCATACTGAATTTCAAAAGGCCCATCCAGAGATGGAAAGGAAATCAGCTGGACAATGTTTCCTTGTTAACAGTCATTTTCACGCATTTTCTACGGGTACACTAGGGATTTATACAATATGCAAATCCATCTTTTTTTGGTGCATAAGTTTAATCAAAAGCATCCTCCACCAACCACCTGTGACACATGTAGCCACAGGAAAAAAGGAGACAGGCTGTGACACAGGGATCAGAGAAGGGGCTATTCATGTGATTGTAACAATCAGATGCCCCAGGTCCTTTCACTATGGCTAAATGAAGTAGAAAAACCAGAACAAAATGATAGTACCTGCCTCAGAGAGTTTACAGTCCCAATGCAGGGCAACACATGGAAGGAGGTAAGGAAGAGAAAAACATCATGGGGAAATTGTTCAAGTAGATCAGCAGCAGCTCAAAAGCACTAACAGCCTAAGGAGGTGTGCTTAAGGCACTGTTTTCAAAATCCTGTTGAAACACAGTGCCTGGAGCTAAGGACAATTATGGCAGCAGGGTGCATATTTACATGTGGTAAGTGTAAACCTCATGCAGTCCAGTTTTTAAAAAGTAAAACAAAAAATTTGGGCTCATTTCAGTAATATGAAGCAGTGTAATAATTTGTTTGTTAGGCAAGTGGCTTTGGAGGCAACAGTTTTGTGCTATTCAGGTATTTGTATCACCTCTCTCCAAAGCAGCTTGGCTCGTGGCTATATTCGAAGCCTAATTTTCACTCCCCTGAGGGCTCTGGGTCTCCTTCACTCAAAGTCCTTCTTGAGTGTCCATTCTGCTGCTACCAGGAACACTTTGGAAGTTTAAAACACATGCCAGACACTGCTTTTTCATATTCAGATGGCAGCTGCCTCAGGAAACTCTAAAGTATTCCTCCAACTTTAGGTGTGGAGGACAACTTGATGAGTTGGCCTCCAGCAGAGCCTGTCTCTTCCTCCTGACCTGGCAGGAGTGCAGGAAGACTAACTCCTGGAAATTTGGAAACACTTTCCAGAGGATCTCACGTTATTTTTTCTTAATATACCTCACTAATTTTTTTTCCCCTAGCTTCCAAGAGCTTTGGTAGATTAAACAGAAGGGAAAATTAAAGTTAGAAAACAGACTCCACAATTATGCAGATTTTCTAAAAGCATTTTATGGGTATTTGTACCATAAAGATGACTCATTATGAGATTTGCTACAGTGTGACTACATAACTAACAAAAAAAAAAAAATTTAAAAAAAAAAAGTAAAGACTTCTGTTTCCAATATGAAAGAAACAGCTCTGCTTTCATGCTCTCCTTTGTGAAATGCAAAAATAGATCAGTGCAGATGCCATGACAACTAACGTAAGAGGAATCTCCTAAAATACAAACCCCATAGGATTTAGTATTGCTTTTAGCATAGAAACCACAGTGCCTTGAATCTGGAATTTTCCTGAGATGTGAGAAAAATAATAGTCTTACACAGTGTACAACCTCTAGCTTTCCCTTCTCATGGAAATGCTCTCCCTCCCTAAGAAACTGCTCCACATCTCTGAAGTTCTCAATGTATACCTGCTTCACTAAGTTTTAGCCAGCTACTACATCATACACAGACTCTTTTTTCCAGATTTGACAGGTTTATTTAGCAGGGAAAAAATAGTTCTCTTTCGGCAAGATGCTTCTTTAGTAACAATCTGCAGCCTGACGTAAAATGAGAGAGAACAAAGCCCACAAGAGTGGTGTCTCAACAAACAGTACACAACAGCAGCAGTGGGGTTTCTGTGTAGTACCTAACAGCTGCAATGGATAACAACATCTCACATCGCTTGTACCTTTTCTTGAAGTAACTTGGAGGAAGCTGCATCACGATTTCCTTTCCCACCAGCGGTACTAAAATGAGACCATGGTAAAACGGTATTAAATGTTAAGGAATCTTCCAAGGCAAAATCTGGTTTCATAAAAATCTGAAACAGAAAAACAAAAGAAATAAATGTGCCTCACTCAGCCCTACATTTTCTGCCCCAGTTAAACACACCTCCTGTCTCATTAAGCTAACAGAGACCTTATTTGTTGATGTCAAAATCCAGATTTTCATTTATCGAGGCAAACAAATTCATTCCAGACCTTACAACCAATCTACCTTACACTTTAAAAGCTTGTGTGATCTGACAAAATCTTATCTTCCTAAAAGTGGAAGGCACAGCTCCAAAATTGCATGATCTAAGCGTCCTGAGTGTGCAAACATAGGCAGCATTAAAGTGCAGGTGGGTCCTCTAAAGAATCTGAGCCAACCTTCTCCACTAACTGGGGCATCCTGCTGCTGATCTGCTCATTTCTGGGGCCACAGCTTCTACCAGACTGAGCCGGCTGTCAGGGTGCAGCAAGTGTTGCCAGGATGGAGCAGAGCTTCAGGCTGATCTCCTTTAGCAGGATGCAGCAAACATGCTCAGGAAAAGTCAGTAACATGCAACATTAATGTCTTGGAGAACTACTGATCTAAAATTCTCTCCGATAACATTATCTACACTTGACAAAACTGATACAAACCTTGAGCTTCCAGGCACACAGTAGAACCCTTTTCCCTGTATTTATGGAGTGTCATTTCAAAAGGTTCAACATAAACTACAGCATCACACCACACTCAAGCATTCTTGTTTCCTGGACTTTAAACAATGCAGTGACAGCTATTCAAATCACAGCCCACACAACTGGCACAGAGATGCTGCCCACATTAACACTCTGACTTCTTAATGTACCCAGAAAAAATTATTCAGACTAAAATGGAATCTGGAGTTGTGTCTTTGGCCAACCTAACACAGAAAGTACATATATACTGCATGCATATATGCAAGAGCTTTGTTCAAGGAGTTAAAATGAATGCTAAGTTGTACACTATGCAATAATCAAGCTTCTACCAAACTCTTCGGTTTCCCTTTTCTCCTAGGGTGGCTAATTTTGTTCAGTTCTGAGGTTTTAACTTCTTCTTATTTAAAGATGAAAAAAATAATGGTATTTGTATTCTACCTTAAGTGAAAAATCAAGACCAT
Source organism: Lepidothrix coronata (assembly GCF_001604755.1). Classification (NCBI taxonomy): domain Eukaryota; kingdom Metazoa; phylum Chordata; class Aves; order Passeriformes; family Pipridae; genus Lepidothrix; species Lepidothrix coronata. Next base: position 2,161,586 of record NW_016690251.1, read on the forward strand.
GGGTCTAACAAATCGTTCTTTGGTTTTTTTTTTTTAATTCTGAGCGCTGCAGATCCTCTTGAGAATCAACCCAAGTCACCAGCAAGGACAAAGTTGCTACAGAGCACATGCATATATTCAACACTTCATGCGAGAAAACCTTACAAAAGCTTAGAGTGCACAGAAGCCATACCTTAGGTACTTGTTCCAGATCTGTTCTGGATTTATCTAAAATTAAACAGAACACAAGTAGTCATTCATGAGCAAACAACAGAATACAATTCCCTTGAACAAGACGACGATGCCATGTTCCTCACAGAGAGGGAACAGGGTTATAAATTGAAATGAAACATTCTGACTGAACATGAGGAGAACCTTTTCCCCCATGAGGACAATCAAGCATTGGAGTAGGCTATCCATCCTTGGAGATTTTCTGGCTAAAGCTCTGAATGGCTCGGCCTGACCTCACAGCTGAACTAGCTTTGAGATGGCAGTTGCACTAAAGACATTCTGAAGTCCCTTCCAACCTGAAATATTCTGATTCTTTGAAATGCTCTGTTGTCCTTTGTAGTTCAGGTCTCATGCTCAGAGCACTCAAAGGTGCTTGCACTTGGCTGATTTGACAGTGACAACGACATACAAAGCACTTCACATTCATTAATGCACTAGCAAGGGCCAGTAAAAGGTCCTTCTAACATCACTCTAGTTTTGATGCTCCAGACTGAAGCTGCCCATATAATCACTTCGCCAGAGCACCTGGAGATTGGATGCACAAAGACTGGCAAGAAGTACAAACAAGGGCTCAGGACAGAGTCCCAAGCACAGTGAGCAAGCAGCACAGCAGCTGTACTTCCCATGAAGCAAGCTGACCTGACAACTGCAGAGGGTGAGGGAGTTGAGCTGGGGAAACAGCTGCATTATTATACATCAGCAGAACTTGAAGAAAAGGCAAATTCAGACTCCTGAGGTTCAGTCAAAATCCCCTTTTCCTTCCTTACTCATTAACTTAGGAGCATTATGGAGGGAGGGCACATTGGAGGACAAAAACATTAAGGAATTTAAAAGCAACAAGCCCATGTCTCTGCTGGATGGTCTGCTCATCCCTGACAAACACGGTAAGTGCTAGCTCAGCGTCATCTCCCACATTGCTCTCACCTCTTTGGTTTTCACTTGATTTGTTTCTTATTTTATTTGTATTGAAATACAAAAGACAACCTCGGAATCATCCTGCTGTCCTCAGTCTTTGACAGACCAATTCTTATGGAAGTGAAAGGCCAAGTCTTGTGGGCTGGAGTTAGAGGAAGACAGGAAATGCTAACAGCAGAAATTACAGAAAATTTTGAGTTTCAGTTAACCAAACGATGCTTCTACTAGGAACTTTCTGGCTACTAAGGACCTCCCAGTTAATTTGGTGACACTAATTTTCTTTTTAAAAACAAAAGACTCAGACTCTTTCAAAATGGATTAAGGTAAGACTGAAGAAGGAACTTTTATTCTGCCATATGTGCCATAGACATTCAGGAGCAGCTATTCCAAAATAACACCCATATAAAAAAAAACCTGCAGAAGGGTTTCCTTTTGCACAGAAAAGGAGGAAGAAAGTCAACTGAAAGAACTTTATCAGAAGTAAACTACTGAATGCTTCTTGCTGCATTACCTGTAGACATTGATATAGATAAGCCTTATCAAACAGGGACTTGTAAATGAACCATTTTATGCTAGAATTTTTGAGAAAGTAAATTAAAATAATTTAAATATTAAAAACTATCTCCAAGTTATGAAGTGTTTCTTTTCCTTTTGCTCATCTTTTCTTTCTCATTTTGCCTCTCACCTGCCTTTGTCTAGTTTCACATTAGTTGAACTATTGCCATAAAATCTTGAAATTCAGCCTTGCTACAGCTGCCCAGTTCTGAGCTCCCCAGTACAAGATTGACCTATACATACTGGAGTGATTCTGTGAAGAGCCACAAAGACATCTAAGAGACAAGGAGGAGAGGCTGAGAGAGCTGAGATTGTTTAGGCTGAAAAAGCCCAGGGGAGATCTTACCAATATGTTTAAAGATCTGATGAGAGGGTGTAAGGAAGACATAGCATTTTTTTCTCAGTGGTCCCCAGTGACAGGACAGAGGGCAAATGGGCAGAAACTGATAAATGAAAAATTCCATTTGAACATAAGGAAATCCTTTTACCATGAGGGTGGTCAAACATCAAAACAGGTTGTTCAGATGGGTTGTGTAATCTCCATCTGTGGATAAATTCAAAACCTAACTGGACGCTGTCATCCCACTGGTGACCCTGCTTGAGCAGATGGTTTGGACTGGACCATCTTGAGATGTCACTTCCCACCTCAGCCACCCTGTGATCCTCATAGCAGAGGCACAGGAATGGCCCTGCACTGCTGTTCTTCACTGCCAACACAACAGCTGCCACAGATTTGACACAACAGTTTCAGTGGATGTTAAAATAAAAAGCAGTTAAAGAAAACACTGCTGGGGACACAATGACCTGCCATGAATGCAAACATGCCAAGAAAAAGTTTCAAAGCAGATATCACGAGCATTCTGACCTATAAAATATCAGCAATGTTCTTGAATAATTCTAGTCAACCATGTTTGAGTTTTCAATTACTGTTACAATGAAATCATCACCAGCTACTACTGCACATGAAGCCCTTGAGCAAGTAACAGATGATCAGTACGTTATAGAATCAATAATGAATAACATTCATAACATTCATTATTGATGACATAACATACTCATACAAAAAGACATTACTTTTTAATGACTAAAGGACGGCTTTGACTGTACCGTGTGTGTGTAATAGAGTCCTGCCAAAGGTATCTTTAGGAGTACAAATATTCTTGCATCTTTCATGAACCTTCTCTCTCTGCAAAAGAGAAAATATATTAAAGAATTATTCTGAGGCTTAGAAACCATTTTAAAAAAATAAGTTTTTTTCTTTCAAGTAGAACACTCAGTGAAATACAACTGCATTATGCCAAATAATTCTGACAAGTTCAAACATTATTTTCTTCCTTTAATAAGCTCAGACAGTTTGTCCAGGTAAAAGGTACCAAAAATTTCAACCTACAGTAGATAGGTTGTTTTTTTCCTGTATCTTTACATTTGAAAGAAAATGAACAAAGAAGTTATTGAAGAAGTGTAATAACTTCTCTACATAATGATATATAAACATAGATCAACTGTAATTACATAAACAAACATTTATTTGATGTCTAATCCAGAAATCACAGTAACACACAATGAATGCTTTTTCATTACTAAATTAAATTGGATCAAAGTAGAAATTGCTTCCATATCTTACTAATGAGTACCTTGCTGAAACCACATATCTTGTTTCATCACACTGAGCTTCAAATTTCATACACCACCAGAGACCACAGTGGTGAGAAATTATGTTTCTAAAGAACACCAATGTTAACTAGATTCCTGCTAGAAGCTACCTCACAGGTCAACTCCCTGTTTTCAAAATCTTCTTTCATTTAGCAGTCACTAATGAAGTGCTAATTTTACAGGATGAAATCTTAAACATTTAAAATGCTGAATATGTGAGTTAATGGTGGCAATAGTTCAGTTGTTGTTCAGTTATAGACAACTCACTTCCAGTCTTTAACTACAATTACATAAGTAACACTTCTGCAGCTAATTCTGAACCAGCAAAAAAATAAGGAAGTTACAAACCAAGGAAGCAGAAAACAGCAGGAGACTTCTACATGTTCTTTCAGTGAAAGAGGAAAAAAAAAAGAATACTACATACTTACTGACACCTGTATTTTAAGAGTTTGTAGAAGTCTCCTACTGGTCCTGGTGTCCTTAGATGTAGCTTAAACCTTCCTGTTACAAAAGAAATCATCAAGATAATAGGCCTATTTATAGTTTAAGAACTTTGTGTATAAATGTTTAGATTGAAGACTCTTAAGAAAGTATCTTCAACCCTTGCAGCATGTAGTCATTTGACCCAAAGGTCTGAGAATGCTATGCTGGCACTGTATAGCCCAACCACTAAACAATCCTCACAGAAAAAAAAAGCATTCTGAACCAGAAAGAATAAATATGAACTGTAAGCCTTGGTGCAGAGCTCAGCATTCAGAGACAGAAACTAAAAAAAAAAATATATGAAATTGGCTCAGGACAATTCAGACAGCATTTTCCACATGATGGATACTGAGATTATAAAACAAGAAACATCTAATGAAGGCCCAACAAACACTGAAAAGCAAATTAATTATCAGCTAGCTGTATGATGGACTACTAGCAGGGACATTCTAATTAGAAGAAGGATATCTTTCTGGTCCCTTGCACTATGTGCATCTACCTGGGCATTCTTACCGGAGTGATTTCCTGTTGGTATAATGCAAAATGTTCCTTGGTGATCTGTGGGAGGTAGAATGAAGGCGTGACTTCAGTGTCCACAAAGTCCACTCCCCATGTTTTTGTAAAGAAATCAGATTCCCTTTTTGCTAACCTAGGATCATTTAGTGCTGCTGGGAGATTGACTTTGGAATGATAAATAGTCCATCTTTGCTGATCCACAACTAGAGATGGGCTGTCACATAAGTTACTCGGATCGCCTGCAGCACAAAAGACAAGACAGTTTGTTAAGGTCAGAAACAAAGCTGTAGTTTTTGCTAAACTGTGGTTCTTAAGCCATGTTTTCACAATTACATAGTGGATTGGCATTATCTATGCAAAAGACAGATGATGTTCTTCAGCAACACTTCAACTTGCACTGCTATCAGATTAGCCAACACAAGTTTTGAACACAGTATTGGTGTATTGACACTCATTAAATATATTTAGCTCAACAGCATTAGTTTCTACTGAAGAGAAAAAAATTCAAACCACAAGCAGATTTCTAATATTCTGAACTTGATCAGAATGACAGCTGCAATTCATTAGCATTATATATCATAACTCTGAAGATCCCACCCCACCTACTCATTTTTATAAACTAAGCTTTAGTGCACCACAGCAGCTGGAACTGTGACCAAAACCTGGTTTTATGACAGCACTAGAGACTTAGTACTACAGACAAGTCTCTTGCTTCGTAGTGCAGAAGGGCTGGGACGTTTCACAGAAGTAATGCAGCCAGACTCCAAGCACACTGGACACATCTGCTGCAGGCTCTGAAAGACTATACCCCCTTACTGCACGGAGCATGGATTACAGCTGCAATGTGGAATCACACCCCATCTATAATGGGACCATCTTAAAACAAGCTGCAAATAGGAAATCTCTCCTATTGCTCCAAAGGGACACTGGGTGGTACAAAGCAGAATTACAGCACACTTGGACAAATATGACTATGGCTCAGTGCACTACACCCGCTACGACAAATGCCGACTGAACAACTGCAAACAGTTTAGTAAATTTAACTGCATTCTCACTCTCCCTGCACACCAACATTACCTGTGGGTTCCTTGGGACACACATCAGGCAGTGACTGCACAGGGCGAAAGCGTTTCGTGGCATCCATTTCTTTTTTAAAGAAAGCATCGCTGCTGTTTGACTGAGGCACTGGTGAAGAACTGTGGCTCGATGCCATTGCATAAAATCACCACTTGATAAAAGCTAAATAGGAAACAATAAATATCAAGGCTTTAATAAGGCTCTGCTGACACACTGTAGCAAAACAATGACATTCCAGTATTTTTTAAACTGCAATACTTCAACTGACACATTTCAACAACAACAGGAGAAAGTTTACTTTAAACATAAAAATAAAAGGCAGAATACAACTTCATAGTCTGTTCCTTCCGCACCTCTAGGTTTGGAGGATAGCTTGTTCTTGTGCACAGCACCAATAAAATGTTACATTAAAAAGAAAAAAAAAAAGTCTTTCAGGCACTTCTTGCTTTCTTGTCATAGTTACTGCAGCCATAGTGCACACATTCACAGTAGAATTTCCTCTCAAATATCAGGAAAATTGATAATTCAACTTTTCATGGCTGCCTAGTAAACTACAGTTTATTTCACCACAAAAAGTATTTGCACAGACAAGACAATTAAAACATAGATCAAAAAGCTTCAGATCAAGGAAAGTCTCACTAATTTTCAGTTCAATTTTAAGCTTCCATTTTGAAAATAAACAGCCTCAAAAAATTTACATCAGGGCTGAACTTAATGAGTTCTTTCCACCTGTAAACAAAACTGCATTTCCATCAAAGTATCAGTCAGTAGTAAAATGCAGAACTACCAGAGGTTTGAGAGTTTATTAAAACCCTTAAACAGGGATGTTTATTAAAACGCCCCCATAATGTACAGCTCAAAGAGAGCCTGTTCAAAGGGACTGATCTGGATCCTCACCTTTAAGGAGAAATTAAATGCATCCAGCAAGATTTAACCATCAACCCTTAATGGACACCTAAATTACTTACTACCCTGTGAAGGAGCACAAAAAGATAAAAGGCCTATTTTATCTTCAATCACTGAAGGAGGCATGAAAAGATGACTGTGCCTCACCCTGTCAGATTCTAACAGCATCACACACATTACAGCAAATCCCATTTGGAAGAGAAAAAACCCCCAAACTTCTACGTTCTGAATGAGGTTGAAAGTGTCCTACAGAACAATTCTAAAGACCAGTTAAGATATATAAGTACAGCTGTAATAGAGCATCCCAATGAAGAGGCCCATAGTAAAAAAACCCTACTGGTTGACGTAGAGAATTGCAACAGTCAGAAATAGAGAAAAAAACCTTCCCAGACATCTGACATAAATATCATAAAGCATCGGTCTCTCTCCACAAAAAGCCCCAAAACCTCCTTTTTCTCTACTACTTCTATTGCATGTTCATATTTTTATGTTCTTCCCTTGACATTTCCAAAGCAACTTCTTTCTTCATGAAGCTCTTCCCGGGTGTTTTGGGGTGGTTTTGTGAAAAATCTAGTTTGCTAAAATGACAGTGTTTTGCCATAATATTCTTAAAAAACACATCCAGTGCTCTGTTGCAATGACCAAGTCTCCCAAAGCCATACAGTAAATTTATCTGCACTTGGAACTGCTTCAGAGTGCTGTATTTGCAGCTTTTCTCCTGTAAAAGGCTCTGTAATATGAGACACAGTCTGCTCTAGCCAGGTGTATGAGCAACTAGGGCAATTTGTAGAAAGTACTGAAATCTTGTACTCTTGCTAGCAAGTCTTTCATTAAGCCTTGCTCCTTCCCCACAACGAAGTACCACCTAAAAGGACTGTCTAGGATGTGAATTGTCTCAACTACATAAATCTGAGTGGAGAAAATGCTAACTGTATTATGCTAGTCAAAGATTAAAAATAAATTTAAAAGACAGTTTAAGACTGAAGTCTAGCTCAATACATCAGCTTTTCAAAACCAAACTATACCTACTCTTGCACAGATATTTTTGTTACTTATCACCATAAAATATTCACTGACAAATCTTAAAATAGAATGAAAGGAGTACAATAAAATATCAGTGCAAGCAGTGACCTCCACATTAGTGAGTGAATTTAAACAAGATATAAGGCTTCACAGGCAGAGGCCTTCTTAAGTGGCACGCAATCTGATGCTGTACTAAATTATTCATAGTTAACAGCTATTCTAGTATCCTCATAAGTCAGGACCTTATGGATAATTAACCTCAATGAACAGCCACATTTGCACAGGAATAAACCCATCTGTACTGCCCCAAACCAGGCATTCCTCAAAATGCAGTCCTTAAACTAGGCAAGGAAGTATAGCTTCAAAGAGAGAAAGAAAAATGGACAATAATGCCTGAATTAAATTCAAATTAGAAAGGAGCATTTGCCAAGTCCATAAGTGGACAAAAATCCTGCCCTACACCCAAACCCTCCTCTGTGCACTAACTTTGCCCACAGCTGGAAAAGTTTCATTTGTTCACCCACAGAACAGCTGTTCCTTCTGCTCCACTACAAAACATTCTATAGACAAACGAACCTATAACCAGCCTCCTGAATCAACATTTTAAAATATGCAATAATATATAGATTTGCTGATTTAAACATACCAAAACAAATGAAACGCAATGTTAACACAGAACAGAACTGCTGCAGAATATTTTAACTCATTCAACTTCCCATGCAAGTGAAAGGCAGGTAAATGCAGTTAACTGCACAAACTGCAGAATGAGTTATGAAATGGTGACTCCCCATGAGTCTCTTACTCAGAAGAACATATGGCCACAGTAAGAATATGCAACCGTGTAACTTCATGACATCAGTATTTAAATTGTATACAATTACGTGTTACATAAACTGTGTTCTCTCCAGTAATCACCATAAGTTACTCACATTTTGTCTAGCAATGTGTATTTAACTAAGACAATTTAAAAAAAAACCAAAACTTTAGAGGTTAGATACAAGAGTAATGATGGAACCTGGAGCCCACCATTACGGTTTTAGTTACAACATGCCTTCAAATATATTACATCTATTTTGTACACAATGTATTAATTTCTTTAGTTAAAATTAAATTACACTGTTACTGTAATGACTTAATATCGCTGAAGTTAAACCAAATGAACCGTGGCAACAATGAAAATATCTCTGATGAATTGAATCTACAGTTTTCTTACAGTCTGAACACATGAAGGGTAGCCTTTCATCTTACAGCTTCCTCTTTAAAAGCATTCTTGTTCAATAACTCGCTCGGCAGCTACGGTATGACACAGCTGTACAACTCACAGCATGGAACAAAACGGCTGCCATGACGAAAGTAATAACCACATGCTTGGATATTTGTACAGTCAGCAAAACAGAAGATCCGTGCAGTTAGTAATGTATTAATCACATGACTCTTAAGAAGTTATTTCTGTGATGACTACGCTCTGACTCTGGAGTTTCACACCCGAGGTTTCAGCTGTTAGAAGAGAACACAGCAAACAACCAAGTGTGTTACTCAGAAGTAACTGCCCAGGGCAGTTGTAACTCTGCAGCGTGTCCTCGTTTTTCCAAGACTTGTACAAAAGTTCTTTGGAAACTGTCTCTCCATATTCCGAGTGTTATTCACATGCTTTGTGTTTATGATGGTGAGTCCTCGCTACCAAAACGTCCAGTACTATCACAATATAAACACCTTATTAGAGAAGGTGCAAACTAAGCCTTGCCTATTCATGGATATTAACGTCATATTTCTTTATTTTTGGGGAGATTTTAATTAGCATTATCAACCAATTTTCTATTTCCTACTTAAGATGACAGCTTTGCACAAGTTAATAATTTTTACCGGGAATTTTCAAGTGTGCATACTTTGGTTTGTAAAGCTTTAATTTGTATTAACGATGCAAATTAGAATTTATTAAGCCAGCATAATCCCCGCAAGGTGCCTGAAGTCTCCATTTATGCATTAAATAAACTTATATTTCTCCTTTCTCTGTGCTCTCCCTCCCAAATGAAAATAAATCTACAGCCCACTAGTAATACCTTCGACTTAAATTGGCAGTTTTGATAAGCTAGCTGGTACTTCAAAGGACACCCAGGAACATGGGGTTTATAAGCTTCAGCTCTTCAGACACTTCTAGAACCCGCTCTCCAAACTTTACTTCGGCTTCAAAAGCAGTCATATCAGAGAAGAGACACTAAGCACCCAAGGCAAAGACAGCGGGGTTCCAACTGACCATACAACACTGTGCAAGCTTCCCTTTAAGTATTCCACATTGTCTACTGTGTGCCCATTGGACACCAGCAGGTATTTTTGAAGAGGTACATTCTGCATCCCAAAAGTAAGGCAGGAGAAGTTTCTCTGTGAACACAAATGGCACGGGAAAGTCCCCACTGCTTTTCACGGCTTTGGCAACAACAGGGTGAAATGAAAACATTGCAAGTACTGTTCTGGTTATCCAACACCCTTTGGAAGAGAAAACCATCAGAAGCCACACACAAATTAAGCTAAAGCAAAATATTTCACCTCTTCTAGAAGACATCATAAATACCAAAGATCCTTATTAAAAAAAGTATACCTGAAACATAACTAAAGGAGAAAAATGCACAAGGGATTCCTTCCAGGGCCTCAACAGCCAATAGCATGTTGTTATTGATCTAAGGTATTTACTCTGTCCTCAGAAGTTTAGGTTTCCCTACCTATTATTATGCAGCTCTTTTTGCTAAATCAGCAGGATTTACCCTGTAACAGGGAAGTCATGGTACGAGCAAAGTACACACCACCTTTGCAAGACAGTGTGAACCAAACTGCGTTAACACAAGCTTTCAGGTTTTTTTCCAACCACCTAATAATTCCTCAGGCTGAAATTTCCACACTTGTCCCTGGTGCCCTGAGACAGACATCCCTATTTCAGAGGAGGAGCTGAGAAGATTAGCGTGGAGCAGAAATGTTGAAGCAGTTTCAGAGAATGAGCTGTAGCTGTTCTGCTAAGCCAAGCTCTTTCTGAACAACCTACTTCCACCCTGGGCTTTCAGACTAGGAAGCAGATGACTGTCAGGGGGATGATGAGGCTGGAGTCAGAGGACAGCTGTGACTTGTCCCCATGACAAGGCATCTACATTTGGGGGCACACTCCAACATCAAACCTCTTTACACAACCTGGAGAGGAGCCTGGGTCAGCCTGGCCTTTCTGAAAGCCTAATACATGTACATATATTTGTATTCATAAACACACGTGTATTTTAGTGCATTTTGCACATCCAAATAGTATCCCAAATCTCCTGTTCTCACACTGAGGGTGTGAACTTCTCTGCAAAGTTAGCAGGAGTGACGATCACACAGATTAGCTAGCCTTGCTGGGATGAAAGCAACCCAACAAGGAAGCTGTGCATGAGTTATCTGCCTTTCTCATCAGCCCTGCTTAGCCACATGTGCTGTTACAATCCAGCAGATTCTGTAATTCCTCAGACCGTGCTGCATAATGGGGACTGTGGAAAAGCAAGAGCACTTAAATAGCTTAAAGAGTAATGCCACCACCCTCCCCTTAAATTGTCTCTTTCATAAGGGCATCTCAAAATGCTCTCCTCAAACAGGGAAACAGGGAAGAAAGAACAGTAATCTGACTCCAGAGAAAGAACTGGACAGCTGCATCCTCACTGTAAAGCACCATGGATAGACTACAAGGCCAGGATAAAACATCTGATTTTCACATTATTATATTTTGTATTTTGTTTCTTTTGTCCCCCCCAACTGAAGACACCACAACAGCAGATAAAAAAAAAACAAAAACAAAAACAAACACAAACTAAAAAAAGCTTTAGTTGAGCTTCACTTCTTTAAACCCAAGAATAAGATCCTCTGAAAAAAATTACCCAAGAAGGTCCCATCACTGAATAACGTCTTTTGACTTAGAATAATACAGAAATGTAAACATTTTGTCAGGAACTGGAAAGCAATTATCTCCTTATAGACAAACTATCTGGAAAAGTAATATTTCATTTTTGTTCAGGTACTGAATAAAATAATTACATGAAACATCTGTGATGTACCCAATGTACCAAATGTACTTCCTCTCATCCGGAAACCCAAGCTCCCAGTGCTGAACACTAATTTGAAATAGGAAGGCAGTTTCTCTGCTGAAGGAACAGACCTTTCTACAGCTATTTAGGTCATTATGCACCAAGTTCTTCCATGCCAGGGGTGCTAGAATCATTCAGAAACAATCAGCAAAGCAGTAAAAATATATGCCAGAAAAGGCCTATGGTTAGTTGCCCACACTTTCACACAAGATGGGAGTGAAATCCTTTTGTACTCATTTTTTTCAGGCATCAGCATTACAGCGTGTATGATCCTCTTGGAAAACGGTGAAATATGAGCATCTTCTACAGCTCCACAGAGGCCCATGCAGCTGAACAAAGACCACGGAGCCCCGGCAGGCATTCCTGCTACAAGTCTGTCACAGGCAGAGACTGCAGAGCAGCGACGTGTGGAGGAAAGGCAGAAGAATTTCACCAGCCCCAGCAAAAATCCCAACACTGAGGTCCTGACTTTACAAAAGGAGTCTGACAGAAGCTCAGGGCAATTTGCATCAACAGCAAGTTTCCCTGTGCAGCCTCTCTGCCTGCTGTCTTCAGCAGGGTTAGGCTCGTCTGAAACCAATCTTTCAAAAATGTGAATTTTCATGAGAATTGCATCTTTCCTAAGCCTTACCCAAGTCCTGAACTGCAAGTAGCTATGAAGGAGTCAAATTAAAATACGTAACACCTTTGACATTATGCATAAAGCTGAGACCAGAGACCATCAAAAAGCAGGCCCAGCATACCCCATATCAACTCTTACTGAGCAGTCTTGACATAGGATGCCAGTCCACTGGCACGAGGCAGGAAGTCACTCTACAGGGCAGGTCCTCAGCAAACAAGGCCATCCAAACTTCAATTTGGTGAGAAACAGCGTGTGCCACCCATGTTTGCTGATAGTTCTCATGGTACCTAATACCTGCCCAACAGAAGGTCAAACGAGACTCATCACCTCTGTTCACATCACCTCCTTTTCATCCCTCAAATGGCTTCCACTGACACAAAGGATAAATAATTCTATAACCTAAAAACTGGTATGGCTATGCTGCATCTAGAATGCCAAAAAACAAATGGAAGGCCTTACACTGCTGCTTACAGCAACTGTGTAAAACTGGTGGGAACTCCCCTGGCATATTGCAAAGCGTCAGATACGCTATTCCAACTCTAATAACACATCTTAAACATGCTCCCACACAATCCAAAGCAGCTCCTCTTTTTATTTTTTATTTAAGAACCAGATTGATAGAGAAAAAGCTGGGATATTTCAGCTATTACATATGAGTATTTCGGAACATCTGATCAGTAAATAGATCTGTCATTTTTGACTACGAGGGAAATACATTAACAGTTCTTTACCTTTTGAAAAGAATACTCAGTTCTTTTTTTATTTTTTAATCTAGCACCTAGGTGAAGTGGGTGCAAAAAGTTAAAAACATGGGGAAGATAAATCTTAAATGTGACAGTAAATATTTCTTTAGACTTAATCACATGAGGCCCCAGAAACATGTATGTAGAACCTCCACATTCATGCTTATCCACTTGCTTTTTCTGTTCCATTCATAAAACAAGACGAAGAATAAACAAAGTGTAAAGAAAAAATAAACCAAAGGAAAACTGAGCCTCCCAACTGGAAGGATAATATGATGTTTGTTGCCCTTCTCTCTTCTTAAGAGACTCACAGCTCCTCGTTTCCCCAAAGTCTGAAAAGGAAAAGCAGAAGTGGCTTCTACACAGAGTTGCTGCCCCAAAAGAAGAAATAATATGTACATGATTCCATTTCCCAACCTCTTCCCACCTAAACTGCCAAAGAGCAAGTCTGCAGTCTGCTTCCTCCACTCTTTCTAGTGCCTCCTGACACCTTCCAGGCAAACAATATCCTCCTTCAACCTTGGAAATGTACATACTCTTCTCCTCCCATGAGGTTTGTGCTGTCAACAAGGCAAAATTCCAACACACACACCAGACTCCTGCTACAGAGAAAGACGGTACTGAAGACACAGGGACACTCAGGACAAATCCTGTTACTGGCAAATCAGATGGCAGAGGTAGAGATGCTCCTTGGTGTGCAACCTTCTGACCCCACTGTGAGGCTGCCTACATGATGCACAGTGACTTTTGCTTAAACAGCCATGGATCTCCTGTCTGTTAGTCCATTTCAGGCACTCTTTTCCTAACCAACAGAAGCACTATCCTATCCCCAAAGAACTGCAAGGGAACTGTAGCTTTTGCCTGTACTACAGTTTGGCCAAGAGTCACACTGACTCCCAGGCAAAAATAGTAATTACTGCAGCCACTACAACAATTAATGTACTACTGTCAGGTCTTTTAGTAAGAGTGTTTTTTCACAGGGTTGCAAAGCAGATGTAATAGCACAGCTACAAGGAGGTCCATAGGACTTCTCATTCACAACTTCATCAGACAGGGTACAGGTAACACACTAAAGACACTACCTATGCTTGAAAAATCTCAAAAAACCCACATGTGCAAGTCTGAAGTCCAATAATTATTTTGCGTACACTCGATGTCATGTAAGAGAAACCCTAAGTATTTAGAGAATATAAGAAAAACAGAGAAGGAAAAGAGAACCAATAACATACTAAGGCCTAAACCAGACAGTCGGAGAGGGAAAGTTTTGGTTGAGCGTGCAGAAGGTTGGTATTTTACACACACATATGGGTATTTCTCTCAACAGGACACACTGAGCTTGAAAAATTACAGTAAGAGAAGGCAAAAAATTACATTTGCCCATGCACACAATTTTAGGATCATTTACAAACCCGGGAACCATCGCAATCCTAAATGGCTTATGGAACCAACAAGCCCTTCAGCGCTCCGCAGCCCAGTCTATCCCACTCCTGCTGCCATGCGCCAGCGTTACAGAGGAAACCCCAAAACACTTGCTCTAAACCAAAGCCAGGAGCCGGCCATACCTTGGGGAGAACACGCCAGGAGTATCTCCGGGAGGCCGTCGTCATATCTGTCCCCGTAGCATCGCTTGGAATGCTGCCGGGGGCTGGGGACCTGCGGGGGGAGAGCGACCACATGAGGGAGGCCCGGCCTCCCACCGGCACCTCCAAACACACCCGGCGCCGCTCCCAGCCACCGCCCGCTCCCCGCCGGGGGGTTACCATGGAAATCCAGACCGTGGATTTGCAGGAAAAGGGCAGAGAAAAGCGGGGAGAAGCGGGCAGCCACCCCCGCCGCCCGCCCTTCCCTCACGCCGCCCGCCCCGCCACCCGGCCCAGGCCGCCGGCGCCGCTCACACAAAGGGGCGCCCCGGGGAAATTAAACTTTCCCGGCCGCTCCCCCGGGGAGAGCCCCGGCTGCGGGCGGGGGCGGGAGGCACCTGCGGCGCCGAGAGCGGGCGGGCGGGCGGGCGGTGGAGCGGGCGGGCCCCGCTGCCTCACCTGCGGCGGCGGGCGGGATGCGCGGCCTAGCGCGGCTCCTCCGCCGCGACACGTCGGTGCCCCCGCGCAGGGCGGCGCAGGAAGCGGCCCGGGCGGCGGCGGCAGCGGGAGGAGGGAGGAGAGAGCCGGGCACCGCCTCTGCCACCGCCCGGGGGAGGAGCCGCGGCCGCGGCCGGCGGAAGGGGCCGCGCTGGGGCTGCGGTCCCGCCCCCTCGGGAGAGGGGCCGGCTGAGTATGGCGTGAGGCGGTGTCCGCGGCGGAGGCGCCGCCGTTTGGGGGGCCCTGCGAGTGAGCCATTGCTGTGAGAGCCCCCGTCAGTGGCCCCCATCAGTGACCCACAGGTGCATCTCGGCCCCCATCACTGCCACCGCCGTCTCGGTGGTGAGATCCCCCCCTCGGGGATCCACAGCTGCAGCACCAGCCGTCGTCCCCCGGGTGGACGATGGATGCTGCTCCACAGCCAGTGTTATTCAGATTTATACTTATTCATTCTTCATCGGGTCACAGGAGATTCTGAAGTACGGGGACTCTGTTAGGTCACAGTCAAGCGACAGCAGCCTCGTGCCTGGTCGTGCCTTAGACAATGATTAAATCCTCGGCCATGGTGGCACAAGGAGGTTCTGATTAACAGCAGCGATTCTCCGTATGTTAAATGGCAGAAGCGTGTGAGCACGTGGCCATGGGCTGTGTAAATGGATGTGTGTGGAAATCCGTGGGGTCACGCCTGGGCTCGTGGCTCACTAAGTCGTGTTTGTGTCTGCCCCTGTGCTGACACCAGACAGACTGGGCTGAGGATGTTGTTTTGCTCCTCGGTGGTTATGTTGGCAGACGCTTGTCGCGTACAATTTGTTTTGCACACTCAGCAGATTACCCCAAATGAGTCGCCAAGATCAGGTGCTCAAGAGTCACAGGGACTCCTGGACTTCCTTGGGAGATGTGTCCGACCTGACCAGTGTTTGCCCTTCAAAAGGATGAGTTTAAAGAGCAGAAAATGTGACACTACCAGCCAGAAAGACCTGTTTATTATTACTGTTACTTCATAACTGTGGCCTTCAGTGTCAATAGTCGTCACCACCACTGCTGCATGTGCATCCTTTATACCTTTTGTAGACAAGCTTTAGAAAATAAAGATGTACTTTCTTTTCTTCAAAATTGAATCCTTGACTTTCCGGAGTTATTATCAGCTCAGCACAGATCAAACAGACTTTATTGGAAGCTGGAACAGCAAAAGCTGTCAAAAAAATCAACTATGTTAAATTTTAAATGCTTGTTAGGAAGCCAATGGGAATTTCCCTCCAGCAACCTGCAAACGTCACTCACAATATTTTCATAGCATGTTTTCCACTACCTGGCAGAAATCTCTTTGTGCCTTACAGCCTCTGCTGTGCTCAGACTGCAGACACGCATTTGACACACTCCTCGTGGGCAAAACATGGTGGTTTGGGGTTTTTTCCTGTTTTTTTCTTTTTTTTTTCCCCTGGGGATCACATCAGTTGGCGTCTGTCTGTCTTCTAATCCCTAAAACCTGACACAGCAGCAATAAAGTGAGAGATCATAAACATAAGGTAAAACTGATCACTGTGTATCGATCCAGACTGCAGAAAGACTGATTTTGCAGGATTTGGTCATGTGGATAAAGTCAAGGAAATCGAAGAGGCTGTGGGAGGGAGGGAGGTGGTGTTGGCCCTGTCCTACCTGCCGTTCTGCTTTGTGTCACTTACTATTTTCCCAGAGGAGTGTCCTCAGCCGCGTGGATTAGGGATAGCATTCCTGCCTCGGCATTGCTGCCAGCTGGCTGGGGGTGTCCCCATGGCTTCTGCAACCGCTCACAAGTGAGTCAGAAAGTTTGGATTTGCCCAAATCATGTTCATTGTTTGCTTTCAGAGGTCTGACTTTCTGGAATTGAACCTGGGAGTATCTACATAACTGCTTTCCATTAGGAAAGAGACAGATGGGAGGGGATCAGAAGGGAGAGGCAAAAAGAAAGGGAATCCCCAGCAGAGAAGCAGCTGTGGGTGATTATTAACTACAGACACTGGTTTTGAAGGGAAAGCCCTTCCCACAGCCTTGGTGGCAAACCAAGTTTCCCCTTTCCAGCCCTATGGGTCAGGCTGAGGCTAAAGGCCAATCCTGCAGGGTGGATACTATTTTCCATGCCTCCCTTGTATGAATCATGGACTGATCCACTTGCTGCTGCAATGTGTTTGGGTCCTGGTGAGCAAACTGAGCCAGAGCCAAGTCCAGTCATGCAGGACTGACCTCAGTGCTCAGCTGGTGAGGTTCACATCACCGATCTTGAAGCATCTTCACTGAGTCAGGGAGATACCCTGCCGGGTTCATCTCAGTTGATTACTGAGAGCAGCTCTAAAAAGAAATTTTGCATCAGTAGTTTAGCATGAAATGCCCTTTATGTAGAGCTGGGCTTACCCCACAGTTGACATTTGCCCAGGAAGCCCTGATCTGGCTGAAAACGTCAGGTCTGTGTTTCTCTTGCACCAGAGAGGTACATTCAAATCCAGTGATTAATTGTGTCAGAGACACACGGGAAAGCCATACCCTGGAAGTGACCTTTTAGCCATGCACCCTCCCGTGACCTTTAATATTTTCCAGTTGCAATGAAAAGAGTCTTGTTATCTGCTCACACAGGGAAAGTAACAAACTGTTTGATTTTCTACCTTATGCTTCATTGACGTTCTCTCTGAGCTGAATGTTGTTACTGTTCTGCTGCATTTTGTATTAACAGCAAAGCCCTCAGTTCCCCTTGAGAAAAATAAACTAGTGCTGCATCATAGTTGTGGATTAGAAGGAAAGGGTGACAGCCAAGCAGTTACCTCCTGCTGCTTGCTTTTCTGACTGTCACCTTTCAGCTAAACCCTGTGGTGGCAGTGACAACACCAGTCCAGCCTGAGATATCTCCTCCCCTCTGGACCGTAGGATACTCAGTGGGTGATTTCTAGAGACTTTGAGAAGAAAGGCTGCGGTTTAAAGCATTAAAAAACCTCCCCAAGGCACGTGGAATGGCTGGGCTTGTGAGCTGTCGTCTGAATGTGCTGACGGATCTCTGCGGGTAAGAGCAGCCATTGCTTTACCAGCAGGGTTGGTGAGGTGGGGGAATTGTGAGTCAGCAAACCACAGTTCACTTGATCTGCCCCTTCAAGTACAGCTTCTGTCCCTAAAGTCTGCTTTTATGGTGGCATTTCAGTTATCTTTGCTTCCTGCTGATTGCCAAGGGCCACGTCAGCTTTGCAGGACAGCCGCGACTCAGCCCTGCCAGCACTACAGTGCCTGGGTGACATAAACCAACAAACACTCCTGGGCATGTGGGACATAGTCCTACAGAGAGTCTCTAAGGGAAAAAGTACAGTCCCAAGTAGTTTTAGCCAGGAAAATATTTCTACCGCTACTTTTTCAGCTACATGAGTTAAATTGGCATTCTTGCAAAACAACAGAAACATGATGGGTTTTTTTCCTGCGCTCATGCAGGTTCAGGAGTCTTCTGCGGACTCTTCCTGGGAAGGAAATGGGAAACAGTGGGTTTAGTGCTGTGGAAAATAAACAGTAAAAAGAACAAAGTAGCTCAATGTTTTCCCAGATACGAGAGAGAGCAAGAGACAATAAAAAGTAAGGAAATGCTTATTACTGCTCAGTGGCAGAACCAGCAGCCAACTGTTGTAGCAGCTGGGTTATCTCCAGGAATATCTGGGCTCCTTTCTTGGGATGCTATAGTGTTTTACAGGGTCCTTGGTTACAAGGTCCTGGTACCACTAGCTTTCAGAAACTTCCATAGAAAACCTTTGCTTGGCTTGTACTGCAAGTGAAAAAATTAGGAAGGTACTGCGATCCAAAGGGAATATGAGGGAAAAGAGTGATTAAATGTAATTAGAGGGCAAGTCCCCTAGGAACCCTGAGTGTAGTGGGTAATCTTGTCTCTAAAAGAGCAGCATTAAACAATGATAGGAACAACCAAACTTCGAGGAAAAACTCTCCCTGGAGGAAGCAAGGGATATAAAAGAAATATGTAAAATAATGAACACTGCAGAGAAAGCAGATGGAGAGTTTCTGCTCTTCTTGTCGTAAGTGATGCGAAGTGATATTAAGACTGAATTTTTCATGCCGATAGCAGGGAAGATATTTCCATGCCTTGTGTAAGTGGAGCGCGGTGCTCAATGCCACGAGAAACCTTTCCAGACAGGAGCTTAGGAAGATGCAGAGTGGGACGGCAGTTTTATAGGGCAACATTTCTGGCTCTCAAAATTAACACAGATGACAATTTTGAAGATTATTTTTATAATGTCAACCAAAGGCTAACTATTATGGCTCAGGATCAGACCTGTGTAGAGAAGACATGACTGGCCTACATCTACACTCATGGGCCACCACCTGACACGGCTCTTTCTAGGACAGTTTCTTAATGGACTCCATGAAGACACTGTCATAACCTAAGGACAACCCATAAAACTGGGATGCCAAGTCTCTCCTGTTGCTCCTAAATGCTCTGGCACATATTCCTCCATGTTCCTCCTGGCTCTAAGTCATTCCTCAGCATGGTAGACATGCTGCATATGTGGCTACATTTCACGCAGTTTCTTCTTGGTTCTCTCTGTCTCCAGTAAAGAGGCTGTGTAAAATTAAAAGCTCTTTCTTCTGTATCTGGATTGAGCCCAATTTATCACATAGCAGTTTATTCTGATGGAGTACATTAATACCTGAGTCATCAGGGGCTCTGGCTTTTTTTATGTCAGCTTTCCAGGCTAGCTTTGTTACGTGCAGTGCTCCCTTTGAATCTGGACACTGCCACCCCAACATTACAAAAGGAGGGATTCTGGTGGGATGTTTTCAGGAAAGTGTAATGGGAAACAGTCTCGTCTGAGCAGCACCTCAGGCAAGGAAAAAGCTCTTGCTTCTGAGATTACTTGTGAGTCAAAATGTGCAGTTTCAAAGCAAGTAATGGTGTGGAGTGAGAACAAAAGTACAGAAAAAGCAGATCAAGTTGGTGATGTCTAAAGAAGGTAACAAGGAAGCGGGGCTGGGATCTTACGGGCTTTCAGAGATCAGAATTAGATTATAGATACCACAGGGTTCAGTACAGGTTTTATTTTAAAGATCAGAGATAAAGGCCTGGAATTATAGATGTTTTGAGACTTTGCTCTGCTCTAGGTTGCAAGATCTGTGGGTAGAGGTACAGCCACTGGCCAAGTTCTCTCACACACACAGCCTGCTGAGAGGAAAAACACACACCTTTCTGCATTTTAAAATTCTACAACTGAGAGGCTGTAGAATGATGTGGGTGCCCAGATTAAACAGAGGGAGCAGCACCCTGTCCCCTCACTGCAGGCTCACCCAGCCAGCAGCTTTCTAAATAGTGCCTCAGTCCTCTGTCTTTGACCTTGAGTGGAAGTCACAGGGATTAAAGCAGGTGGGGACCACAGGGAGGATTCTCTTCCTCTAAGGGCATGACAGGTAACAGCCATTATTAGGAGAGGGATCTGTGTGGAAAGCATCACCAGGTTTTTAAGCACACAGTTCATCTTTGCTTGTCTTACCCCGCTGTTGCCCTGAGCTCATCACAGCTTCAGTGTCACTACTGTGATTTGATTTAGGTCAAACATATTTCCAGGAACCGCTTGGCGTGACAGCAGAGGGCAGCCTTTCCCCAGACTTCCAGAAATGACGAGTACATGGATTTCAGACAATCTTTTCTTGTCTCCTGGTGTCTGCTAGCTGCCAGCAGAAGCCTCCGTAGGAATAGAGCAGCTGATTCAAAGCAAGCAGAGATAGAAACAGCACTTCAAATCGTATCCTTGCATTTGCACAGCTTGGCTTCTCACCAGAGGGTGATCAGCTCTTGCACCTCCTCATTATTCATCTAAGGTGATGTTTCCCTTCCAACTTATATCAGAGTTCAACATCAAAGTAATTAAAAATCCACGCTAACTCTTCACCTTGACAACAACGCATAACAGAAAATACATCATTCTTGGTGGGGAGTATGTCAAAATCAAAGTGACATTTTTCAGTGCTTGACATGCTGCATTAAAAAGCACCTCTGTTAAGAGACCTACGCAGCTGGCTGAATAAACCGTGGTGTGGGTGAGGCCTCAGATTACTTCATCTGCTGGTGACTTTTCAAAAGAGCCTCAGATATGCTCTGTGGATTCACCCAGCCCTGAAAAGCAAGGAGAAAAGTGATCAGCACTCTAATGTCCTGCCCCTTTTTATTCCCTGCTCACAGAGCCAGAAGAGGAATGCTTACTGGGACAGGGTGTTTTGAGATGACCAGAGCCAAGCTCTTTCTAACATCTCCTGGATCCTGTGGAAGCATTTCTTATTACCACATGGCAACAACCTTGTCCAAACTGTGCTTTTGTACTCACTTGACTGATAGTAGTCTGGCTGTTTCACAAGCACAAGAAAGATGCAAAGATGTCTTCTTCTGGGAGGTTGCTCCTGATGCAAACACAGAAGAACACAGATTTACTTCTATGTAGGATCTGCTTTCAATTTCTACTTTTTATCCTGCTTCTGTTCTCTCAAAACATGTTAATGGCATCCAGATGCTTATTAACACGCTTCATAGTAAGAACCAGAGACAGGAAATACAGGCCAGATGAGGAAGAGAAAAGCTTAAACAACAGTTAAGAGAGCTGAGAGGAATCCAGAGTCAGCAGGACCAAGTTAAAATTTACTCTGGAGCCTTCAAGAAACTAATCAAATGGTTGTCAGTGAGTGACAGTATAAACTCCAGGGGACAGAAGAGGTCCCACAGGACCAGAGAACCTATTATTAATACTTAGAGGGACATCCAAATACAGCATTAATTAATATTAAAGGCCCACATGAGCCTTAAAGCCACTGCTATGGGCTTACAAAAACAGGCCGTGTCTAATCAACTCCATTCCTCTCTTTGATAAGGCAGCTGGCCTGGAAACTAGGAAAGGGAAGTCACAGATGTGCTGCATCTTCACTTGAATCATACTGGCTAATGCAGCCACCAAAGGAAATGGCCTAGACAGCATTACTGGGAGGTGAACAGGCAATCAAGTTGTTTACACTCAAGGTGTAACATTCACCACATCCCCGGCTCTGTCTGTCCCATCAGCCACTGCCACGGGAACATCGGCTCCCAAAATCTGACTGAAGAGGTAGGAGACTGGATTTCTGTGCAAGCACCATGCGGGGTGGGAGTCACAGGGCGACATTTATTTTCACACAGGAAATCACCATCAGCGAGGAAATTACACCAATTCCCTACACCATGCTCAAGGTCTTGGAATTCTCGAGCATCTTTTCTTTACAAGACATGCGGGCAATTCACCCCCAGTTCAGCTTTTAATGAAAGAAACACTTAAAACACTCTTCTACCAATCTCCCCAGCCCACAGAGCCTGCTGCAGCCTGCTGCTTCCAGCTGTCCCTCATAGGAGCCTTCTCATCCTTTGAAAGTTGCCCTCTTCTTTCCCAGCTCTGCAGAGAAATCTGGCTAACTAGGAATCTCAAGGCCATTCTAATGCTGTTCTCCTCTCTTCCTGGCTGCATTCATTATTAATAGCTCATCATTAAATGTTAATACATTGAATATCAGAGGTTTAAGGCTTGTTAGGCACCTTTTCTCCCTTTTTTTTCTTCCAGGTCTATTTGTTGGACAAGTTAATTCAGTGTCGTGCTGGGGAAGGTGCTGATCGATAACAGACATACCTTTTGCAGGAAGCTGCTTTTTTGCTTTATTTCCAAGCTCTGCAGAAGTGCTTGGAATACAAAAGCTTTTGCTTGGAGTTGTTTCTTTTTTCTCTAAGAAAACAAACCCCAAACAGTAGGTAAATATTGGGTCCCAACTTGCTCCTTGGTTAATTTTAGTAGATGTGAGTTTATGAGTTCTATCTTTGTTCACTGATGAGTTGGTTTCACAGGGAAGATGGTCTGTGTAGGACTGATCCTAAGAATGTGAATGGTGGGTGCTCCAGGAGAAGCACTGAAGGCCATGGTAGGGAGAGAGCCTCTCCATCATGTTTTTTAGGATGGAATTTGCTCCACCCACATCCCAGGGGTGCAGCAGTGACACTGTCAGCAGCACTAATATTTGCTTGCACAGGGTTGTTGCAGTGTGGATCATCCCCCTCACCTTGCAGTTAAAACCTGACAGGAGGACTCTGTAGAAGATCCAAATTGCCGAATGGTCGGGGCTCAGGCACCCAAAATTGAAATGCAAAATTGGGTAAGTCTTTGAAAGGACATACAGCACGTGGGACATGGGCAGGGACCTTCTCTCTTCACTCAGCAAGCAGAGGGGCCTCAGAGAGGATGAGGTGAAGCTGAAGACAGAGTTCAGGAAACAGAAGCAAGAACCTGTCAGTCTGGCAAACACAACCTATGAAGAAAGATCAAAAGGACTGATTCAGCAAAGAGAAGAACAGGCTGAGGAGAGACATGCTGAGAGCCTCAACTATGTAAAATGCTGCTAGAAGGAGCTATGGCCTCCACGTGCTCTCAGTCCTAACTGCTTTAGTCCTAGTGTGCTAAAGATGTCCTTCTGGGGGGCCTTAGATTCAGGAAGAGGAGCCATTTTTTCTCTAAGAGGATGGCTGAACCAAGGACCAGGCTGTCTGGAGAGGCTGGGGAATCTCCATTACTGCAGATTTTGAAAGAATAAGCAAGTGGCACGCTTGCAAGCTGCATTTGGGTAGAACTGGCCCTGCCACGGGGCAGACTAATAAAGGAGAGGACCTTCCATGGATCTGTGGTTACATTATGAACAATACATTCTTAAATCAGCTCATGCAAAGGAACTTGCATCTAAAACTTGCAAAAAAATTGTTTTGTACAACCTGGGAACTCTTATTGGTGGTGGTTGTTGTTTTTTTTTTTTCCTTTGAAATAGTGAGGAAATTCTAGATACACTGATGTTTTGAGTATTAAGAGCAGAGTTGGGTTAAATATTGCCCATCCTAGGGACTCCCAGAACTGCTCTTCTCTTCCTCTGCTGTGTCCTGGGGAAGCCCACCTCAGACATACCACCTTTATTCTTCTATACTGTGAATTAGCCCCTAAATTACAGTCTGAAACGTTGTTTGGGGCCAGCAGAGCCTAAGCCTCTTGCATGATACTACTCAACATATTTTTTTCACTGCAGAAGCATAAATAGAGCCTGGCTTTATTAACCATTAGCCTATAAAGTTAAAAGTATAACAAAATACAGGCACACATGGTCTATAAATATATTTATGCTGTTGTGAGGAACATTAACCCCAGGCCTCCACGGTATGAAAAACACTTCACCATATAAATAATGTGCATTTGGCAATACTGGCGTAGGGACAGGGGGACTGGGTTTTTTTTTTTTTGCTTTGGGGCTGGCAGGGGCTCTAGGCAAGCCCCACTTTGGCAGAGGCACTGGCCCCTGCTCCAGCCATGGCTTCCCTGGCAGGCAGCTGCCAAGGAGTTTGCCGTGAGCATGATTCATCATCACCCAAAGGTGCTTGAACACACCTTCTGCTTCTCCTGCTCCAGAACAGGTGGAGTGAGATTTTCAAGTGATAAAAGAGTGACGCTGGCAAAAAGTGCTGAGTAACACTGAAAACCCCCGGAGCGGTGGTGGAGCCGAGTCTCTGGCATCGCTTACCCTGCCTCCTCAGGAAAGCTGCTCTGGATCCACTTTTAACGTGAATAAGTGAAAAGGCATCACATATCCGTGCCCTGGGTGGTTATGTGGTATTTAAAGACCCGCTGATTGATTTAGCTCCCCTTCTGAAGTGAAGCAAGGGCTGCTTCAGTGACCTGAGGCCCTGGCAGCTTTGCTCTGCTGGTGTGTTCACAAGCTGTGGGAAGGGGCAGAGGATGGGAAAGGTGCCCACATCCCTGTGACCTATCTCAGGCAGCATTTATCCCCCAGCACTGGTGCAGGGTGACACCACAGCCTCATTCTGTGGTGGGAGCCATGGACATGTCCCCTTTACAGGGCAACACAAGCTGGGCAGGTAAGACCATGACCTCTCAATGCCCTGCAGCTTGGAGCCTTTCATCCCCTCTGGAGTCATAACTCAGGTGACTGTCCAGACAAAATGAAAGTGGGCACACCTGCACCACAGTCCTACAGAGACTTTGGAGACTGCCAGCCACTGTGCCAAGGGGAAGCACAGGCCAGAGAGAGGAAGGAGGCCAATTGAAAAGCCAGGCTCTGCCTCCGTGTTGCTCAGGGCTAACTGAACTGTTGATGGCATCGCTGGAAGCTGCATTTGCTTTTAATTGTCCTCGTTCCACTGAATAACTAATTCTCTCCTCCTCCCACACGACAGAAAAAAAAAAAAAAAGAGGCATGGGATTTTTGGAAAGGATGAGTTGACTCAATTCCTTTCATCCAGCACATGACAGCGAGCTGCAGTTTTTAGCTTTGCATCCAGGCAAGTTTAGAATATCGCTGCATGCGTTTGTTTTGTTTCAAATCTTCTGGGATCAGCTAAAAATATTATTGTGGAGAGATGTAGATATGGAAGCACTAAAGGCTTCGTATTCATCCAGCTCCTGAATTACAGCCAGCCAAAGGAAATTACCCAGGTAGATCCCTTTTGTAAGATGGTTATATTAAAAAATGATTTTACATGTGTCAGAGGGCTGAGAAGTGGGAGGTGCTGGGAATCTGAGCATGATCCAGGGAAAGAAGTGTATTCCTTCAACCCAGAGACAGGCTTAGCTCGTCCTTCATGAGCTGTTGCCCAGGAAAGCCATTGCTCTCTTCTTATCCTTGACCAGCTCATGTTTCCAGCCTTTTCCAGGACAGACTGAAGGGAAACCCTATCTAGGCTGAAGACTAGATGACCAAGAAACCCCTCAGAGTACATTTTGCAGGGCCTGAGTGCAGACAACATGGTTCAGTGCATTAAAAGCCACATATTTCAATAGAATCAGTTAATAACCACAGCAAACATGACAGAAACTTTCAGATAAGACATTTGCAGAGAAAAGTGAATTTAATTTTTTTTTGGGGGGGGGAGAGGGGATGTTTTGAAGCAGAAACAAATACAAGGGCCAACAGAATGAGATATAAACAAGCAGACAGTTAATCTTGGGAGTTGGTGGTAAAGAAAAATACACCTAAGGAAGCTTTTCCCACTGAGTGATTGAACTGTACACTGCACTTATATCTACTGTCTGACAACGTGAACTATCATTTCCTCCCTCCTCTCTCTGTGCTGTTCACGCTTCGTGTGGTGCTCCTGGGGATTCCTCAGAGTCCAGTGTGCGCTCTGCAAGGGCTGTAGAGAGGAAGCCTTTTCATGAGACCTTTCCACTACAACAAGGAAAAACAGACAAATCCTAGCATGAGTTCTAACTCCAAAGGACTCCACTCTCATTGTATTTCTGAAAGGCAGCAGATCTCCAGTACCAATCTCAGTACAGGACTGGTATTACAGACATAGACAAGGTAGAGGAAGGAAACTGGAGCACATTCATAATTTACTCTTGCCTCAGAGCTGTTTAGGGACACTAAATCAGCAAAGTATTCAAAATAAAAACATCACAATATTGCAGGCATTGACAAATTACAAAGGAGTTGCCTCTGACAGGAGGAAAGTCCTTCTGGACTTGATCTCTAAGGTCATTTGCACCCCTGCAAGGTATCTGAGCCCCTGTATGGCAGCGATGGCAGAACCCAGGACCTGCCGGTGCCTTTGCTGCTGCCACAAACACATCCCCACCAGCAGAGCCAGGCAAACAGCACAGACCAGCAAACAGCACAGGCCAGCAAACAGCACAGGCCAGCAAACAGCACAGGCCAGCAAACAGGGTGACTTTGGTGCTGGTTCCCATTCCCTCCTGCCAGCCCTGCAAAAGGGGCAGTAGGACAAGAATGGAGAACTGGGCACAACAGCAGCAAAATCAAGAGTGGCAGGGAGTGGGCAGGAAGCTCCTGACTGCCAGAGCTGGCACTTTGCCTCTGGTTACTCATCCTCCCTTGAGCTCAGCCTTGGGAAACACAGCCCCAGGCGATGCCTTACCTGATCCCACACAGGCTTGTGCCAGGCAAGGTGAACAGGACCTGCTTCTGCAGTTCCTTGCTCCTTGTGGCTGCATAATGGAGTGCATCTGCCAAGGATGGAAGGCAGGAGGATGGGCAGCAGCTCACAGGGGGTCCAAGGCAAGAACATGAAGATTCAGGCACTGGGGCTTACAGCTAATGCCATTCCCTAACGCTGCACCGATGCCCAGGCACGTCCAAAGCCACCAGCCCCGCTGCAGGCTGTGTTTGGGATGGCTGCTCTCACAGAGGCACCTTAGGCTTGAAGGAGTAACAGCCCATTTTTTCTGCTCTTCAAATCTGCCCCCTTTTTGCTTTCAGGACAGGACATGGGACCAGATCAGACCAACAACCAGTAGCACCCAGCACAGCTGAAGGAGGCGGCTGTTCCTTGTGCACCCATCAGTGTTTCCCCGGCTCAGCTTGTGTCACCAGCTACGTTTCCATGGGATACTGCTCCCAACAGCACAGCGACGTAGTGCTGTTCTCTGTGAGAAAACAGGGTCCTCTGCTCTTGCTGCTGGGAAGGGGCAAGGTCTGCTGCTGCCCCTGCAAAGACCACACTTGCCAGAGAATCCCTGACCCACGTCACAGGAACCATCACAGCTCCTGCAGAGATGCTTTTCCAGATCTTCTTTACAGGATGCACAGCAGCACTTGTTTGAGTGATCTCCTGCAGCCACAAAGGAGCCTTAGAAACTGCATTTCTAGGATGATCACAGCCCTTGGTTAAAGCCAAGTGCTACGATTAAAAATAGATGAGCTTTGCCAGCATTTTTACAGAAAAGGGATGAGCCAAGACTAGAACCAGGAAATGTGGTCTAATCCAACAGCAACCAGGCCTGATCCAGGCTGAAAGACAGCGTACAAGTAGCTGTAGTCATGATGATAGATTTATATTGCAAAACTGGAAATGTATTTTTAGAATGGAGCCTGGAAAGTGTCACTTCAGAAAGCGATCGAGCACGGCATGGCAGGATCATTATGAGATTTGCAGAGCACCTTCAAACACAGGAGTCTCCTGAGGTGACTTCATCATGGTGTCAAACCTTCCAGGAGACTAGGCTCATTCTTGCAGGTGTAACAAGCCTAGCACAGATGGGATTAGACCACCTCATCCACAGCCTGCACCAAACAGCTCAGAGCCACAGGTCCCACAGGTGCATGTGGGACTGCTCCAATCCAATGGCTGGGTTGGCCAAGGAACTGGAGCGCTCCGTTAGTGCCAGACTGCCCACCCAGGGAAAAGACCCCAGGAACCTCCCTATCAGCTCCTGCCCTGCTGCCAGCCAACACACTGAGCTGCCCCACTGCTGCTTTGGGGGAAAAAAACCCAAACAAAACCCCCAAAACAACAAAAAGCCTTTGTTAGCCAGCTGCTGTGCCAAACTGCTGCCTCCTACCACTGTTCAATCCATGCAATTTCTTACAGCTGAAGAGCAAATTAAGTTAATTAAATCACATCTCACTGCGCAGGACAGAGCAGCCATGCACAAACCAGCTGCAGAACACTGGCTGCTGATTTCCAGAAGCACTTCTGCAGCACTTCAACAAACTTTAAGGCTGGAGAAGCACCTACACCTAACCTCATTTTCACATGCACTCCCTTATCAATTCCTCCTAATGGCAGTGCTCTCCCAGGGAACAGTCCTGTCCCATCTGCTGTTTGCATCACCAATGCTTCTGCCAGTTGAGCAAACCTTTAAAACCAGGTGAAGGCCACAGATCCCACCTGGGGCTGGTTTTTGCAGGTGCAAGAGGCTGATTGAGGCTGTCACAAATGGAGCTGTGGTTTGTCTCAAAGCCAGCACGGTGCTGCCTCCTGCACCTCGCCCAGCTCCAAAATTTGTTCAGAAGCAATGGCCTTAAAGTTCAGAGTGCTTCAGTCAGCTGGTTGAGTCTAAGGGATCATTTTACTTTTAATCTGATATTCATTTTACCGTTTACAGAGGACTATTGTTCCAAACAAGAACAGAAGCCTGGCAGACCTCAAATAGGGAACCTCAGTCAGAGCTGCTGCTATTAGTGATGGAACTTGCTCCTCAACTACTCAACCTTTGCTATCCTGCTTTTGACAGTGGGATCTCCCCATATCAAGCATTTGAATGCCCATGTTCTGCCCTTTTAAAAATGGGATTAACAAGCCCAGTTTGGGTCAAGAGAAGTATGCAACAGGCAGAGAGCATGGGGCAGACTCTGAAGACTGATCTTAGCCTAACACTCCCCAGAGACACAGCCAGTTGTGCTCTGACACCTTTGTATGGGGAGTCTCTTTTTGGGGGGGTGAGGGTGGCGTAGCAAAGTACAGTGAAAGCAGAATGTATCATCTTAAAGAGGGTAGAGGCTTAAGGATGGCTGCATGTTGGGCGTGGACCTTTCTTCTTCCCCTCTGCAGTCCGATGTGCCTCTACCCAACGGCACCACTGGCTCCACACCAGCCTCCAGCTGTGCCTCCAACCCAGGGTGAGTACATCGCTCTCCACACTCCTCCTACCATCCCCTGCTCGCTCTGTGCCCACAGTTCAGCTCTATGTTACTCACACTGCTTTGCAGCTTTCATCATGTCCTTTTCTGATTTTTCATGTTCCCATAGCCAACAAGATCAGGGCCACGGAAGTGTCAACCAGATTTTGTGGAAGATGGAATCAAGAGTTCTTATCACTTTAGAAGAGCCCAGACATTTAGTTCAGGTTTTGCTCACATTTCAGTATTTTTAACTTACTCAGGGAAGAGATCATTTAAACAACACTCTCACCTTTGTTAACACACAGCTAAATATAAAATATGTTAAGAGGTCACATCTGACAGGAAACATTCAAAGCCATGACCAGGAAAACGTGCAAAGTCTTTACAGCTGCTGCTTTTCTGTGCTCTTAACCCACATGCACCATACAGACACCTTAGGTGACAAAAGAAGGGCCATCCCCATCTCTTGGAAACAAAGCCACAGACAATCCCAAATTTCTATTTTTGAAAAGTGTTTACTCATGTAGTTTGAATAAATTAATTTGCAAATAAAAATTAAAACTACAGTATACTATAGTTTGAATAAGATGATTAGAACAACTACAATACAGGGATTTCTTGCTGCATAAGTTTCATTACTTAATGCATATAATCTGGAAAATGTCAAAATCAGTTATATTTCTATGGAAAGGGAGTAACAACAGTTACTTGTACATGACAGCTAACTGAACTTATAGTACAGGTTTCCTGACACATGCATTTCCTGAGTGAACCAAACAATATATATAATTTCTTTTTAAAAATGGAGAAATAATTGACAGTCAAAGTAAGTAATTTATGACATCTAAGCAACACAGGTCTCTTTAAACCAAGAAAATTTTAGAACAGCTTCAAAAGAAAAATGAAAGCTATGCTATAAAGTACAGAAATTTGCTACTGTCAATTAATTATACAGTACATATTTTGGAAAAAAAAAAAAGTACGAAGCTGGCCGAAAAAGCTCAAATCAACCCTAAAAAGGTCAGGTTGTGTGTTTGCCTTGAAGCACAGTGGGTCAGCAGCAAAGCTGCATGTAGTGCACTGGTCTTTTCTGGTGGATATGGAGGGAATGGAAGGGGAGAGAGGGGAGAGCAGAGAGAGACCAGTTAACCAGAGCCCAAGCACAGCATCTCACACTGAGGGGTCTGAGCCCAGCCCAGCCCCAGCTCCCTCCGACAACAGACAATTGTGACCAGCTGCCCAAGGATGCTGGGACATGGGCACACATCCCCTGGGTACCAAGCTCCACCTGTGTTCCAGCTATGGCCTCGATGAGCATCTGCACATGGTAAAAGCCCCCCACGTACCAGTCTGAGGGTGGAAGGCAGAGCATCCACCTGACAAACCCCTCCCAAGCTGGGATGTGGCCAAGTCACAAGTTACTCCCCACACTTGTGCCCGAGTGCCTCTGCCTCTCCCCTCACCCCCACCCCAAACAGCAAGGAACAGAACAAGCCTCATCTTTCAGGTCTGTTCATTTTAACATTGGAAAAACCCTCACAAATGTCACTAATGCTAAATAAAGAGAAGTGTTAGCGTGAAGGGAGAAAAAAATCCTTAATCTAGACTAAGTTGCATATTCAAAGAGTCTGGTAAATATTCTCCTCATAGCCAGATCTTGAGTACAGTCCTACCAAAAAGACATTTTAAGAAGTCCTTCTTCGCTACCTTTCGACACGGTTAAAGTACAACTTTATGCCATCATAATTTGCATTAGCTTTGTTTAAAAAGCATTTTAACTATTCTAAGAACTCAATATTTTAGATTAAAAGATTTTTCTACCATTTCCATCTCACGTTCTTCTCCATCCAGAACTACTCTACACATCCAACTGCCAGATGTAACACACTATGACCATGCTACTCTCTAAACATTCTACAAATGTTCAATAATAAAGATAAATAGAAAAGAGTTAATATACATGTTATATTTTACAATGTTTGCATCCAAGCTGTAAACTAATGTTCTTTGAACTTTTTACCCTCCATATACAAAAAGAATGAAACAACTTTTAAACACTTGTGGGCATGTGATTCAAAACCATTAAACGGAAGGCATCGAAGTTCACTCTTACAACACTTCCTTCACCTCTTCAGAAGTAGTTATTAACTAAAAAAAGCAGGAGTTCTCCCCCTTCTCCCCCCAATTTCTTCTATTTCCAGACTTTTCTCAACAGAGAGGGATTAAGCTGTTGTAACAAAAAAAAACAAAACCAAAAATTCTTCATCTTAATGCAAACCAGCAAAGCCCAGAGAATATGAAAAAACAGTTGGTTTAAAAATCAGAATCGCTTAGCTTATCAGTTTACTGCAGTCCTTGTTAACACCTGTGTTAGTCAAGAGGTCCTTGGAAAATGAGTCTGATGTAGCCCTGCTCACCAGCCAGCTGATGGGCACAGAAGGGACAGGCTGCGTGGAAAGTGTGAGTACCGTGAGGGAGAGGGATTTGGGACCAATATGCAGTTGTCTTTTCCGAGCACACGTGTCCGCACGGGCTGAACGCGTGAGTTGGAGGTCCGGCGTCCACATAAAACCCCGCCTCGCACCCGAGCCACAGCGGCACGTAGGGGCCGACGGAGCGGCACATGGGGCACTCGCGGTCCTTGCCGTCCCTCTCCTCCTTGTTTCCCCAGTTGTGGTAGCCGTGCACGTGGCCACAGTTCAGGTACACCCACGGCTGCTTTTCGTCTACAACATCTTTCCTCTTCATGCTGGGGAAGGCCAAGGTGTTGAAGCCCACGGGGCACTGGGGCCTGGCTGCGTTGATCTCCTGCCGCAGGGCCTCCAGGTGCTTGACGGTGGGGGTGCGGGACAGCCCCTCCGCCGTGCGCCACAGCAGCGTCGCCCCGCACAGGTCGATCAGAGACCCATCCTGGAGCTGGTTCGTTTCGTTCTCAACCTTGTGGTGGACAGAGACAAAGAGAGGTGTCACCTAAGGGTGCCCGAAGAGGAACATCGTGCACTTCCATAATACAGATCCAGACAAAGTTTCGAGCAGTTCCTGACTGTCTATATAAGATGCCCATGGAGAGCGCAGTATCAGCTTCTCTCTCCCCTCTTTTTTTTTTTTTCTGAAAAGAACTTCCACCCCAACATCTTAAGAAATCAGTGTGTGCATTAAAATAGACCGCGTTAAGTCATGAAAAGTTCCTCTCCAATCTCAACTTCTCTCAACCCCATCCCTACCTCGAGCACTCCCAACTATGCTACTTCAACTGAGGAATGGCACAAGCCTTCTCTAGTCCTCCATCATATTTTAGACTGTTTTCTTCAAACACACCTTTACACACGGCCTTCCCTTCCTTCAGAAAGTCACCTGTTAGTGCTCCAAGATAAATACTTCACTGGAAGTGTTCAGTGTAGCATTTCTTTTTGCTGAGAGATCCCAAAACCAATTATCTCCTGAAATATCACCAAAGCTTTGTATACAAGAGGAAGGGGAAAACTCAGAATGCAAAGGTGGGAATTAATATCCAACAAAATCATAATTATTCTTTATTATTCTATAAAAAAGGAGAAGTGGGAAAACCTTCAAAGCATACACTCAAGAGGCAGAATCAGAAAAATACTCTTTAAAATGCGCACAGGACTAGGACAGTTTGCAGAAATACATAGTAGATCAGCAACTCAATTTAGAAGAGCAGTCTAGATGTGCAATGAAGTACTAGTTTGCAGATAAACTCAGTAATTCAGGTTGAGCAAGATATCTTTGTGTATGAAGACAAGACACAGAAGTCAGTGTAACTAACTGCAGAGGTGACAACTACACTGAATTACAGCAGATTCCAGCTCTATGCCCAAACTTTACCACTTATGGCTGTATTCATTTTGAACAGGTTGCATAAAACACTGGTCACTGCTCTCACCATTTTTCCCCTCTGCTGAGCCGATCTGGTTTCACGGAGGCTGAACACATTCCCACACACAGAGATCTCTCTCCACACCCCTGGCTTGGAGTCCTCTGTGAATCCATTACGAGGATGCATAACAAGAACCCCATTCGTTGTTAGTCCATCCATTTGCCCATCTGATGTCTTCCACTTCGCAGCTTTCTCCTAGAACAAATTACATCAATGAGAACTTTAATTTGTCTGAAGCAGAGCTATGAATTAATTTTAAAATAAGCCTGAACTGAACTTCTGGGGGAGAAAAAAAAGTCTCCTTACCCCAAGAAAAATGTTTTTCGAGGAGTCAAATCCTGCAGCATATATTCTTGCTGTGAAAGGAGGGTTACGTTCACATATGATTCTGCAGGCAAACCTTGATATAGTGCTCTGCACAGACTGTGTATCTGAATTACTCTGACTTCCAGGAACTGTATCTGTTACTACAAAGTCTATAGGGCTCTCCGTTGACCGACCGATCTGGAAAGAGATTAAAAAAAAAAACCAAAACGGTCAGAAGTTTGTCTTTGGGTCTGGGAATATTCAAATTCGAAGCACTTGTGATAATATAAAAATCATGATGTTATAGTTTAAAGCATTCCCCTCCACCCATCTAAAGCCTAATCCGAATTAATGAATTATTCTGCCTTCAAGTGATCGCAGTTATTTTGAAAGCTGGGTACGGCCAACTAAAGGAAGGGGAAGTAAAATGATGTAATTAAGTAAATTCTGAGATGATTTCCCACTGAAGGCCTTCTCATCAGAGAGGTTACACTTGGGTCAGGTGGACGAGCTGCAGCAGCACCAAACAGCGAGGAAACAGCAGTTAGAGGGAAGAAAAGTGACATTCAGTCACTTTGCATGCCTGCAATATTCTGAACAATGCCAGACTAGTGGAGGTGTAGATGTAGGAAAATTAGATAATGTGAGCTGTCTCTTCAGCTCTGGTGGGGCACTGAGAAGGAGCAAAACTTTTGTTAAAGACCAGGTACAAGGTGCTTGTGGTAGAGAGGGGTTATGAAAAGACTCACAGAACACAAGAATTCAACATCTGACAACAATCAGATTTTGCTGGAAGCTGGCTTCTTTTCAGAGAGTTTTGCAGTCCCACACAACTGTACTGAGTATCTGTACGGGTATCGCTGCTTTTCCAGTCAAATCACCTTGTCCTTTTCTTTACAAACTAAGAAGAGAAGTAATATCCCTCTCCCAAACATTCACTTAGCTGGGTTTAAAGCTCTTATACACTACTACTCACTCACTGCCAAAGCTCTCAGGCTCCGTGAAAATAGCTGGTTATATTAAGACTGATTAACTGCTGAGCAGGACAACCCAAAAGCTTGATGTGCTTTTTTTGGTGAAGGCTGGAGAGCTTTCATGAGACCAAAACTGCTTTGTCAGAATGTATTTTTCTATTGCTTCTTAGGCAGGATAACCCATCAGTACATGGGGATTGCCAGGGGCAATTTCAGAGCAGCACGCATGCCACAGCATGCCTGAAGAGAGAACACTCACACAAACAATAGCTTATGCTGCAGTGAGTTCATTACAGTCCTTTTGCTCTGTTGTAAGTATTTGCAGTTGCAGAGCAGCTTCCTCCACCACTTCCCAACACCTCCCACCTCCTTAGATCTTGCAGTGGCGTCACAGCTAAATGCTGTGACAGCAAAACTCCTTGCCATAAATTAGTGACAGTAACGGGGGGCGGGGGGGAAATCAATGCAAGATCAGTCTGGGAATCAGAAAGAACAAAGCACACATTAAAAAAAAACAAACCAAAACAAACCCCTTCCTTTTGAGAAAAACAGGAAACAATTATAAGATATGAGTGCACACCACAGCTGCAAATGTGTTTGTGGTCCCTTCTCAGACACAGGAACTGCAGCAAAGTTGCTCTGAACTGCCAGTGTCAGCACTGAGGCTCCTCTCTCCACACCTCCCAGCACTTTAGACATTTCTGGGTTTGCTCAAAGAAGTTCAGGGTATTTTTCATGTTAGTTGTGCCAGAAGCTTTTCTGTGTTTCCACAGTGTATTCCTTCTACCCTGTCTCCAACTGGCTGATCCCAAATCCCTTTGTAAATTCCAGAAGCAAAGTTCCAAGTGCTTAAAGAGAACTGTGCACTTTATTCTTCATTTAGCAGAGAGGGACTAGGAGACAGGTTACAGGACTTGCCAACCAGCAATCAAAGGCAAAACCATAATCCTATGCATTAGTCACACCACCCCCCCAGCTTTCACCTTTGCCCAAGTCTAAGAGAGATGCACAGACACAGTCTTGTTCATAGGATGGCCTTGGGAACAAACAGAATTAAATTGTTCTGAAGAGTAAGATGTAGAAACTTGACACATGTGAACTTTTAGGTCTGAGGGAAAAAAGCCTGCAGAGAGGATGCTTTGTTAGAAGCCCACCAGAAGTGAGAATACACTTACATGTTTACTTCACATACCTGGAACATATCTGTGTTGCTGTCATGTGTATATTCAACCACTACTGTCTGGGCCCGAGACAAAGTGTAAGATATGCTGTGTTGGTCCTTATTACTTATGGCCTACGGAAAAATGCCAAATATTATTGAACCAGTGCACAATGACTCTTCAATATACAGCAACAAAGTAGACTACATATACATCTACATCTATATAAAAAAATCAGGCTCCTATTCTGCTAATTATTTTAGATGGTTGTTAGTAACATACCTGTAGTTAAACTTCACAAAACCCTGTCCTGACTATTAAAAAAAAGCTGCAGGACTGATTCAGCAACAGACCAAACTGGTCTCTTCACCACATGCTGCAACAAAATACACTTAAACAGGGCATATTATTAGTCATGTTTTGTGTTAAGGCAATGCTGGCCTTAACACAAAAGAACAAAACAACCAAATGCAAAGGCTAAAACTGAATGTTACACCTTCGTGGCCATCTCAGCCTCAACCTGTCCAACAGCAAAGTGAGGACTGAAACTTAGGGACTTCATTCTAAAAACAGGACCCAAGCTCATACTAAAATCAGTGATGACTGATAACATATATAGACTAAAAAGTGGTG
Organism: Lepidothrix coronata; assembly: GCF_001604755.1. Classification (NCBI taxonomy): domain Eukaryota; kingdom Metazoa; phylum Chordata; class Aves; order Passeriformes; family Pipridae; genus Lepidothrix; species Lepidothrix coronata. Next base: position 2,197,871 of record NW_016690251.1, read on the forward strand.
GCAAATAGGGTAAAATGGAGCAACTCAGCACAGGTTGCAGAAGTTGTAGCAAAGTAATCTAGGTTTCAGTTTGTTAGTCTGAATGTTCATTCTGCAACTCCCTAGTAGGAACTGAGCAAAGACTATTCAGAAGTGCATCTAAACAGCACTTGAAGACCATGAAGACTTTGCAAAAATAAGTCTTCTTTTCACAGATCTCCTATGAATGTAATTCTACTAAAAGAACTTGGGTTAGAAAAATGCTTTTGATTTCAGAAAACTTCATGGCAATTTCCTGAATTCAGGGATCCATATTTTTATGTATCAAGGTATTCAGAGAGTCAAACACTCAACACTACAGTATTTGTTTAAGGGTCTGATCTTGTCACTGGCAATTTCTAACCAACCACCAAACCTCCTCAAATTCCATTGTTTTAGTAGAAATGCTCAATTAGTTTTTGAACATAATTGCACACACACTTGAATAGCCACAATACAGAAAAATTGCATGGTTAATACCTTAGCTATAATGTAGTTTTGACATGACAAACAATTCAATATCAGGACCTAAGCCCCTCCTTTAGTGCTTCTTTATTGCTGCTGATTATAAGCTCTGTGAACCACGTCCTGCAAAACCCACCTGGCCCCATCCCTGGGGAACTCCTACCCATTGTATGGAGCAGCAAATGCACATGGAGCTTTGGTAAAGAATCATTTAAAATTCAGCTTTAGTGAAGCAAAGTTAGCCCTAAAGCACGGCTGAGTGCCAAAACACAAAGTCTAGAACAGATGTCTGTAGTGAGTTTGGAAGGAAAACAAAATACAAAGTTTTACATGACCAGTTCTGTGCCCGGAACATTCATGTTTCAAAAATAATTATTTTTTTTTCTAGCCACAGCACGGACTAGGCACCAAATCTGCCTTGCTGAACTGTTTCTTGCCAACCCTGACAGGTATCAAAAAACCTTGGATAAATATGAACCATTCTTTTCACAGCCAGAACTTCATACTTTTTACACTGTTTCATAACAGCTCTGACTTGATGGAGCTCTTTATTACAGCACTAGGAGAAATCAGACTTAACTAGAGAAATGGAGCTTACCTTTGCTGCTTGAGGGGTACAGGCAATGTGCACAGTGCTAGGTTTCACCCCATTTGCCTTGGGTCTTTTAAATAAAGCAAACCTACTTTTTCTTCTTCCTCTATCTCCATTTGGGAGAGACCCATTGTACCTACCAAAAAGCACAGAACAAGAACAGTCCATCTTCCTGTATTGCTTAGCTCCTCATGAGATACAAGGCCCACAAGACCTTTCATTCTAAGCACAAAGTATCCTTAATTAGTACAGTGTTACTAATCACAGATTTTTAATTAATCACACTTAAATCCAAGAATCGATGAACACAATATATTGAAACATGCCCACAGAATCACAGCACAGACACACAAAGCTTGTAGGGCAAGGAATGCTACCCAGCTGAACCTCAAATCTGCTACCGACAAGCCAGTGAGTCTTGGGTCCCAAACATGAAACCAAGGAGGATTATCTGCCTTTCTGGGGCTTTACCTATAAATGGTGTGTTCATGCTGTAAAAGAAACATTCTAAATATTCACCAACCCTGGTGGAGAGATAGTATTTTAGAGAATTTTGATTGAAATAAACCCCTTAGATACGCTGTCCTCCAAGACTCCAATGTAACCCATGAGAAAACCCTCAGACTTTCACACTCACTTACCCTAATACAATCAATTCACCATATTTGACTGGTGCTTTTGATGGATGATTTTCTTGATCAGGAGAAAACATGAGCTTAGCTAATGACTTCTTCTCAAATTTCAGGTCTCTGATCAAGAGTTGTGGCACACTTTTTTCATTATTTCCTGGAAAAACAAAAGCAAATTTAAGTGTCAGAGAAAGTACTCAAAACCATCAATTACACAAACTTGCATGCCTATCTGGTACAGTAGGTACAATATTTTGTGTTTTCCATATTTTGGTTTGGGCTGAAATAATTTAAAAAAACATTTATATAAACCCACATGAATTAAGGTTGAATTGCCTTGAAGAACTAGCAGGTCACAAAAAAGTGCACTCAGAAAATTCCACTATGGCCTTGAAATACCCACACCGCTTTTCCTTCCTGCTAGCTTTTAGAATAAATGGTACATAGCTTCATTTACTATATTTTGTTCAGCTATTAAGAAGTAGAGCCAGATAAGCACTAAATGTAAAGAAAAAAAAATTACAAAGCAAGACCAGTCCATTAGCCAGAGGTAGAAGCTTTCATGGAAAGTGTGTGATTCAGAGCTTTCCAAGAAGCTTCTGGATTTGCAGACGGAAGGAAGTTGTTTGACAATTTGATATTGAGTCTGCCATACAAGTGTAGGGTGTGCAACATGATCTCATGTTTAACCAAGAGACAGAAGTCATATAAACATGTTTGAAGGAAATTTCCTGAGGGAATTCCACATAGTTCTTAATGAAAACAGTCTTGAAGTGCATTTTTTCCCTCAGACTTCTGCTTTGAGGAACAGTTCATACTATTATATTTTGCAGCTTCTCATTAGGAGCATTTCCAGACACTCCTGACCTATCCAGCACATCTCTGACCTTCCTCTAGAGAAAGCCTACCCAGCTGAGCACTTGGTTGATAAAGAATAAAGCTGATGCCAGCCTGTTTGAAGCTTTAATAGAAATAAGAACATTCCCTTCCTTCCAGGTAAGTTTTCACACCAACTCAAAAAGTTACTCATCTTTTTTAGTACTGATGGTTAACATCCTGCCTTCCGTGCATATATACTTTTTGACACACACAGCATTTCTTGAATCCTGTCATCAACTTTGATCACAACTACAGTGCTGTATCTCCATTTTCTTCTACCTTAACTAGACCATAGTTATTAGCAAAAAGACATCATCATGCAGACTCTATCTACCACCAACTTATGTCGTAAGAACAGAGAAAAGGACGTGGCAGTGCTTGACATCTTGCTTGTATTTGTTCAGAAGCTGATGCAAAGATCCCACTACTGACCTTATCTCTACATCCTCTCCCAGTCCTCTTTGCTCCTTCACTGAGAAGCTTGGCCTTCAACATGTGTTCTCAATCTACCAACTTCTCATCCAGCATGGACATACTGATTGTCACCTGCAATCCACTCACAGTGCTCCCTAAGAACTCAGTTTGCTCCTTCATGCTATTCCACATACTTGTGAGGGCTTCACACAAATACAAAGACATCTCACTGTTCTACAAATGTTTGCTGTGATGTCTGCAGAACACAACCAGGAGGGTTCCTCCTTTAATTTCGCATTATTTTCCAAATCTTTTCTCCTTTGTTTTCAAGTATGAGTACTGTAGATTTCATAGTGCTTGACACAAGTTAACTGCAGACTGTTTCTGTGGCTAGCACGTGTGTAACATTATCACAGCTGTATCCTGACCCACTGCCATATGTGCAAGTGCACTGCAATAAACCCGACTGGCACAACATTCCCATGAAGTGTCTGTGCCCCATCTACACAACACTTACGCCAATATATTTTTGTTGCATAGGAAGCACTGTGCATTTTCACTGGGCAGCTGTCCTGGTTCAAACCTTTGGGACCCATCACTTTGCTGGTGCTGAAAGTGCCTTATACTGATGCAAGAGTCCCCATCTGTCCCACAGGAACAGCAGCGGCAGCACAGGAGGGAGCAAAGCAGCAGAGTTTGCTCCAAGGCATTTCTAGATTGCTGATCCGAGTTTAGCAGTAACTCCACTGGGATTGTGAAGGTACTTACTGCTGTAGGGTTTGCATTTAAAATTCTAAGATAAAGAATTTAAAGCAAACTTATCATATGAAAACGAGACCTTAAGCCTTTATCTCGCCAGTAATCGCAACACATCGAAGTGGGGATTGCCCCATTTGATAAGAGGAGCCCCACAACATTAATTGTTCACAATTTTCATGTTCATGTCTTCTAGAGTCCTCCTTGCCCCCTGACATCACACCCCACCTTGGAGCACCACACCAGCAATTCTCTGAAACCATGTGCCTACAAAGACACCTCAGGGCTGGTTCACTGACAGTACTGAACTGTATTGATCTTATTGTTCTATAGTGCTCAGTTCTCTAGCCACACCTCCTGTCTGAAGTATTTCTCCTTCTCAAGAAGTGACGATAAATCTTCATGCTTTACCTGTATGTAAAAATAAGGATATATTTTCTATGAAGTATTTTTACTATCAACTTCAGCATTTCTTGTTTTATTTTAAAATCTCACATTATAGTTGCTTGTATGATTATCATCTTAAAAACAACTCATGTTTTCATCTCCTCCCCACATGATTAACCTATTTTCTACCTGAATATTGATCTCCTCAGCGGGCTCTCCCCTGCAATTCAGTCTTCTCCACATAAAACTAATTTCATCTTGGTCAACGGTTGTCCTTTGCATTGGCATTTAAGAACTCACAAGAAATACTGCTATGAAATCTGGAGCACTGCCTATTAGGAAATAGCATAGGACTAGTAAATACCATGACACAGTAACCAAAGATTTAAATAGTATAACCCCAACATTGCAGTGTTTGATAAAGTGCTAAAATCCTTTCACTCAGAGAAGGTGGGAAGGCAAGCATTAAAAATAACTTTAGCTATTAATACAAGAACAGGTTTGGTGTAGCTTCTCCTCTTCCTCTGTTTATCCAAATGAACAATTTCACAGAAAGCTAAAAAATACATCTCCCAGTGTGAATCAGCTTCCAAGTCTCATTAAAATAACACATGGACAGCTAAAGGAGACTCTAAAGCGTTACCTGAGCAAATGGCCAGTAACCTCCTCTTAAGAGATAACTCAGAAGAAATGATAAACAGGGTCAACAGTGCTCAGGGATAGACTTCAGCAATACAAGAAATTATACAGAAAATCTTAGTATAAGGAAAAGTGTCCAATGTCTAACACTCAGCTCCTCCTTAAAACATTTTCTTTTGTTTTACACTTAAAGAAATCCAGCCAAGTTTACTTTGTACATATGATGGAAACCCACTTCTTATTAGATTCAAGGAAGGTTCGAGAGTTAGAAATCTGGAGCTATCACTAAAAACACAGCTTGCTCATCCATTTTCAAAAGCCTGGCTTGAATGTCAGAACTCTGATTTTTTTAAAAATACATCTCAGAACCTTTATGAGCTGCACACACCACTTTCACAACTACTAACACCCCCAGATTACTTCAACTCAAGCACATACAAAATTCAGCACTCCTGAAAAAAAATAATCAGCCCAACATACACACTACTTCTCACCCAGTGTGATCTGCCTGGTACCCAAAAGGAAACCTTTTCTTGTTCACAGAAATAACAAAGATCAAGTATATCCTCCCAATGAGATCCTGACGACTAGTCCGAGGGAAATTTGTTGTCTGCAAATAAAACTCAAGTGCTGTCTCACTAGAGAGGAGTCTAATCTAGCCATGGGATAACATTTCCACTCCTGAAACAGAGCAGGCTTATGGATCGTTTAAATCAGAGTAAAGAAGTTACAGGGAGCAATGCTTTTGAGAGGAAGGATCGACTAATATATATAATGGGTCTTCTCTTGTAGTATAACCTGATCAGTTTTTATTCCTAGAATACTACAGGAGACTTCCTCGAAGTGTTAGGAAAGGCTAATTAAATATGTTAAAAAGACAACTTGGCCCTGAAGTGACAACTAAGGAACCAACTGCTTGAACAAAATACATGCAAGTTACAATTTTGCTTTTTGCAGCAGCATTTCCAAACATCACTGGAAGATGCTTCAATGGAGCAGGCTCTGAACAACAAACCGCTCTGAACTCCTCCAAACACCTTCAATGCTGATGAGGAACAAGGCGTCGATTACAAGATCCCATCTCATCCAACCTTCTTCCAAAATCACAGAACTGGCAGCAGCAAACTTTTTCATGTCAAGACCTCTGCTTCTGCCAAAGAGAAGAGGCCAAAGCCTGAAAACCCCTACCTGTGCACAGTCCTGTACTACAGATTTGAAAAGATTTTCTGAGTAATGCAACTTGCACGGTTAAGAGTCGAGCACAACTGTTTGCAGTTAGCACAAAACCACAATGGGTACCAGTTAAAATCCTTCAGTCTCAAAAATAGGAAACTGGATCAGAAAGAACTCATGAACAAGTAGTACCTTTTTATTCTTAACACTGGCTCCTCTGGAGGCAGGAAAAAGCTCACTGAGGGCAACTTGCTCAATACTATCATGTGAAACTGTTTTGAAAGACTGGAAAGAGATAACAACTAAGCAGAGAAAAGTATTTGTTTGAGGAATGTAAATCTAGTTTCTTACAAGCCTTCCTGTTCTCCAGTACTCACTAAAGTCACAGAAGGCAAAGACAGAAGGAAGCAAGCCACAGATTTCTGACTACATTCAAGTAGAAGGAAAAGCCATATAATTCTAGTCCTCCTGTCTCACGCAAGCCCCAGTCTGAACCCAGACTATGCCCTGGAAAGACCTTCGGAGTACATGAGTTTAAGAGCCCACTTTCACTGAACACATCATTTTCAGTGGGGGACAGGCTGAATTTGGGTTGGTTTTGAACTATCAGCTTTAGTTTACCAGCCATCCTCAACCACTCAGCTGCCTTTTCTGATCAGGAGACTCACATACAACCAGGCTTTGGTGGCTTCGACAGCAAGTCTTCAGGTCTTGTTTGCAGGAAGGCAGAGAACCTTGTGAATAAGTTTGCTATTCAGTAGACCAAGTACAGCTTTTGGAATTGCAGCAGGAACAGCAGCATCTTAATGGTTAAAATGGGGCAGGGGGAGGGGAGAACATAAATTCAATGAGCCCAAGCAGAGATTCATTAAACACTCGGCTGTGAGCTAAAAATACTAGAATAAAAGTCTCTTTGTAATAAATTACCGTCATTTTCTAAACACAGAGCAAGCATTATAGGCTGCTAGCAACTGTAGCTAGTGCCAGACTAGCCCTTTTCTAAAATACTGCATAAAAAACCACTTTCACAGTATAGAAAGAAGTCCTCTGTCAGTGAGTACATTAAAATAAAAATATGCTGATTCAGATGCAAAACCAGGAATTTTCCCCTCCATTTTTATAACGTTATCTTCTTTACATTCTATCTCTACATATTTTAAAGTCCGGATTTTTTTGGCTTTTAGAGATAAAGCACAAGGCATCTTATTTATTACTGTTTTTATCTTTATACATTTTGCTATTTGCCGTTCTCCATTTACTATCCTTGCAATTCTCACATCCAGCTCTTCCCTCAGCAATTCTGTGTTAAATCAGGGGGGACACAGATGAAATAGAATCTAGGTATGCAGTGACAGAACAAGAGGCAACAAACAAGCTACAGCCCAGAAAATCCTGATTAGCTATTGGGGGGGAGGGGGAAACAATCCAGAGAGGCTGTGAGATCTCCATCCTTGGAGATCAACCTCCGCTGCATCTGGCCCTGAACAGCCTAATCTAAAACAGTCCAGTCCCACTCTGAGTTCAGGGACTGAACCAGACAACCTCCCAACCTAAATTATTGTAGGAACACAGTTAATTTTAGGACGTCCAACACAATTTTATCAAGTAACTGAAATATGCCCTTTAGGTGCACTTTTGACCAGTTAGACATAAATTTTGAGTAACTCCATTACCAGTAAAATACAATTTTGTCCTTATCCTCCTGAGATTTACCAAGCCCAAAAGTAATTCCCAGCAGACTGACTTCTTGTTTGAGTTCTCATCAAGTCCAGGTTGTCAGGTTTCACAAACAAAATCAGTGTTGTTACTGATTTCCACTGGTGTGAGCAACAAGGAATCAGCTCCTTTGTATCACTATGTTTCTGAAAGCTGAGGTTGAGAAATCACTTTCTTCTACGTGATGGAAAGTTATTCCCCTTTCACTGTTTTTCCTATCAATCTTTTTGTAAACTTGTATTGAAATAGTTTTTACTGAAGTGATCACTAGGTGAAAGAGCATGTGTTTATCAACCATAGTTTTCATACTTCTTCCAGTTTCTAGTTAAAAACAAGCTCATGTTTCCTTCAGACACATTCTTGCAATTTTAAGATCAGCAGGTTTTATACTCCACTTTTGAGATTAGCCAGTCTGTTTACAGCTCACATCCTGCACTAGAGATGCACAGGGAAGGTATGGTGATGCAGCTGACAGGCATTCAAACTGCACTATCACTTCAGATCAGTAGCCATACACTACCTTTCTAAGGAAGGATAATTCATTTTCTTTCCAGAAAAGGGAGCTTTTCAGCATAAAACCCCTTTCCCCCCCCCAAGAATAAGCCTTGAGAGTTTGGAAAAATCAGTCTAGCCTTCTGCTTCTGTATGGCTCATTATTTCCTTAGTCTACACTGTACACCTTTTCTTTTATAACTCAGAATAAGCTTAGCCATCCACTATACACACAATAGTGTCTTATGATATGAAAGCATCAAAAATAAGACAACAAGGCCAAGGTCTGAAATGAGCAAGGAGCCTCTCCTGACACAGGATACCAAGCATAAACCAATGCAAACAACTATCTGCTATTGTGCCCTGAGAACATCTGTAAAGTCTCAGTAGAAGAGTTTTTCATTCTCATGAACAGAATGAAAGCATCTTTTTGCCATGGACATCTGCCATTAGTGGGTTGGTCATCCTGGAAACAAGTCATGCAAGAGTCAGAGCACACACACACACACACACACACACACACACAAAAAGGGCTGTTTTGTGTAGACATGTTCAAAGGGGCATTAACTTGATACACAAGAGCAAATCTTACTGTTTTGCTCCAAGGCTACAGCTAACTTTTTCCAGGCTAAGAAACAGCAATTTTGGTTGAATTGGCATCCAGCATCCTACTTCGAGTTCTGTTCCAGCCTCAGAAGCAAGTCTGAGCAGTTCTCAGCAATTTTAGGAAAGACAGGAACAGCGCTATGAGGACAGGCAACCTTGCTCAATGAACAAGGGAAGTGTTTTAGAACAGGACTTCTATTATGGGCCCCTATACGAAAATCTGTACTTTATGATAGTACTTAAAAATAGCATTCCTGTTCAGAAGATGGAAAAAAGCCATCTAAGCACAGGAGGCTGGTTTCAATCAGACCTCTGCTAACTTCAGTTCTCTTATTCTGAGCTGCCATTGATGAGATGAGAATGTGGTTGGGTGTACTAAACCTGGAAGATTTATGTAACCAATAACGATCCACTCCAACAGACTGACAAAAATCAATCCTAAAAATATTCCCCTGGGAAAAAAAAAAAATAAATCAAAAGAATCCAGCATTTTTTTCAGTTATGAAAAAGTAACAGCTGATCCTCCCCTGAGGAAACCACGATAGCCTCCTACGGGTTATAAATGATGTAATTCAGACTGCGTGTGGGAAGCCAAAAACATTTGTCTTTTAGCACAAGGTGTCTATTTTAAAGCTGTCACCGCAATATTATCTCTATCCTTAATTAGCTGAGAAAGTTCTTCACCAGTGCTACATTCCCATGCAGTCTAAGCCCCCTTGCCACCTCTATCCTCCACATCAGCTTTTGGATACACTGGTGACGATGCACAGACTCTCACACGGGGCACGGCCCTTCTGCCAGCACTCCCTTTTAGCAGAAGGACAAATGCTACAGCCTGGACTTGCTCCATCAGCTGAACTACCTGTCAAAGTTACTCACAAAAGCTACTTCAGGAGATCAATTTGCAGCTTTCTCCATGAGGTTTTGGCTGCACCTGCACTTCGGCTGTTACTACAAACTCTGTGGGCTACGTTAAAAAAGGTATAGTTTTGATTTCGTTTCACTCAGATTATCGAATGAAGATTATTTATAATCTCAAGAAGCCATAAAACAATGCTACACAGAGCCCTGCTGGGAGAACATCAGGTGTTCATTAGCCATAGCACTACCTACTTGTACCTTCAGGGAGTGCCTTGCGAAAGTACAGGCAGGAAAGAAAAAAAAAACCAACTTTGTTCAATATGAGTACAATGTGGCAAAAGTACAGTTCTCATAAAGAGAACTCTGCAGGTAGAAACCTTTAAAATTATCGTCTCTACTGCCTTCAGACAAATTACAAAGTATTACCTTAAAAATAAGCAGTCCCAACTTTCATTTCAAGTCAGTGGCAAAAGCAAAACTTCTTAAGAGTTTAGACCAAAAGAGATGCGTCTTATTTTTAAGAGGGTTGTTACACAAGTCAGCTTTGATGAATGGATCCAGGAAGATTCACTGTCTGATGTACCTGTACTGGACTACATGGCTGAGAAGCCTGTAATTGCAAAAAACCACAATGACTTCTTGTTCTACATTTCTGAACATTACAGTTTTGGCTTTTATGAGCCTCTGACTTCCTGATGAGGCAGTTCATGTACCAAAGTATCTGCTAAATAGGTATTTGTATTACATTAAAGCCTTTTCACATAGCATACTGCACCATCTTGCAAAAATAGGAGTTACAGTTACATTTAAAGCCTCTATTTCAGTTAAGACAACACAAATATTTAACAGCTCCATGAGAAATTCCCTGAGGTAATGATGACAGTTTCAAGGCATCTTGCTCTGCACCCTAAAAATGAGAAGTGACTGGTGCTTCCTACGAGCAAACAGCATTTATTATATTGGGCACTTTGAATGCCTCTTCCTCTCTGAGGTGGAAGGGCAGCCTGCAGACGCACTGCCCGCTCTCACATTTCCTTTCCACCACATCACTGAAAACCACTGCAACTGAGGAGGCTTTTGAAGACAGACTGAGACAATACCACACTGAAAAGGGAAAAGCGATGGCATACAGAGCACTTACCGGAATCTTTGTGTCCTTTCAGTATTTCCACACAGTAGAGAAGAAAAAAAACCCAACACTTCGATCTCGTTAAAAACCAGCCGAAACCCACCGACTCCTTTAAACCTCCGGCAACTGCCAGACTGAGTGACTCTGCTCTGAGTGCTTTCACTTCAGCCGTGGGTAGCGCCTTCTGCCTAAAGAGGGGCTGGCTCTGCCTTGCGTAAGCCGGGTAAACACGGCTGCACCAACACAGCATTGGCTGGAGGCAGAGCCGGCATCCTGCTCCCGCTCCATCAATTCACCCATCCCTCGCCTCGAAAAGGAAAAAAAGGAAGCGGAGGGTGTGCTGAGAACAATGCTGCGGCCCAATTGCCTGGCAGCTCTGTGGTTGAGGTTCTCAGAGAAACACTGATTTATTTCCTTCTCTTACATAACTGTACCCATGCATGCTATACCTTTTCTTTTTTTTTAAACCATCATTTATTAGCCCAGCTAGCTTTCCTCACCTCCCACACAAAGAGTAATTTCTTAATACAGTCAGTGTTATACCAGCAGAAACTCTTCAGGCGTTGCTACCTCGGTTTTCACTAACGCCGTAGAATTGGACACACCACACATCCGCAGACACCACCTGTGGCCAATGATTCTAGAACAGCTCATTCCTGTAGGATGCACGTTTAGAAAGGCAAATCTGCACGTGCCAGACCAGGTTATGAGCTCATTTCTCATTCCACCAACATCGAAATCGCTGCATCGAGCCAGTGGGTGGGATAATTTAAATGTCTGAGCCATAAAGTGGTGATCGAGTTACCACAGCTTCCAAATCGCCGCCTCTCGCAATCAATCATGCAAATGCTCAAAGGCTGCTGCAAGCATGATATGACACAGCAGCTTAACCTTTACATCACAGCTGTAGTGGGCCAAGAAGGTGTACCTGGTTAACCTGGCCCAAGCAATGTATAACGCACAGGCTGACATTTCGCATCCCCCGAGTTCTACAAGTGACTGTTGCTCCTGTTTCTGCTGCTCCCTCCTTGGCTTGCCACCTCAGCTTTCTAAGCACAGTTTTATGGCCTGATCTGTCAACATTTTTAAAAGTTGGTATATCCACTCTGTTGTTTTTCAGCTGGATCTCTTTCCTAGTTCAGCTCACGGTATAGTCATTGGGTAATCCTTAAATCTAAGAACTGTCAAACAAGCTTTCTGTTCATAATGCCACAACACAGCATAAGTTGCAACTCCACATATGGCAGCTTCACTGCTGAAAACCAGGTGAATGCATACCTGTTTTCTCCCTCCTCAGCCTATCCTCCACAGCCAATCTTCCCCTAAGTAATACTGTATGGCTGTCCTGTTACAGGATCTTGGCACCTACCTGAAAAATTCAGCTGCAGAACACCTTGCCACAGGATATTCTGGATAATAAAACTATACATAGGCTCAAAGACACTTTTTTTTTTCTCCTACCATAGATTACTAAGCACAAAGATACCACTTTGCTCCACAGAAGTGACTGAGCCACAGCTGCTGAACACTGAGAAGTGCCTGGAGAAATACCGATGTACAGGTGCTCCCTCATTTCCACTCTTCTAGTCACCAAAAAAATCGTGCTCCTGAACACTGATCTGAGATGGTATGGTCATTATCACAGCTATCAGATTACTGAACTGGCAAAGGGCTAAGGGAAAAAACCAAAATAAACAAACCTCCAACTATTTTAACCCAAATAATTTTGCTTATCTGTCTGTGGGTTTATTCTGTAAACCTGCTATACCAGTGCAAGTGAGGGGATAGGGACCTTCTGGATCAATCTCAACAGTAAAGCCATAGACTCATCAAGTCCAATCTTGAGACTAATGTTGAGTCCTCCTCCCTGCCAAAAGTCAGTGGCTTCACCCTACTGGCACATGAACCCAGTTCTTCCACTGGTAACATGAAGATCCTTAAACCAGCACTTTTTACTGGGTTGGAAGAGTCACACAACCCCACCTCCCCCATCACTTTCAAGTATTTTCTATTTTGTCCTGGCCTATACAAAGCTGACAGCTTTAATACTGTTTTAAGCAGGGCATAGGGTTTGCTTTTGCAATTTTGTTTTTAAGGAAAAAAAAAGAAAACCACATCAGGACTGCATTAGTATCACTTAACACACAGATACGGCACCAAGAGTACAAAGGGTGCTCTGTATTCAGGTATTTAACAGCAGAGATAAGTTATTGGTAGGACCACTTCTACGTTCCATTACTTTTCTCACACAAGTTGCAACACTTGCACTGTTTCAAAAGCATTCATCCTGAAAAGCACAACTCAAAGACTAATTTGTTTCTAGAGCTCCTTTATTTTCTCATTTTACAGACCCAGCTGTTCAGAGTTCAGGTTAATAAGCTTGTGGATTACTTTATGCCACCTAAGAAGCTCCAGAGTGAGCAGTTGCAGGTGGATATGCCCCACCCAGCCTCCTTGAAGATAACAATCCTTCTCTCTGTGCCCTACCTGCCTTCCTATTAGTGACCCGGGGCCTCTGGTGGTCTAGTGGTTAGGGTGCAGGACTCTCACCGCTGCGACCCGGGTTCGATTCCC
>NW_016690251.1:2212270-2234568 GCF_001604755.1 Lepidothrix coronata
TGACCTTTCCCAAATCTTCGCTCGCGAAGACTGGCCATTATTATACATTATTATTAGTGACCCACTGTATTCTGGAGCACAGGCTTCTGCTATCAGGCAACACCAGATAATGTCCTTTTCATAGTTAACCATGCCCCACCTTAATGCAGTTTTTTTTGAGGTTTATTTTGCCCCTAGGCACACTGCTGTGTGGCTGCCTCTGAATCTCACTCTACAGAGTTTGAACCACTTCGTTTCCCTGCCTGTGTTTACTCACAGCCATGCTCTACTCAGCTGTTCCTGTGTCAACAATGTCCCTCACTTCTATGAGGAGGAGGGTTTAATGATTTTCACTCCACACAAGACCCAGTGCTCTGTCTTGTGTACTGAAAGCAAATGCCTCCAGCGAGCTGTCGCTAGGCAAGCCATCTGATTTCTCCTGGAGCAGAGATACCATGCCAGACTAAAACAATGGAATCTGTAGCCCAAGATATCATTGCTAATTTCATGAAGTGATGCTGAACTGCAGGGGAGGTTCTTTCCTTGAACTTGTTAAAAGAAATAAAGGGCTGTACCGTCATGTTCCTCTATCTGACTCACGAGCAGATGCTGTACAGTTTGATACAATTACGTGATTTCACATGACATTCAACATGAGCTTTGAAGAGGAACACATTTCTAGCTGTTCCAGCTAAAAAGACAAGTCTTACTGCTATGGCCTCTGGTGTCCACACTGCCAAGAAGCCTGAATGGCAAGCTCTGCACCCTGGAGTTAACCTCATCAGTGTATTACTGCCAAATTTCAAGGTGGACATTTTCAACAGCTGTTGATAATTTTATTTAGCAGAACAGGCAGGGAGTGGAATAAAAGCCCCGCACAGGATAAGTGCTTGAAATTGCTGTACACAGGTACATAAGAACTGAGTCTGAAGGAAAGGAAACACTGAGAAAAGGGAGCAAAAATGTGGAAGACCAGGATCTGTAATGGTCCCAAGGGGGAAGCAGGCTTGTAAATTCAATACTGAATGCTGAACATGCACTATACACCACCTTAACTCTTCTTGCCACAAAGTCAGTGGCTGAACTCTGAGCAAAGCAAACAATATCCAAAAAACCCCAAATATTTTATGTGTTGCAAAGCATTAACACTGTTAAGGGGTTCCCAGAAGCCTAACCCTAGGTGCATGAGGGAAGAAGAAAAAAGGGAAGATTACTGACTTACCAGCCCCATTAATCTTTTATTGTGTTACGTCACATGTAATCTCTGTTCAAGGAGTTCCCATGTTATACAGTTAATAAAAAGTCATACTACAGTGTTTTAAGGAGATTATGGGGGGGAAAAGGGGGAGAAGCAGCTTGAAGCCAAGAACATGCTATTTAGAGTATACAATAGAAATGTTAATCAAATAATCTGCAGGAAGAGGAGAAGGGAAGGAAATGACCTAATCCTCTGCACTACTCTGTGGTGGCTTATGGTGAGAAGTAAAAAAATTCTTGAGCAAACAAAGGTCCATTGTTAGAGCTACAGCTTCCAGATAAGAACCCTTTTCTGCATCTCAAGTTTCTGTGCCATGAAGGGTAGATGGTACTTCATGAACTCTTCTACACTGACCACTTCAGGAGGGGGTAGAAGAGGCTAATTAGATTTCCAGGACAGCTGAGTGAAAGACCCAAGTAGAATCTCAAGTTCTTAAGGCACAATAAATGCTCCTTCAAACGGATCTGCCAACTCTAAAATGTCTTTCATCCAGCCATGGTGATCCTTGAGCAACAGTAGAGCAATTTGTCGCTGAGGCAGGCTACTGACACAGAGGCAACAAGTCCTCATGCTGCAGAGAGGCATTTCCCATGACACTAATCACACTTTGCCATCAGACAAACCTAATGAGCATTTCTCATTAAGTTCTGTTCCACCCTTCCATCTTCATGTGCCTGTTCCTCAGGCACACCAGAGAAGCCCTTCTACTCAAGGACAGCCTATTACCATCAATCCACATCCCATCCTGCAGACTGCAAAACACAATCGGCCCTGTCTTCAGTTTGATCTCTGCTCACATATGGCTTTCAGCACTGTACCAACTCAGTACTTTCAACTTCCTAGGGGACAGACCCCCATCAGGAAAAGTGCAGGCAAGATTTATGATCCTTGGACTGAGAACATATTTCATAGTTAACCTTACTAGAAGCTGAAGGAATCTCAGGCACGAATGAAGGAATACCTTGAGGACAGCAGGACAGCTGACTTTTAGGTGCTTATGTGTTTTCAAGAGGCTGAGTCAACTCTTTTCCTCATAAGGGACTTCATGGAATCACAGAGCAATTCAAGAGATCATTTAGTCCAACCTCCTGCTCAAAGCAGGAATTGGCTTACCAGATATGGAGCTATCACTGCAAGAGACTGGGAGCTTTAAGTATGAAATGGCCTCTCGAGACACACATTCCCTCAGAAAATAGTAAAGGTGTACTGAATGCTGGAGAACAGCAGATGACAAGCAGACTTGCAGACCAGTCTGGGGTTTCGTGTTTGTTTACAGCCTTCCTATGACTGCTGGATCCAATATTTGCTTAAAATAAAAACAATTCCCAAAAACTACTGCAGAGAGCTTGCTGTAGCCACACCAAAGATTGTTTGGGCTGATTAAACACTTGAAAGGGTGAGATCCACACTGTGTTTTAAAACAGCTTCACAAGAGAAATGTGGCCCAATAAGCAGTTCATTAATAAGCAGCAATAGTTGCCTCAGTAAGGCATTTAGGAATTCAGCTGCTCTCAAGATGGTGTTGTGGTTTAACCCCAGCCAGCCACCAAGTACCATGTGGCTGCTTGCTCACACCTCCCCCTGTCCTGTGGGATGGACAAGAGAATCAGGGAAAAAAGGTAAAACCCTCAGGTTGAAATAAGAACAATTTAGTAATTTAACTAAAGTAAAATAAAACATAATAAGGGAAAGGGAGAGGACATAAAAGGAGAGAGAAATGAAACCCAAGGAAGTGATGCACAACACACCTGCTCACCACCCACTGACCGATGCCCATCCCATCCCTGAGCAGCTGATCAGCCACTCCCAGCCAACTCCCCCCAGTTCATATACTGGGCATGACATCCTATTGTATGGAATATCCCTTTGGCCAGCTCAGGTCAGCTGTCCTGGCCAGGGTCCCTCACAGCTTCTTGTGCACCTGTTCACTGGCAGAGCATGAGACACTGAGAAGTCCTTGATTTAGAGTAAGCACTGCTCAGCAACAACCAAAACATCAGTGTGTTAACATTATTCTCATCCTAAACTCAAAACACAGCACTGAACCAGCTACTAAAAAAATTAACTCTATCCCAGCTGAAATCAGCATGGATGGTCCTTCACCTGGCTTTCTCAAGTACCTCCTGAAGAATCAGACACACTCAATTCCTAAAAATCGAAGACTGAAAGAAGGATAGGCAAGGCCTCATTCTGAGGCAAACACATTTGTTTCCCAAAAGGTCGAACTGACACAAGCCATCTGCCAAGTCAGAAACACGCAGATGTACCAGGCTTCCTTCCAAGACAATAAACTTGAGTTTCCCAGGTACCTGGAAAAGGCTATTGTTAAAGACTTTTTTTTAAGTTCTCTACGATCTTTTCTGGTTCAATTAACCTCGGCTATGAACAAGCACTTCCTCAAAGAATCTTTTAGCTGTTGTTCTGCCATCTTTCAACATCAGAACTCAGACTCTCTGAGCTTCAGGTATTATGGTTTCCCCTAAATAAAGAAAGAGAGGCCCAATTTGAATTCATTTCCAAGACACAGTTTTCATACTTGCAAAGCCTTTTAAGGTACCAGCAGAACTAGCTGAACCTGCACTACCTGAAATTTTTCATTACCACAAAGCCAGATCATTTGACCATGGACTTCTTCAGGGAATGTTAAGACAGACAGCTGCTAGAAGTAGAAACACTTTCAGTGATGAAAACATCTTTGCCTCACTTTCAGTGATGACAAACATTTCATACAGACCAGCAAAAAATAGACAACAAAAGTATTCAGCTGCAGAAATTCAGCTCTTACTGGCTGTCTCCCCACGCTCACACTGTAGGGAAAGATATCTTAGGACGGACAAAGTTTAAAAACTATGCAGTTTCTAATCAACTCCCACATCACACAAAAGGATCTCTTAAAAGAAGGCAAATACATTTTCACTCAAAGACATTGTGATGCACAAAATCAAATTTATCAGTTTCCCTCTGCTTTATCCTAAATTCCTAACCACACTGTATGTATACTCTTGACACTCACCATTTCAACTGCAGTCCATCTGCAATTCTGGTAAAAAAATGTGCTGGATAACCTCCAAATGGCCTCCTCACCTCTGCATGTGAATGTCCCAAGACTGTAGTTCACACCTGAATATTCTGTAAGTCACTGCTAATAAACATACCATCTTACCATATTCCTCCTCCTCACTTCAAACTCTGGACAGTCTTCATATAAGGTACAAAACTTGGCCCTTTTTAAAGGTATCACCTCCAGCATTTACACATAAAAGCATATGACCTACATACCTCTGGAGAGTTGTCAGAGGCCTCCTCTCTGAAAGCCAAGGGTCAGGTTTTTATAGTGGCCTGCAAGGATATATTAGAGTTCTACACAGAAACAGCTGGTTCAGTACCTCCTTTTCCTGTATTTCTGACATTCAAGCACATCTTTTTAGGAATATTTTAAATACTGTTGTATGAGCTCAGGTACAGAACAAATATTACTTTAGGCAATAACCCAAGAGAGCAAGAATTGATTGCTTTTCACATGCAATAGGTTTCTGGTAGAGGTATACTGAAATATGTTCAGATACATTAAAAGCTGTCTCTTAAGGAGTCAGGTGAACTGACTTCTACGCTAATACAACTTGTATTTATACACGAACACAAAACTAACTTTTTGCACACTTTAGTTTCCAAGTTCATCACCTCCTACAGTCAGCAATGCAAACAGGACAGTCCAAATACCTCCTCATGTTAGACCACCTACCAGTTCCCAGTTACTGCTCAGAGAAAAAAAATCCCATGCTAGTCAATTATATCTTTTTTTTTTCCCTTTCTAATCCCACGGGCAATGCATGATTTAGCATATCTAGACAGCCATAATACTTTGCTTCCTACACTTCTAATCCAATTTGGATAAGAGGTTTGCTGCTTATAAAAATAAACAGGCAGTTGCATTTTGCCTCTATGCCGGCACTAACACCTAACAACAAAGAAGGTCATTCCCAAAGAGTAGTAAGAATTCAGTGCCGGAGATGCCATCTCTAAATTCTACTCCTTGGTTGAGAAAGTAATTCAGTTACTTCTTTAACAGGTACAAGAGAGAACTGGCAGGTACTCTTGGTTCTTGTCATATGCAATTTTTGACGTTATTGTACCAAATATATTCTCAGCAAAAAAGGCCAGGACAGAACACCTCAACATGGAGATGGAGCTGTACTATTTCTATAGGGACCCAAGGGACCTTAGTCTGACCATATGGTCCAGTTTTAATTAAGAGCTAAGGAAATCATTATGTTCAACATTTGACTTACAGCTGGAAGTTTTCAAGGTTTTGCTAAAGTTTTCGATTTGCTATGTACACAGAAAAAAGTCACCCTCAAATACGAGAAAGTATGTAGTTCTATATGGCAACTTCATGTTTTGTTCTGGGAAAAATAACAAACAAAAAACCAAAAATAACCCAAAAACCCCCGTGCTTAAAGCCGGGGTTCAGGTTCTCTGTACATACCAGCTCATATGTAAAAGCTACCTGAAGAAGCATGCAAAACAAATGTAGTAGAAGAGTTAAAGACTGAGCTAGATTTGAATTACCACAAGTGTGAAAGAAAACCTACATTTCTTTCTCATTTCAGGCATTTCTCTGACATGCAAAAGCCTCTTAACACTTGCAAACTCACTTCTAGAAATGACCTTGGCTTTGCACTTTGTACCTGTATGCACTGAGAGGCAGGCTTTAAGCAGCAAAGAATCACCTGCTTTCTCTCAAAGAAAAATTTTTCCATTCAGGAAATAGGAAACACCAATGGGCAAATATCCCAAAAAGAGCATACAGCCACAAAAAATGGCACTTTTGACAGCACCATGACCAAGCCATTTTTGAACAGTACCAGACAATCCAGAACACAGCAGTACTTTATGGAGATTGAAAATAAATTTCACATGATTTACAGCATCACTTATTTATTAACCAAATTGACTGGTTAATATAGTACAGATTTCTTCCTTTCTCAACCCTGAGAAAGAGATTGAGAGAAGCCTCCACCTTAACCCACGGTGTGCACTGCATACACCTACCTAGGCTACATTTGGGTATCTTCAAGTGCACCTTTTGTGTACCATGGAAATCTTAAGTCCTGTTTTTCTAGTAGTGCAAAGTTAACAGCAATAATCTGTTCTAGAGGAGCTGTTTCACTTGCCCCTTTTCAGTCAGCCACTCAGAGCAGACTCCAAGAAATTCATTCCAAGAAATCTGGCTCTTCAGAAGTAATCCTTGCAAGTTTTCAGGGGTAGGTCGGCCCTCTCTGGACTGACATTGTTTATGAACATTGCTTCAAATTACAAACAGCTGCTCACACTGAGCACAGCAGTGCCTCATTCACACGCACAGAGAAGTCCTGCTCATGTTCTATTTGTCATTGCTTACTCTCCTGCTTAGGGATGTCTCCTGCCATCCCTTTGCAGAGCACGATGCTCAGAGGGTATGAACTGTCATGGGCAATGAAGAAGTCACTGCCCAGACCTGGCAGAGATGTCTGACACACTTCTGGACCAGTGCAAATTCAAAGTGAAAAAAAAAAAATCAATCAAGCCAAACAAGTGCCAGGCGAGTGGGACAAAGGCTACAAGTCTGCCAGGCTGATCAGCAGAGCTGCCTTTAGCAGTAGATACACTGTAGTACCTCAATGCAACTTAGCGGCAGAAGTTTTATTTAGAATTTCAAAAACGGACTTCCAAGCACGCTCAGTTTCACTTCAGCAACACCAACCCCAGCTGTAGAATATATATTCTCTAAACATATAAGGAAAGAAAACCCTTTTCTCTGGGTTAGCAGCCACTGTTGCACTTAAGCTTTTTAAAACACTGAAGTCATTCTGTACTTCACTGATGGAAGTGTGTGGATTACCTGTCCCCAAAATAAGCTTTGAACTACACAAATAAATACAGCATTGTTACAAGCTCACCCTCCCTCTACTCTCTATTTTATAATAGGCATTCCTTGTCTGCAAACATGACTGCTAGGACAAAAAGATGCAAGGTCAGCTACACCAAACAACTCTGAAATATTATCAACACTATACAATGTTACAAAAACAGCACGAGGAAGGTATCAGCTCAAATAATTTTACTAGTTTCTGAGGTGAAGTATTTTTCTTTTACTAATCACTTCCAAGCTGAGGCTTTTTTTCCTTGTTAGAAAGGATGTACTTCATTTTAATTGCAGAAAAACTAAAAAAACCACCACCACCACCAAAAACAGGCAAGCACAAAAAACCTATTTTCTTAAAAAAAAAAAAAAGTCTTCATTTTAAAACCAATCTGTGGCCTAAGCTCTTTATTTTGAAAGTATGGTTTAAATAACATGGTGGGAAAGAACTTGTGTCAGTAACTTTAGATAAACAGCTATTTAATTTTCATTATATTTAAAATCTAACAAAGTTATAGCAGCTATCTCATATTATTAGAAATAAGATACACTTTTTTTTTAATTACTTAAAAGAGTGATGCAAATATCACAGCCCAAAATGCGGACATGTAACTGTTGACACAAAGCTCCAGTCCCAAAACTCGCCCAACGAGAAGTGTGAGTTGGATCTCAGTGTCTGTGGAGCAAAGCACCACTTCTGGGAACGAGCTCATATTCCCAGTTTTGTGACAGAGAAGCTATTTTACTGCTTCTGGGATTAAAACCTACAACTAAGCATCCTCATATTTGCTGTACTGGGATTTGGGAAAGTCCAGCTGCAGGAGTAACTGTATGTTTTGCTTGTTCTAGGCCCTTCCTTTTAAGAACAGAACTTAGCCTAAAATGAAGGGCTGCAAGTTTAGGAATTACTGGGTTTCTTTGTATATCTAGTCCTGTCTTTTCAGGTCATCCTCCCCCATTCAGCAATATGAAAAGGTTAATACATCCTCACAGGTTACTTATTAATTTTTTTATTAACACATTTAAATAAATGCCTCTGTTTCCCCGAAATGTAGCTTGGTGCTTGTACTTTAACTTCTGATATGGAAGTCTACCTAAAAATTGTATAAGTAAAAGAAAGGCTGCAATCCTAACCCCCAAAGCAACACCACTAAGGCTGTACACACTGAAGCAGCAAGACTTATCTTTACCAGCAAAAAAAAAGGTCCAGAATATAAAAGTTAAGCAAAGATAACAGAAGATCTAACACAAAGGGGCATTGAAATATTACAGTCGAAACTCCCAGTGAAGTGGCAGCCAACTGAAATCAAAGATCATAAGAAAAGCTTTCTTGTTAATCGAAAGCAACATGAAATCTCTTTTGGACCACAAATGCACAGAGTAATCCACACTAGCTCCAGTGCAAAGAAAACTGAATCCTTTGACAAAACTTCAGCCTTCCAGACAACTGCTTGCAAACTCAACATGTTACAAAGATGGTTTTTACCACGGCACAAATGAAGACTCTCTAATTAAATTTAAACAAAGTAAAAATATACTTGCAGCCTATAAGTTTAGCCCAGATTGGAATTCTGCAACAAGATCCTCTCCCTTAAGTGTCTTTTTTAAAGCGTGCCAAAACCATTAGTTAAAAGGATAATCTAAATAAAGCCATTGTTAAAAAAATAAAACTACATCATATCATGGCTGGAACAGCTAAGGAACTGGTCAGGGAGGAAGGATTATTTCCTGGCACAGTAATGAAGCAACAGACTAAGTTCTCCTTCTCTCTTTTTATTATTATATTAAGCCTTCCCAATGCTTCACAAAAATAAAACTGAGGTTTGTAGCTCATCTGATCAATTGCACTGAGCAGGAGGACTTTGTCTCTGTGCAAAAAAGTAAAGGCACGCTTAGCAAGGAAAAGAAAATGAAGTCCAAACTCTGTTTTTCTTCATCCACCAGGTCCATTCACCAAACCTGATACTTGAGCCCAATTATGCAGGTGCAAGTAAGGATTCGACTGCACTGAAGGCAACTGAATTCAGCAGCATAAGCGAGATCACTATCAGCCTAACTAAGCAAGACTGTACTAGAGCAGATCTTGGCTGGACACGTAATTTAATTCACCACTCTGATTTTGGATAAGCCCCAGACCTTCAGAATAATTACACTGCCGTCAGAGACAAAGCTCAGTGTCAGTTATAGTATTTAAGTTGTGTATTGTTTGTCTGAAGAGAAGAAGCCCTTATATGCCAGGCACCTTCCAGCTTCTCAAGCCATTATACTCAATTGTGTTTCACAACTCTTCCTATGAGTTTTTTGCAAGTATTTTTGGCCTATATACAAGTACTTGAACATGGCAAGTCCTCTCTGACCCACCACGTTTCATTAGAAAGAAACGTCTTCCTACCTTATCTTCCAATGAGACTCTCAAGTTGATAAAACAAAGCTGTAACAGCTACATTACTATCAAAGCTCCAGACCATCGTGCACTATCTGGTGAGTTTCCCCTTGAAATACACTGGCAGAGTTCAGGAATTTTGCAGTAAGAATTCACTCGTGATAGAAACTTGACAGAAAAATCAAGAAGCACAGTGGAATAATACACAGCTGATCAGAAACTAAAATAAATATGCAGCGTGAATTCAATCAGCAAACTCACATGAAATAAATAATGAAGTGGTGTTTCCCATACCTAAACCATTTCAGGCTGTTAACCACCAATACTGACTGCTCATAACCAGTTTCAGGATTCTGGCAGCTGAAACACAAATAGCAGCCATTGAAGTACTGATACCTTTGATCATGAAAAACATTATTACGATTAGCATCTCCTGCCTATTTGCTCCAATCCCCTGAGATGTAAAATGAAACTATAAACATTTTCAAAGTTATAAGCCAGAAGTCCTCTCATTGTTAATATCACCCTTTGTACTTGAGGTTGTACTCTCAATTTCAGTAGCATTAGCTCCATTTGAAAACTGGTCTAAGCAAGGAAAAGCTGGTGTTCTCACAACACCACATTCATTACTCCTTTGGTTCAAGCAACAGTGAGAGGAGGAAGCAGCTGTTGTCCTCAGACCAGAGGGCCAAGGAAAAAGAACAAGACACAGATACATTCGCAGACAAATCTATGGAAAGCAACGCAAGAATTTTAAGCCTACCACATCAGAAGGATATACAGTCAGTCTAATAAAAAAAACTTAAAGCACAGCTCCCTGAACCTCCTAGAAAACTCCCACACTTCATTTGTTTCTCTTGAGTTAGTGAGAAAACTCAGCTCGTGGAAAGCCTCTGGTCAGCAGGTCTGGAGCAAAGACAGGCCCAGGGCTGCACAGCTCAGGGGAGGGGTTGCTACGTGTGTGCAAAGGCCAGGGAGACGAGATGGAGAAGGCATTGCTCTCAGCAGGCAGTAAATAGTGTATCAGCTTAGAGCCTCTGGAAACAACCTTGGGTAGAAATCCAATATTAGGGCATGAGAAGGTAAATTTGGTACAGCTTAGGAGGCATCTCACTAATATAATAATCAGCATTTTTATAAAAGCTGGGAGTGGTTTCTGTAGAGAGATCCTGTCCAATGAACCACTTAAAGCATTCTCTCTCCACTTTCTTTTTTTTAAAAATAGTGATTAGAGAACAAATACCGTTACGGGTGGTTACAGCAAGACAATACTAATAGTTTGCATTGTTCTACACTTGTACTTCTAGCAACTAATCTCAATCAAAATCTTCCAGAGGTAAACAAAAGCTCCATTTTAAAGGAACTCTAGAAGTAGTTACTGAATTCTCTAGATGAAAAAAAAATTGAAAAGAAGTTGATGTGCAGGAGGAGAAGTTTGTTCTCGTAGAACAACTGCGTAGATGCAAACTCACCGTGTCCAAGAACCTCGAGATTGTAACCGCACTTCCACTTGGACTTACGATACATAATCAAAAGCCACACTCGCAGAGGGGAAATGACCTGTTGATGATGGTGGCTGTCAACAATGAGCTCAGATCAGTTTAGCTGCTAGTGGAGACAGGGCAACGGTTTTCAACACTGCGAGAGAAAGTCAGAGTGAGACCATATGGTTAAGCCCCATCCACATCAGCACCATCAGCAATTGAGAACTGTCAGCTGGGGCAGGCAGAGGTGGGAAGTCTACCTGTCACAGCCCCTGTAAAGAATGGTGTCCTAGAGGTTTATCAATGTTGGCTCAGTGTCTACTGGAATAAATGCATGTTGAAAAAAGCACCAATAAAGTGTCTTTGAACACAGCACATTCCCTTCTCTCCAGTCAGTATTCCCAGTGCAAACTAAAATGTTCAGTTGGTCGAAATTAGTCAGGGAATTCAGTTACCCACTGGCTGGTTTCAGTGAGCTCAAGATTTACTGAAATTTAAGAACATATTCTGGAATTATACTGGATAAGTCAAAGTTTTACATTTACAGAAATGGCAGTTGCAGGTAAGCTTTAGACAAGCACTGTCAGCAGACACCCTGGCTGTGTGTTATCCAAAACCGTGCAAAATAAAGGGATGAAAGGCCTGGCTTTAACTTCAAACTACTTAGAGTGGGGGGAGCTGGATCAGATGAACTCCAGAGCTCCCTTCCAAAATAAATTCTCCTCTTCATTGACAAACCTGGCCATTTGCACAGAGGCATGAGCTCTGCATGCAAAGACAAGTCCTGCATCACAGAGCTATTTATTTATCGCCCATTCTCATGACTGCCTGAACTTAGTTGTTAACAAAGAGCGGGAGCACGTTCTGCAGTTAAACAATTTTAAGGTGGCATAAAACACCACTGCCTGCAAAGGCAGCAGGAACTGCCTGCTCCTTGCAGTTGGATAACAGAAGGTTTGTGCACAACCACGATTCACAGATGTGTGCCCTCGTCTGCTTCTCAACTGGATTTACTGGTGCCAAGAGCACCTGAACAAAGGATAGGAACAGAAAGCTGGGACCACCTGTCATATGACTTTCTGTTCATTTCCAGAAAAATAGTAAAATTATGTATTTTTTAAAGGTATAGCCTAATCAATAGCAAGATAACAGGAAATAAGGGTTTGTTCCTGAGGAGTACTTAAAAGCTGTGTTTAATCTTGAAAAACAATGGAACTTAACTATTTCCATTCTTAACTCCAGAGCTAATTTTGTTTTCTTTATACTCACTCTTCTATTCAATTTACTTTGTTCCTCTAGGTAACAGAAGCTACATTTATCAGCAAAAGACTGCTTAGTACAGGAATAATCTAATTAGCATGCATTCTGAGTTAATACTAAGCTTATATGAAGGATGTTTTAAAATTAAGTTTGAAAACAAGCAGAGCAACAGCAGTAAATGAAAAATTTAAAATTCTTAGTTACAAAACCACACTTGGAACAACCTATAGTTCTGTCTTCATCAGGCTTAGTCATTTCCCGTACGTTTCTTCATAGGGCAATGTTTTTGTTACAGATTTTGCATTGTTTAGGGGTCTAGGACTTAGGACAACTCCAGAGACAAGAGGAAGACAAGCACCATTAGTCTACTCAGTTCTGCAGCATTATGTACCACCAATTCTTCTTATGAGGAACAACACCATGATAAAAATTACCAAAACACTTTCAGGAGGCTAAAAGATGAGGCACAGCCTGTCTGCTAATGTGAGTCACCTGCATAACCAGTTGCTACAATAAAACCTGGGGTACACAAACATTTACACACAGTATGGTCTGGTTGCCAAAATTCTTCCACCAAAAATTCTCCTGAACTGGTCATTTGGTTGCATGCTGGGAAAGCATCTTCTAATACTGCCTGGGCAAAGATAACCTGCAGAAATTGGACAGGCCACAACAGAGACTCCAATACAAGGAGTGGAATGAGAAGACAGGTGTAGGACAGAAAATACAGACTCTGAAGACTGTGAGATAATACCTAAAGATTGGCAATGCTTAAGTAATACTTCCAGAGACTAATCATCTCTGGGATGGAGTCTGAAACATAAACTATGTCTGAGGACTGGACAGCTGAAGTTAGACTTAAAACCCATGCTAAGTACTTCAGCATAAGAGTGAGGTCTAACAAAAACCACCGAGTGTCATGGTTAAGCTTACGAAGCAGACTAACTAGGAATTCCCACATACTTTATTACCATGACTACTATTAACAGGGAGTGTAGAACTCACTGGGATTTTAAGCCGCTCTGTATCACGAGACACCTCACTTCCTCACTTAGATGCAGGTCTTTGAAGCCCTGAGCAACCTTACCTTCTGCCAGAGTTGTTAGAGTAAAGCTGCAAAGCAAAAACCAAAACACACTGTCATTTAATAAAAGGAAGCTCAGCAGAAGGAGTAAAAGAGGCAGAGGGGGCAAACCCAGGCTCCATCGAATGCCACGCTGCTCCACACCAACACAATGGAAGGGAATCCTGTTCCACTCTGAGGGCTATGAGCCACCTGGCCAGAAGCCATGCTTATGTACAGCTACTTGGCCCTGAGGGTTGAAAATAAAAGATGAACAGCCAAAATATGAGGCCAGCAGACACAGCTGTCAGGCAGGGATCAGCAGACCTGAGGACTGTAGCATTAGGAATGCTCCAGCCCATGCTGGTTGGCTGTTTTGAACTATACCCTGTTCTTTCCCTCAGTTATTTCCTTCCTCTCTTTGTCTACCTACCATAACTCCTATTTGTGCTCTGCTTCTCTCCCCCTACCTCTTCCCTTTTTTGTCTCTTCAGAGTCCAAGGTCTTTCAGTCAGGCTTCTATTCATACAACTGACAAGAGCTGAAAAAATGGAAGTTCACAATTTTTGGTACGTGGAGCTTCCTGTCAGAGGAATTTTTATAAAATTCAAGTTTCTTGAAAGACAACTGATTGACTGTTTATAACACTATTCTCAGTCACAGCATACCAGTCACTATTAAAGACAAGAGTTCACAAATAATGCAGTCTGCTGATTTAGCTTCTATAAATGGAGGGTTTGGCCACTGCAGAGACGTCTGATCTACAGCTCTCACTCACATAAACAGTCCCTGGCCACACAAATAAAGACTGTCATGATCCTTGCCCAAACTCCTGCAGGGAAAAAAATTAACATGATAGCAGATTGGATGGAACAGCTCTAAGAAAAATCAATAACAGTAGCTGTAAAATCTAAAATTAAAGTAAGTCTGTTTTTGATGCTGTCAGTACACACAGTACATTAAATTTGGCAAAAACCCAATGGAACATGAAGTACTTGTGGACAATGTCTGCCAAGAGCTAGAAATATAGCACTTAAGTCTTTAAAGAACAAACAGAGAACCTCAGTTGATTTCTACTTTATGCATCCGAAAAAAAATTAAATCAAGGTGATCTTTCTGAGGGAACATTTGTATTAAATCTCATGGGTGTGCTTTGTGCAATGCTGAATGGAACACATGCAGATTGGCAGATAATCAGTATTTATCATTTTATAATCTGTTCCACTTGTGACAAAGGTTACACACAGATGTTATACCTCCCCATACTCCAAACCACTGTGCCTTCCTCCTTAGCATCAGGCTTGTGTCTGACACAAGCTCTGTACCTGGCCCTCGGTCACGCTGACACTTCCAAACATCCAACACAGTGAAAGCAGAAGAAATGGGAAGTGTGAACTCAGGGAACTCACGCTGCACAATTAGTTTTTTTCACCCACCTTCAGGTTTGTTGGTACTTCATTAGTTTACATGCCTCAGAGCAGAGCAAGATTTGATTAGTAACTGAAGACTAATTTGCATTTCTGTAGCAGCCCCCAAACATTAACAAATTAAGCATCAACACACCTGTGAGTTGCCTACCTTTATTAAAATAAGGACAAAAAAAAAGAGACAAGGCTAACAGCCATCTGGGGCTTTGGAGACATCATCCATCATCCCAGCACACAGGTTCCTCTCCCTGTCACCTCCCATACACAGAGTTCCCTCCTTGTTTGACAGGAGAGTTGAGCACAATTCCAGCTTTGTTATGTTTCAGCCTGAACCCTGCCTTGGGAAATTGGACAGCAAGAGAAGAGGAAACATGCAATGCTACACTTGACACCAGCCCAAAGCCAGGCAAGAAACTTCTCGTGTCATCTCTCTCTACATGTAAGCCAAGCACTATCTGGATCTTTAAATCTGCTATTTGTTGATGATTGAGGTTTTGAAATATTAGAAACACCCAGATTATTCTGACTGTTACTCCTCCTCATTAACAGCTATAAAATAATAGCAGCATGCCTACAACACTTGGTGCTGTGGACTCTAAGAGACTGAAAGACACCAGACAAGTCATTATTGGCATAATAAATAAGCTCTTCACTTCTTCCTGTGACAGGTCTCGTTGCTTTAGGGGTTAACATCTTGTTTGGCTGAGGCTTCTACCTCTGCTCCTCTCTAGATACTTGCAACTTGAACGAGCCCCTCCCCAAAGTTGCAGAATAAGGGAAAGATGGCAGGAAAAATGCTTGTAACACCCTCCCTCTCGGGTAGAAGTTTCTCTTGCTATCTGTGCGTATCTCAGAACAGTGAGATATGCATGTTTATTTCAGTGAGGAAAAAAACTTAATAGTGTATATACTGGCACAGAAATTCAAAAGCAGTTGCTATATCTGAGTCACAAGTGGCTTAGAAGCCCACACTTTCTACTACAGCATCCTGACCCTTCTCAGCCAGCAGTGAGAGGTACAAGAACCTACTCTATGTTCACATCTGCTGCTCAGAAACCCTCAGACAAAGCTAATACACCGGCCACAGCGCTGGCTGTAAAATTACACACGTGCAAGAAAAGAAATGTATAAAAATAAAAGCTACTTGTGCATTTATATGCCTGCATGATCAAGTTGACTTCCTCAATTTCGGCAGGTGGCCGATGGCCTCGACACAGTAATACATCACATCTTCTAGAAAGAACAAGAAAAAAACCCACCAAGCTGTTACCTCACCATGGTAAACTCCAGCCTTCTGGAACCATCTCGAGTAGTTTACAGAAACCTCACCCAACAGGCTTGTGCTGCAGCAAAAGGGAAAACTCTACTGGAATGATATTTCACAGACACCATGTCCAGGACCAAATAAATACTAAGACAACTGATGCGGGCTATCAGCAGCATAGTAATTACCTTATTATAAAAATAACAGCAACAAAAAAAACCCAAAACAAACAAACAAACAAAAAAACCCCACAACCCCCCAAAAGCCCAAAGATCAAGTATGATGGATCCACCTTCTGCAGGAATCAAGAGGCAATGACTTGGCTGTGAAAGTCATCTAAGCACAAAAGGGTGACCAACTGTCTTCAGACTAATATGCTTTAAAATATAATTTGTCTAAAGCTTTGTCTGCTAATCTCAGGGTATGAAGTGCATAGACATAAATATATATGGTGTGTATGTGTATATATCTATCTATATAGAGAGAGATATAAACACATTAAGAGGCACAAGGACAGCAGATTGGAGCAGGAAGCAGCCCTTACCTGAAGTGTCAGCACGACCATCACAAATTTGCCTCAACATTATCACAAGAGAAAAAGAACAAGTGAAACACTGTCTACTTCTGGGCCTCCTGGGTCTCTGCACTACCTACCTGAAAAACTGAAAAAGTGTTAGATCTTTTCCCTGTTAAAAAGCAGTTTTTACTGATTGTCTCCAGAAGTTTCAGGCAATTTGAGCTGGATCTCTCCCAGCTCTTTATTGAAAGTACATAAAATAAATATCCCCACAACTACCAGGTGTTGAAGTTAAGTTTTACCACAATGACTTGTTTTACAGTTTGACTATTATCTTCTCCCCTATAACTATTCAACTGGACAGCCAATGTGTTCATGCCACTTCTGGGCATCACGGTTTTTCTGTGGAGTTCTAAAGGCAGCATCCCTAAATCTGAAACCTAATTACCATAAAGGTTTGATCATGAAAATGGAAATAGCAGTATTGACTGCACAGTCCATAACTCTGGCTTCTCAAACATTAGTAGTCAACAACTGTGGTTTCCTACACAGGAGGAACTCTCCCAATTTCTATCAGCAGATTCTGTAGCATGTTACATTTTCTTTCCTAAATTCAGAAAAGAGCACTTGCCCAGCAGAAAGGACTCAGATTCAAATCCAAAGTGCAGCAGACACCCTACCTCCAACATTAGTAAGGCTGAAGCCACTTTACTCTTTTCCACTGCAGAACAGAAGTTCAAAGTCCTCTTCTGCCAACCTTAAAATACAGCAACTCAAATATCTACATGCATTTATTTTCTTCCATGTTGAACACTCCTCAGAGTATTTAAAGTGGCTCAGGAAAAAAGTAAACCAAGCCAAACAAAGAAAAAAAAATATTAGTGAGAAACAGCAGAATTGACATATTTTTAGAATTAGCAGTTTATCCCAAGAGGTGCATTAAAGGAGGAAAATGAGCAACAAGTTCTTTAAAAGTAAGCAAATTACTTGTAGTGAGCCTCCATGTATGATGCATTTTGGATTTTTACCCCTAACCTCATACCAAATAAATTGTTCAGCTATATGATCTGACAAAAGAATCATTACTGATTTTCCAAGTTGAAACTTGTGTTAAGCCACGATTAAGGTAATATTTATTCTTGTAAAAATATTGTAGTGAACTACAACTGCTTCAGATAAGTGGAAAGAATATCGAGGTAGCATGAGACAAAAATCTCAGTATTACATATCAACACTTAAAGAGAAGAGGAGCCTTGAGATTTCTTAGCAGAAATTCTCCAGGGACCACTTTTATCATTTAACACAAATAATCTGTCTTAGGACAAAGAAAACACAGATGAAGTACTACTCAAGCTTGTATGATTTTAAAATCAAGTCTTTACTCTTTAATACTGTTAGACTATGAAAGGCAGAATGAACTTAGAGCAGGGACAGGGGGCACTTTGGGGCAGCTCTGTAACCGTAGGAGAGGTATGATCTTAACACAAGAAAAGGAACTACAAACACATGGAACTCTAACCCTAATTTTGCTGCTAGTTTAATGTTAATTTACAGTGCCCCAGCAGCCTCAATGTTTAAGGGGGCCATATGTGCAGCTTACATAGGTACACTAGTTCCCATTCCTAATGGGAAGCAGTTCCACCTGGGTGCCTTGTGTGCTGTCCCAGACATCGCTGATAAATCCCTGGGCAAAGATGACCAGCTGGACAGAGATATCTCAAGCCACATCTAACCCAAAAATGCCAGTTTGACTGCCCTGACCCAAAGAACAATTAAGCCATTAGTGTTGTTGACACAGAACAAGGGGTTACCATCCTAGAGGACAAGCTGGCAGGGACAAACTAACCCAACAGCTGCAACTTTCCAGTTGCTCACTACTCCATTCAGACAATTAAGCAGAAACACTGAGGAGACAAAAAGGACAGTGTGAGATGCACAAATCACATCACTTAAGTTTGTTCTTACTATGCCTTCAGAAACTCTTGCAGGCCTTGAACTTGACCAGTGTCAAATCTTAACGCTCTTCTTAACAGAAAACAAACCAGTGACCTCAAATTCAATCTCTACTTCCCACCTTGTCCATAAATTAAGGAAAATCGGTATCCCAGCTCAGAAAAGAATATTTTTAAGCACTTGTAAAGAAGCCCAAAGGGTTGTGTAGTTGCAGAAGCATTGCAAACTTGAAATACAAACAGCTAAGTACATCCAGGCAGATGAATCAATTGGCAATGGAAGGGAAAAAAACATTGATGGTGGTCTACTTAAAAGACAATTTTGCCTAAGCAGGGTTTTCTGTTTTATTATTTTTCTGGGTTTTGGTTGTTTTGGGTTTTTCTTGATTTTTTTTCCAATCTTCCTTTCAAGTCCTAGCTCCAAGAAACTATCCCCCAAAGAATCCTACTTGACTTTCTTCAAACCTACAAAGTATTTTTTAATATATCCCGTTCACTCTAAGCCTCAGTCAGTCCACAAAACACCACTACCTAGTAGCTATTCATATTATCAACTATCCTAATAATAATAAGTATTCTAGAGAGCACTTCTGGTTTGAGTCTTCTTCGGCCTTTCAATACCTTCCTGCCATTCACACATATAAACCTACCCTAACATAGCCAGACCAGCACCACTCCAGCACAAATATCTCTGTACTATTAAAAAAACTTCTCACAAGGAAGGCTTTTCTCCCTTCTAAAAACATATTTATGCAATTAACTGCTACAAACAGGGCTGGCACAGGAAAACATCTGGTTGACATAGCTGTATAGCCAACATCCAGGGAAATCAAGAGCAGTTTTGAGCCAGCATGACACAAATCCCAAGTCTTCTACAACACACATTACTGGTGAACAAGGAAAGTGAGTGTGAATTTAACAGATCCTCTTCCCAAAAGAAATATAATTACTGGACCAGAGTAAGAGGTTTTGACTGCTCCTAATCTAAAACCTGCAATAGACCTTTAATTAGAAGAGTAAAATTATAGGACACTCCCAATCCTGAAACCGCAGCAAGGTTTAGTCCACTCTGCTCTCGAGTACGAGATTCAAGCCCAAAATTCAGCATTTACATAAGTACCACGAGTGGCAGTCAAGTCACTATGATTAAATTCAGCAGCATGGATTAAAAACAAGGTCAGCAGATTAACTTTTATTACCTGTTCATGAACTGAACCGTGCTCCTGCATGGCAGGCTCCAGGGAATACCATCAATCCTTAACTAAACACTTCCACCCAGGCACTCCGTTCAGTCTGAATCAAACAAGCTGCTGACTAGTTCACACTTGAGCCCACGTCCCACAATGCCACCTCACAGCATTCCCACCTCACATGCCAGCCAGGAGGATGCTGCTGTAGCAGGACTGGTATTGATGATTACCTACCTTCAGCACAGGGTGCCAGCAGGGGACAACAGACTTTTCCTGTAAAGCCTGTCGTTTCCAGCCAACTATTTCACATCCATTCGTTACTACAGGGCTATTCCAGAAAGGTCATTTTGAGCAGTTAGGAATATTCGGTGCTCCAAATCATGTCACACGGGTCAGCAAAACAGTCCCTGGCACAGGGCTTACCCAGGTAGCCCGTAAACCATGCACTCACTCGTGCAAAGCACTGAAGAACCTCTTCCTACTTGAAGCAAGAGCTTCTTTTCAAATCAATATAAATACAGGATACTTGTAAAAGAACATACTCTCAGTGCAAGCCTGTAATTTTTCTGCAAATCAAGTTATTGTCAAGGGTTTTTACTGTTCTACAAGGGTAGAGCTTGTCTTTTTTTTTTTTTTTAATTTAAGGAGGATTTCTAGCACGGCAAAGACCTGCCATCCTTTTTAACTTGAAAGGCAGACTTTTCAACACATCAATTCAAACATCTTAAGCAAGAAACACAATCACTTGTAACTATTAATTGCTACATGCACTGCAAAACATCAAGGCCACTAAGAATGTGCCATGATGCTACCCTATTGTCACAGCCCACCCCCAACCACCCACTGGAGAGGAAAATCCACCCCATGAGCTGACCACAGCCTCCTAGGAGACACAGAGCCACTTCAGCTTGACCCCACTGACACGATTTCTCACAATTAAACCGCTGGTTTACCTTCTTCCCCACGAATCTTTTCATCCAGGTAGACTAACTGGGCCTGATTAGGGATGTAATGTTGCTTTCAGTAGAACTGGGGAACTACAGGAAGAGTATGACATTTAGTGGTGCATCTTGCTAATCGGTAGATTGAAAGGACACAGAAATTAGATCAGATGGAAACATGCTTACTTTTTTCCACTGAAACTCTCTCAGTAGTGTTCAGTGAAGCTCGACCTACTTCCTATACCATCTCTTTGCTGTCACTTCCTTTGACAGATTGTCAGCACGCTCGTGAATCTGGAGATTAAGGAATGAATGCCTTGGAAGCAAAAGAGTTGGACGTTTTCTTCTTGATGTTCAGTCAAAACTTTTACAATCTAACCAGCAAGGCGCACAGCGACCAGCAAGGGAGCAACAAGTACCTCCAATTACTGGCATCCAGCAGGAATTGCTAATCAGCTGTGTAATTTCACTCACAAGTATACACTTAAAGGTGACTGATTTCTCATGAAACACCCTCATTCTTCTTTTTTTAGCTCAGGGCATGGATTAGCATCTACAAACAGCTTTGGGTTTTCTGCTTTCCCATGTTCCAGAGCTCCTGTCTGAAAAGACACTTTATATCAAAATATACTTGTAATTAGTTCCTTCCAAATGAATAAGAGTTTTAAATACCACTGGCTCCAGGCAGATGATCCTCTATTTCACATCTACAAACACAGACATTAGCTATAAATCCTGAAGTGTAAGGATCCTGTTTTCCATGCTTAGTTTCTTAATAGAAACCGGCGTTGCTACCAAAACACAAAACTGTCGTGGCAGATATAGTATATTAAGTTCTGCTCTAACTGAAATACTAGTAGTTACTCAAAACTTTAATTTCCAAGATGAACACTAGCGCGGTGACCTGCTGTGTTGAGAAATACGGTTCAGTGTTTGGTAAGAACGGAAACATTCATGAGGCGCACACACTTCGCAGGACTTTACTCAGGACAACAGTAGGTGCTCCTACATGTTTAATTCATTTGAAACAGGAGATGTTGAAGCTTAAGGTACCCAGTAGCTGCCTACTGCATTCCTAAAGCTTCCTGCCAGGCCATTCACACGACTTCAAAGAGACACTTATCTTAGTGTCTTTAGCAGCGCTAAAAAGGTCTGATTTTCCAACTACCACTGCTCAACTTTCAAAAAACCAGACTTTTTCCTGGGAGAAAGGACCGTGGGGGATAGGAGAAGGGGGAATACCCCAGACAGACGTCTGAGCTTTGGCTCTACATTACTCACTCCAAAATTGTCGGCCTAAAACATTACAAAGCCACGTGAACCACACAGCGACAGACAGAAACGAAAATCCGGGCAGCCTGTTCACATCCACTAACCTACAGGCGCCTTTCGGAACAAAAAGCAACCGATGATGTATCATCAACAGGTCATCCGGCTGTTTCTTTGTGGGAAATAAAAAAATACGAAAAGCCGCTGAACAGAAACCGGAAACGGCCTTTTTTTTTTTTTTCCCCGGGTCTCCCCCCGCCCCCCACACGCGTTCAAAATGGAAAAAATAAACCCATCGTCCTTCAGATGCAGAAGCGCCAGCACTGGCTCGCTGAAAGGCTTTGTGATTTTCCTCGCCAAGTAGTGTTTTGTCAAGGCAGAGGAGTCCCAGCATATTAAAAAAAAAAAA
>NW_016690251.1:2236964-2408799 GCF_001604755.1 Lepidothrix coronata
AAAAAAAAAATAAAAATAGAGAATTATTTTAGAAACAGCCGCAACGAGGGGAGCCCTGCGAGGCGCAGCACAAAGCGCGCAGGGCGGCGGGGAGGGGAGGAAGGAGCCTGGGGAAGGAAGAGGGGGGCAGGCCCCGGGCAGGCCCCCCACCTCCTCACGATAGCGCCGCGCGGATGTGGGCTCTGTCGCGACAGGCGCGATACTCACCCCAGGGAGGAAGGCAGCGGGCAGCAGAGGCACCCCACGCCGGCAGGCCGGGATCGGGGGGGAAGGGGAAGGCGCAGCCTCAGCCTCCTCGCGGCCGCACGGAGGGCGATAGTTCCGACTGCGCGACAGGCGGAGGAGCCTCGCAGCGCTCAGTCCCCGCCACGGAGGGATCCGGCAGTGCGAGCCACAGGCCGGGAAACTGCAGCAGCAGCAGCAGCAGCAGCAGCAGCAGCGGCGGCGGCGGCGGCGGCGGCGGTGGTGGTGGTGGTATCTGCCGGGAAGCGGCGAGAGAGAAGCACCCGATGTACGCCGGCTCCGCCGCCCTCACGCCGACTGCCGCTGCCACCGCCGCCTCCCGCCCCGCCGGCCTCGCCTCACCGCCCGCCCGCCGGCGGGGCGGCACCCGCCCGGGAACCGCCCCCGGCCCGCGCCATGACGGGACTTGTAGTGCCCCCACCGTGAGCAGAGCCCTGTGTGCGCCCACAGATCCACATCCCTCTGTGTGTGTGTGTTCTCACAGACCCACCCGTGTGTGTGTGTGTGTCCCCACAGATCCACTCTCCTGTGTGTCCCTACAGAGCCACACACCCTCGTGTGTGTGTCCTCACAGACCCACAAACCCTCGTGTGTGTGTCCCCACAGATCCACTCTCCTGTGTGTCCCCTCACAGATTCACACATTTGTGTGTGTCCCCACAGATCCACATCCCTGTGTGTCCTCACAGATCCACACACCCTTGTGTGTGTGTCCCCACAGATCCACACACCACTCTGTGTGTCCCCCCACAGATCCACACACCCATGTGTGTCCCCACAGGTCCACACATTTGTGTATGTGTCCCCACAGATCTACGCACCCATGTGTGTCCCCACAGAGCCATGTGCTCTCATTCGTCCCCCAAGAGCCACACATACCCTTGTGTAGGTATCTGTACTTTTATGTACTTCGCTGCCCAGAAAGCAACTGAATCCTGGGCTGCATTCAAAGGAGCGTGGCCAGCAGATAGAAGGAGGTGACTCTTCCCCTCTACTCTTCTCTTGTGAGACCCCCCGGAGCGTTGCATCCAATTCTGGGGTCCCAAATGTAGGAGGGACATGGAACTGCTGGAGCAAGTCCAGAGAAGGGCCACAAAGTCGATTAGAGCACTGAAGCACCTTCCTTACGAAGAAAGTTGGGACTGTTCAGCCTGGAGACGGGAAGGTTGCATAGAGACCTCATAGAAACCTTCCAGTGTCTGAAGGGGACCTACTGGGAAGCCAGAGGATTCTTCATTAGGAACTGTAGTAATAGGACAAGGCGTAATGGGCACAAATTGAAAGAGGGGAAATTTAGATTAGATATTAAGAAGAAATTTTTTACTCTGAGTGTGGTGAGACACTGGAACAGGTTGCCCAGGGACAGTTGCTCCATCCCTGAAAGTGTTCAAAGCCAGGTTGGATAAGACCTTGAGCAACCTGGTCCAGTGGGATGTGTCCCTGCCCACAGCAGAGGGGGGATTGGCACTAGATGATCTTTAAGGTCCATTCCAACCCTTTAACATTCTATGATTCTATGTGTGCACACGTGTGTGTATATATATCTATATATGTATACATATGGATATATGTATGTACATACGCATGTATGTATATGCATAAGTGTTATCTATATGTGTGTGTGTGTACATATGTATGTGTATAAAAACATATACATATATGTATACACATGTATATGTATATGTGTGTATACACACAGACATATATATACAGAGCTGATGTTGCCTCAATCCTCCCAGATATGTCTTGCTATGTGTGTATGGGGCTTAAATAAATATATTAAAATCTACTTCAAGCAAGGCAGGAAGATTGCTCTGTATCCCGGGCTGCTCCAGCTGTACTGCCAATGATGACTATTGTAGTGGTTCTCCAAGAGTATTTGTCTGGACAAAACATATTGTTGAAATGAACAAATGAAATATATACCTGTTGAATGAACACATATACATCTTGAATGAAACATATACCTTGAAATACTATTTCAATTCAAAGACCCTTCTAGCCATGTATAGAAAGACTATATTAATTGATTTTGTTCTATATTTTCCATAGCTCAAGACAAAACACAGCCTGGATGTGGTCTTCAAACTTTTTTTTCATGTACGTAGTGAGAAACAGATTTTTAAGGAAAACGGGAGCTTTTACCACCACATCACTCAGAAAACAACATGGTCCTGCTCCAGCACAACTCACAAAGCCAATGGAGATGCTCCCATAGCCATCATACCACGAGCTGCTGAATTATCCAGGGTTAGGAATATCAGCGATGCCAGGCTGTGTAAACTCTGCTAGTCATTAACCTGAGTTTCATTGGCCCTGGGATTTTTAAGGAGAGATTAAGAGATATAACTCACAGCTCTCAGATTATAAAAACAAAAGGGTCGGGGTGACCATTCCTCCTGACCTCTGGCGTAACCCTACACATCTCAAAAATAGCTTTTGCCTCAAAGGCAGTATTTCTTTTGAAGAAGTGTTGACACCTGAGGTAAAAATAGTCCTGATAGTAAATCCACCCACCCCTGCTTTTGGTGACTGCTTCAAACAAAGCCCAGTGTTAAAACTGAGCTCTCCAGGGAGTGCTTATTGGTTGGCCTTTGGATTTGCTGTAACTTTGTTCTCTGCACTCGACAGCCCATTATCTCTGCTGTATTTCCAACCCGTGTATTTACAGCCCCCTGATAGAGGCATCCTTTAATCTCCTCTTTGCTGAGCTGATGATACTGGCATCCCCCAATCCTTCACTATGGGGCAAGTCATACCATCATCCTTGAGCAGGAGCATACTCCACATCTCCCCGAAGCTGCTGGAGGTGTTGTTTCCCATGGGACTCAGCCACCAGGGAGTAAGGAGCACATGTGCAGGCACGTGGCAGATGGGTGGCGGGTGACGGCGGTGCAGAGGCATGGGTGGAGAAGCTCCTGGCATTGGCTCTGACACCGAAAGCCTGCTGAGTCCCAGCTGGGTGGAAGTCATATCTCATCCCAGGGACCAGACACTTCCTTTCCTGGGATGGCAGGCAAAAGCTGAGGGAAATGGGATAGGGAAGAAGGCGAGGAATTGGTGGAAAGCCACCACAGTCACAGACAGGCATCACGCTGGGATGAGCCCACTGCTGCCTGACCCCTGTGTGCTGCCTGACGTGCTCGGAGCTTTACGTGTAATGAATCACTTGCCACACATGTGATGTAACATGACAGTGGTAATAGATCTCATTATTATCCAATTTACTAGGGGAAACTGAGGCGTGGAGAGGTGAATATTATGCCTGGGGCACACTGGGGCTAGATTACAGAAGACCTCGTGCTGCCATCCCATGCTTACTTTACTAAGCCATATGGGAATTATGTACAGATGGCAGAAGCAGACATAGGTTATGTTGAAGAAAGCCTGGGAAGAGCTTGAGCTTGGGAAGAGGATGAGCTTGGCATTCACATTACAGAGCCTTGCCCCTGACATTCACATCCTGCCACAACAAACAGTCCCTCTTGTTGAATGGGGTCCCATTCAAATCCCAAGAGCTGCTCCAGTCTGTTGTCACACACTGAGCTCTTCTGTAGTATCTGATGGGTTTATCACTTTGACTCCTGGGTGGCTCCTTCCTGATTTTATCTGGCCATGCCACTCTCCTGCAGAAGATGAAATGACGATGAGAGATTTCCAGTATTTCAGCACCCCTGCTGCAGCCTTGTCCCTGCTGCCTCTGGGACAAGTCCTGGCTGCCAGCAACGCCAACGCTGAGCCTGGCCCTGTCCTGGCAGATCATTCACAGCACCCACAGCAGGACCAGAGCCTGTGTCCCATTGCTGACCATCTTTTATTTAACTCTAAACTAACACCTTCATGATGGACTTCTGTTTCATGAATTGGCCCCATCCCTTCTTATATCCATGCAAGCCTTTATTCTTTGCACAACCCCTTGGCTCAGCCCTGCTCCCAGTTCCCTTTTCCCTCTCTATCCTGCCTCAGGGTTCATTTCTTTCTCAACGACTTTCAGAGGAAGCTTAAGAGACAAATCAGCATTACAAAGCATTCCTCTTGTAGTAGAAACAGTTTTCAGAAAGCTTTTATTTCCCTACTTAAAAAAAAAAAAAAAAGAAAAAAAAAGAAAAAGAAAACAGCTGAGTTTGGTGACTGCTTTTGGTATTTCCTTATATGTAACACATGTCCCTTGCTATGGAAAAAGAGCAATCACCACTCAAGGCTTACAGTCTTCTACAACATGCCCAGAGGTCTGGAGAAGCTGGTGCTAAAAACTGGGCTTCAGAACTGAGCTCCTTGCTGGCAGGAAGCCTGGGGGCTGGTTTTCCCTCTGATCCTGCCGTGTCCCCTTGTATCATAAGCTTGTACCACTCCATGGAGAGACAGCAGGGAGCTGAAACATAAAAGACTCAATCTTTTGGGGGAGTCAAGCTGGCCTGAGGTGACCCAGCACCACGGATGATTGGTTGGAGAAGGGAGAGTAGGTAGGCAGAACATCACCTTCCCTGATGCACCTCATTTCACACCATTTTTTCCCTCCCAAAACTGAAACTTGGAGATGCAACTCGGCAAAGTGGAACTCTGAAATCATCTTTGATATTTAAATGACTATTTTCTGTTTTCTGACAGTCACATACTGTTCCAGTATTCATGTCGAACAGGCTCTCTGAGTCAGATGCAAAACAAAATGACACATGGTCCTCTCTAATGTTCCCATCAGAACACGTATGGTCCTGTGATCTCACTGCAGCAATGAAGAAATAGTGAAGGCTCTTGGCCAGGTTTCTGTGGATATGGCCCCAGCAGCAACAGTTCATTCACATCTCTCTGCTCCTGTCTATATTATTAAATAAAACAATCCTGATCTAGAGTGGCTTGGCTGGGCTCAGGGCCCTGCTGCTAAGCTGTCTGTGACCCCAAAAGCACATGGCTCATCCAAAACTCCTCTTCAGGGCATCTCCTGGCCATGCCTAGATCATCTTCTAGACCTGGGCTGCCAAGTTCAACCTGCCAATACCTGACCAAGTCCTCCCCAAAACCTCAGAGAAGCCCCTCCTTCCTGGAAGAGAAACCATGTCCCCAAGGAGTGTCCTCACGCCTGTCTGAATGAGCTGCCTCCCCAGGTTGCAAAACAGAAGCTCGCATCACCTTTCTCGTCCAGCCCATAAGATTCAAAGGGGTTCAAATCTATACCCAAGCAAACTTCATCAGGGACTGATGCTGCTGGGACTGAGCATGATGACAGGGTGCTGGGCAGGTGCTGGTGCCATGACATGCTGCAATCCATGCCTGCGTGGGTAATCACTGTGGCTCAGTGCCACGAGCTGTGATTAAGTCATTAGTCAGTTGCGTGAAAATATTTGAGATTACAAGTCAATGCTGAATTCCTTCTTGGAAGGGTTAAGGAAATGAATATGTAGCTCTGATGGACACCAGGTCAGAGTTTGTCAAACACAAGGCATGACACTGTAACCCAGAGCACAGACATCAGCCTGATCGTCAGGTTTTGGGTTCTTTGAAAGGAGAGTGCTAATTCTTTTGACTCGTTACAAACTCAGACTTTGGTTCATCAAGGGCTCAACATCAAATCATGGTAGAAAAATTGAAGCACCTTGAGCCTGGCAGCTGATCCCTTCTTTCCCATGCCCAGTGGTGTGCACTTGCATCTGCACTCCACTTAGGCAGAGCAAAGGGGTGGCTGTGTAATCATCCGCAATCAATCAGGATGATCGTGCGCGCCAATTAAATTACGTTCTTCCACCAGTTCTTAGAAATGTAATTTGCTTTAAGTTAATAAGCAAACATCTACCCTCTCAAAGTGTATTTGCAGAGCTGTAAAATCAAGGGGCACTTCATAACGGCAGAGAGGAGGGAGGGATGGAGCTGTTGTACCAGCACGGTGTTCAGCGAGGATGCTGCTGAAGTTGCAGAGCAGTTGGCCACCCTGGATGGACACGTATCAATCCCCCTGACATACATTAATTAATGATATGGGACAAAAGCTGCAGTCCTTTCAGAGGACCTCCCTTTAAAGACAACTGCAAAAGAGGAACTTAAGCGGACCATGAAGCCTCCCGCTGTCACTTCAGTGAGGATGGGATTGCACCCTGTGGGCTCTGGTATGTATTTCATTGTTTTTCCTGGAATGTGGGTCTAGAGGGAAAGTTTGTTCGCCATTTGCAGGGATTTCTCCAGCAACTGTACCCTACTAGGTGCAGTAAGCCCTCCAACAGCACCTCCCAGGTGCATCTCTTGGGTTTTTCGGATGGGAGAGAGTGCTCGGCTGCTGCTGAACATCACAGTGGTCCTCCCATGGATCATGCAAACATACATCTCAGCTTTCCCAGACACCCACTCCCAAAATCTATTTCTTTTGTTCTAAAGACACGATCTCTGAAGCTGTCATGTGGAAGGACATCAGCCCCATGCGTTTTCCCACAGAAGAGGACAGGGTAGCATCTCCCCCTCACCCAACTCACAACACAACCAGAAAAATGGAGGAGGCAGGTGTTACTTTAGCAAGGCATATTTAAATGCCTTTAATTAGGTGGAATGAAAACACCATGTGTCGCTTGTTAGAGCTGTTGTATCAGTCTGGAGGGTGAAGTAATAAAAAATCTGTACATAGACATCAGCACATGAGTACTCCCGGCACCCGTAGGATGGGTCCAGTTCATAGATGACCTCCACAGCCCCTTTTACTTATGAGGAAACTGAGGCAGAGAAAAATGAAGGGGCTTGGCCCAGAACATCATGAGCATTAGGGCCAGCACAGGAGAGTGAGCAATGGACATGCTGAAATTGTACCTTACCCATATTTTAAAAGGACTGGCAAGCAGTGGGGGCACCCATAGCACCCACATCCATCCAGATGTTTCAGCCTTTCCTGTCATACCCTCCTTTGAGAGGAGCAGCCACTGTCACCTTGCCAATTTACCACTTAGAGACCAGTCTATGCTACATTTAAGTCCATGCTGTCTAACCATGGGTTGGTCGAAGAAACAAAGCAGTTTCTGAGTCCTTGAATCCCATGAAAACACACAAAACCGGAGATGTATATATATTTTTGCTTGTATTCAGCATAGGCAGCCAAAGCTTTTTTTTTTCTGCTTCTCTGCATGTCATGGAAAAAAAATCCTCTGCTTTCTGCCTGGGAACTCATATGCCAGAAGGCCTGTTCGTTGTAGCTATGATTTAAGCCACATGAGCTGGCTGCGTGGTAACAGAGTAATACTCTTTCCTCGGCTTTCCCACTCGAACAGTATGATTAACACAGTGTTTTCTGGATAGTTGAAGTCTGGCAGTCCAAGGAAGAAGCTAAAGGGAAGGAGGCCACCATGGGCTCTGTCAAAACAAGGTTTGCTCAATGGAGATTTGCAGGACCTGATTAAAAGGCTCTCAAGGGCCAGGCCAGCATAGCCACCTTCAACCCTTCGACCCATTTTGAGGGTTGAGAGGTGATTTCAGCGAGTCCCACGACGGCCTGGCTCTGACTGGACCTACCAGGTCTCCTCTGGGCATCTCCAGCAGCATCAGAACGGAGGCCCGGACACCACCAGTGACATGGGTAACATCTTTGGGAGAGGAACTTAAAGGCTCCTACCAGCTGTAGAGGCGTTGGGCATTGGGCTTCAAGGGTTGTACGCCAAGCATTTCAAACCTCTCATTTTCCCCATTCAATTTAGGGGTCCTATGGGACAGGTCTAGCAGCAGCTCTTGGTCTTTCTTCTCTAGACCAGCCAATACCTGTTGTGTTTGCCCCTTTCTTGAGGTCTGCATCTGTATCCTACCACTGGTTTGGGATTTCTCTTTGCTTTTAAGGTCACTGCTGGATTTTGGAGTCAAGAATTGGCCATTCATAACCATTTTTTGTTCCTTTCACCTAAAAGATCAAAACATTTCCTGGCGATGCACTTTAATTTTCATTTACTGTCACTGAATTTAATTTGGCATGATCTTGTCCTATCACCTGGGAAAATTTGCCTCCTTCAGCCCCTGAGTTTTACTCGGGCTTGCCTGAAGGAAATCATTAGGGCATTGTTGAGGAAAAAGCCTTGTTCTGAATAGTATCCAGAATATTACATCCCAGGCTGGTGTCTGCAGGCTTGGGATATGGCAGCCTGCTGCAACCCAGCATGAATCAGAGCTGTGAAAGCACAGGCTCACTAGGAGGAGCGAGCATCCCACCTTCCTAGCAAATGCTCAGCCCTGCCTGCCCACCAGCCAGGGCTCTGGTGGCTCCATGCATCCGGCATCATCCTGAGCAAGATGCGACACCATTCAACCCAACACTGGTGGTCTTTTTTCAGGACCCCATCACCAAATGGCCTCTAATGGCTTGGTGATAAACGACCCCTAATACATCTTGTCTGTGTCTGTGACAATAAAATAACCCATTCCAGAGCCTCAGCACCATTTTGGAGCAG
The DNA here is from genome assembly GCF_001604755.1 of Lepidothrix coronata. Taxonomy (NCBI): domain Eukaryota; kingdom Metazoa; phylum Chordata; class Aves; order Passeriformes; family Pipridae; genus Lepidothrix; species Lepidothrix coronata. Next base: position 2,245,612 of record NW_016690251.1, read on the forward strand.
GCCAATGAGCTCAAGCATTGCCCAGGCACGGTTAGGAATTTGTGTGAGCTGGGGACCACTCAGAGGAGGCAGTTTGGATGGGACCACCCCATCTGGGGCTGCAGCAGGCACTGACAGCAGTAGTACATTGCCAGCTGGACTCAGGATCAGGAAGCCACCCCCGACACACTTAATTTATTAATATATATGTTGTCTTTGAGTCTTGATGATTGTCCAAGTGACACTGGTGTAACCCAAGCTCACCCGCTTCCTCAGTGCTGGAAACACTGATGCTCCTCAGTGGGAGTGACCAATGTGATGCCCACCAAGCCAAGATTTACAGCCATGGGAAACAAGGCTTTCCCAGCAGGAAAACTAGAAAATGAAGGGGGAAACATGTTGGTTTTTGAAACCTCATAGTCCAGTTGTGCAAAAGGGGAAGAGGAATGAAACGGTCGTGGAGTGCCTCGTGAGTCACTCAGACACTAAGGTGTGGTATCGCAGCCTGCAGAGCTTGGCAGACCCACCCTTGCTTCGCTGCCTCTATGGCAGGAGCCAAGCAGTTTTTCAGGGCTGGGTGTTGACACTGTTTCTGGGTACAGATGATCACCCAAGAAGATGGGCTTTCTTCTGGGCCACCCAGCATCAATAGCCCAGCAAATCCCGATGGGAGTGAGCCGTGCTCTGATGCAGCCCAGCCATGCCAAGACCAGCTGCTGCCCACCTCTGGCCTTGGCAGACACCATCACTTGTGTTCCTTTGGGGAACACACAGATGCAACCAATGGTGGTGTCTTGTACTGCCTGACGTACCAAAGGGAATAACAAAAACTGCAGAAGCAGCATGAGAAAAGCATCAGAGAGGCCAAAAGGAGGATTTTTTGGATGCATGCTCATAGCAAAGCCAGGTTTTGACCTCTGTAAGGCCAGGAAATGTAGGTGCGGTGTCCACGCCTGAATCTGGTGGCAGGAATTTTCCCTACGTAGCAACAGTTGTTATGTAGCAATAATACTTGGCAAATTTCAAGGCACTTGAGAAATATTAATTAATCTGCACATCAGCCTTGTCAGGTAGGCAGCTAAATATTTTCATCTGTGCTTTACAGTTTGGGAAGTGAGACCAAATAAAAAAAAAAAAGAAGCAGCTTGTCCATGGTCACAGCACGAGCAGCTGCCAAGATGCGGGTAGTGCTCAGCGACTGCCTCAGAGCAAGAGAGATGATGCAAAGGAAAACTAGATAGTGCATCAGGAGATTCAAAGAAAGCACCTCATTTTCAGTCCAGTGAAGCAAACCTCCCATCAGAGGGACTTCTCTGCTGCTGGCACTGGCATTTCACAGCTCAGTTTAATTATACTAATCACTTAGATGATGACTCCTGACATTCACCTTCATTAGCCACTGGCGGCCACGCTCAGCTGCTGCGACTTCAGAGCTATCAATGTCTGCTTTAAATAACCCATGAGTAAAATCAGCTGGGAGACAGTGTGTCTGGGCTCTCCTCTGGTGTAGCCTGCACGGAGGTGGCTGGGAATGCAAGACCGAAGCCAAACTGCAGTTTAACCCTGGCTGAGCATAGGCATGACCTTCTGGATGTCTTGGGGTGGACAGAGTTTTCTTCTTTGGCAGAGCAGAAGTGGAGTGAGGGGATGATGTGCAAGGGAGGACAGGTGAAGTCAACAAGTTCAGTCCATGGCACCATCTTGCCAGTTGCCTTGGGAATGGCATCATTGCTACACCTTCTGTTGCATAAACAAATAACTGATGCCATAACCAGGCTTTAGCCCAAGGGTATTTTTGCCCCAGAGCCCATTTTCCCCAAACAAACAAAAATTCAGGTCACGCTGGGGGCAGTCATATCCTAAAGGCAGTGGATAGGACAGCTGGAAGGGCACAGCAAAAGGCAGGAGGACATGTGATGCCACAGCCACTTCTCAAAGCACGGGGCTGCATGGACAGGGAGCAAAGCTGGATCCTGTCCCCCACCTTCAAGGCCACTGTCATGGACACACTGCCCTTGCTGGCAGTCTGCTTTACTTGCCTTAAATCAGGATGAAATGTAGGAAAACCACAAAATCTCAGACAGATCTCAAAGTTTATTAGGTGCTGTGATGCAGCTGCTTTGGTTTTCCTTCCTTATGGTTTAATGTGCTGTTTCCAGCTTGTGATTCCCATTTTACTAGGAACACAGACAAAACTTTCAGTTTTGCCAAAGCAGAAGAATTTGAACTCTGCAGAATAAAAACAGACAGAGAGGTGAGATGCTATTGCTTTGTAGTTAAAGATGCTACAGCAATGCTAAATGCCATATATCACTCTTATCTGAGAAATTCCAATTACCATCCCCAAAAAGCTGAAGAGGGTGATGATTTCAAACTGCTAGCAAGCAATTCCCCCAACACTGACCACAGTCCCAAAGTCTTTCCCTGAAATGTTTCTTCATTAAGTTTCTTTGCAAACTAATGCCCACAATAAATTCTCTCATGCAGGTTTTATTAGCAGGGACCAGTCACTCATTAACTGCTGCGGCATGAAATGCTTGTTCAAAACACAGGAAGGCACCTGTTTGTAATTAATGAAAAAATAAAGAGCACAAAACTTTTATGTTGTAAAAGCAGCAACATTTTAGCATGAGTAGAGCTGTTCAAAACAGGAGACATGAGTAATGCTCTCTGTGCCTGCAGCTCTCCTGAGAGGATCGGTGGGATGCTCTGTTTATGAACGACGCACGGGATACAACACCACCGCCGTGGGGTAGTTGGACACTTAACTGCCATTGTATCTTTGGTACTTTGTCATGAGATGACTGATGCTTTAAACAAAAAAAAAAAAAATGGAAGATGTGAGATGGTTTCACTTTGGAGGATTTTAAATATTCCTTCATTCAACCCTTACAACTGACATTATGCGCTTTCCTGAGTCTGAAAGTGCATGGAAAAAAAGGGGTAAGGATCTGTTCTTTGAGAAGAAGATTACCCATGGCATGCCCTGAGTGCTTATCTCTACTTTGAAGATCTTTGCTTTTCGTCTAGTCGAATTTCTCAGTGCTGGCTCTGGCATGCTGTATCTGCTGTATATTTTGGCTGATTGCTGTACGTCTTGGGTTTTGCTGTGACACACGTCACACAGTCTCTTAGGAATGCAATGGACTTTTGCACTCTCAGTGAGAAGGATGTTGTCACTGCAAACCTTTCCCATGTAGCCACAGGAGTGTTTCTGAATGCTCCTCTTGAGGAGCACACACCCTCCTTCCCAGAAAGGCCATTCACTGCCTTTTTCCTGCTGCCAAACCATGTGAGCACAGTTCCCTCTGCTTCAAAGGCGACCTTGGGTTGCCAGAGCACATGCTGCCAGTGACAGCACTGGTGAGCTAAAGCCGCCCTAGAAGTGGACCTGGGTGCCTGGGCCAGGCTGTCCAAGCAAGGGGGGGGCATTTCTACCCCGGCAGGGTCCCCCTTCGCAGAGCATCCGTCTTCCTCAGCTTGTTTAGATGCAGTTTCAATAGCAAGAGTAAACTTCCCTAAGTCGTAAATTCATATGAGCCCCACACCCTGTGGCCACTGCCCTTCACACCCTGCTGCAGCAATGGGCAGGATTCACCTTGCTTTGCAACCCTGCTGTACCGGAGGAAGGGAAGGGGTGCACGATGTGTGCTGTGTACCCAAACCTCTCCGTGCTACCAGTGGAAACCAGCAGCTGTACTGCTTTCCAGGCTGCAGCAGAGGCAGTGGCAGAGGAGCAGGCTCATGCAGGCAACTGCTTGCTACCAGGCAACGATGAGGACAGATCAGAGGGGAGAAAACGAGGTATCTCTGCAGCCGCTAACTGGTAGGTTTGTTTGTGTCAGGGTGGGGAGAGGACACGGCACCCTCCTGGCTTGGTCCGGGCTGGGAGGGACTGGGGACGGGACTGCCAGCACTGGGCATGTCCCTCCCAGGGAGGGTGCTCTGTTGCTTAATCCAGCACCCTCCTTCCAGTTCCTTCAGAAAGGAGGAAAAAAAGGAAAAAAAAATAAAAAAGGCGATAGAGGCTCACAAACTCCTAGTTTCTGTACGTCTTGCCGAATATGTATACAGATTTTGATCCAACAGACACACTATTTTTAGTTTCCTTTGGGGTATGTTTGGGAGCAAGCCCTTAACTGTTGCTGTGCTGCTATAGAAACCGTATCCATGTACACTCACATGTTTACAATTGTTTCAAACGCCATAAACTTCCAAGGGCAAAATCAAGCAGCTTATTTCCATTAAAGTAACTGCCCTGGTGTGGCTTTCTTTTACCTTTATTGATTTAGGACCCTTCTCAGCTTCATCCGGCCCCACGGAGCTTTCGTTTCGAGTAAGGTTTGCCAGCTCTTGCTGCCATGGTGCTTGGCAAACCTGGAGCAGAGCAGTTGCAAATCTGGCTTGAGGAAGGGAGAATGTTTTTGCTAGCTCTCCTTGACCTCAGCCATCAGAGGGGTGTTTAGTAGATACCAGGGCGCTCATGCAAAGCAGAGCTGCCTGCCCACTGCCTCCTTGTGCTCCATCCTGGTGCCGGGCAGTCGTTGGGAAAAGGTTGTTCAGCCCTTGTGGCCAGGTCACAGCTATCTGGGACAGAGCAGCAGCCTAACTTAAAAAAAAAACAACAAACAAAAAAACCAACAGAAAAACCCCAAAAAACCCGAAAAAAAAAACAAAACCCAAAACCAAAGCATTTCAGTTTAAGCTTCAGGAAGAGAAAAAGCTTTTTTTAATTTACTTTTTAATATTTCCTAAGTTTAGGCTTCCCCAGCCCTTTCTGCTTTGAAGTCACCATCCTTCTCCTACAACAAAGGTTAGAAAAAGGCAGAGAAAAAGGATGGTTTTATTTCCAGCATCCCAGGTGGGCAGCAGATGTGAGATAGAAGAATTCTTTCCTGAATGTGAGACGAAGATGTATCATTTGAGCTGGATGAGGAGCACAGATTTCACGCCATCCTCAAAGTGTTATCATCTGCAAGGTGGGTTGAGGGTTCAAGCGATCGTTCCCTTGGAGCACCAGTCCCAAAACAGCCATGCTAGGGCAAGGGAGCTCCAGCCACGGCCAGGCAGGGATGGATGACAGGGGACACCTCAGGGTTGGCTCATCACCCATCAGAGCACACAAGCACATATCCCCTCCCTCCTGCTTGCTGTCTGAACCCCATCGCTTTGCTGTGTTGAGCTGGATACTCTGAGACACTCACAGAGTCAACCACACCAAACTGGTTCTCCCTGTCCAGGAGCATCCAGGAGCAAAGTCCAAAGAAGGATTTGGCCTCCGGGGTCCATGTCTGCATTGAACACTGCCTGGTTCTGGAGGTGTGAGCTTTGAAATTTGTCCAGTAAAGCTCAGTGCATGCTCTGCTAAGTTTAAGCTGGGTTCCCCCAAGTTATCTGAGATCAGTGGGAGTCAGGTCTACACTGAAGTAAAAGAAATAAATGGGGATTTCTGCTGAGTTTGTTCCTAACCCGATTTAATGCCTCCAAAGTCAGCACCACCTACTTTGCCTCTTCCCTGTGCAAATATACCTGTGCTTACCTGATTATTATTTGCCATTCAACCCTGCAACAGTCAATTAGTTATGTTTGCTAGGTCATGCAATACAGAACAAAACGACAACCAAGTATGTAGCATCTGCAGTAACACCCAAACAGCTAAATAGAGGCCAATGTCAGTGGTTAGCTGTGGCTTGCCATTTGCCTGAGCCAGCAGTTTCACTCTCCATGTGACTGCAGAAAACAAGAAAGTGGCCATCTGACCCAACACCTACTTTGCTGGAGGAACCTGTGCTGTGTTGTGCCATGCAGAAAGCCCCAGGTGAAGTAGCTGACCCCTGTAAAATGCTTGTGGGGCAGAGGCAGTCACAACCATGATGCTCTGGCCCCTGTGAGTTAGAAGCCACAGTATCTAAAACTCAGATCTTAGCCCAATGGCCAGTTTCTGAGTGGCTGGGTAATGACAGGTTATCTCTTACTGATGTGCTCACTGCAAAGCAATCAAAAGTTGGCAGTCAAAAACCCCCAGAGATTGTTGTCTAAAGAACATACTTTCCTGCAGCTGAAGTTTCTATTCTCTGGGAAATCCAGGCTGAGGAGATTGGTCAAGCCTTTCAGACCATAGGATGTTCCACCAAACTCATCTTGGGAGCTGCTTAGAGGGGGTAGAAGGGGATGCTCCCAAAGGTCCTGTCCCCAGCTGTCACACGGCAGGAGCCCCTTTACACAACAAGTCAGGCAACCATCTCAGCATCACCATCAGGACAAAACCTGCCCTGACTCCTTCTTTCTAGCTCGCTCCCATGGCCCAGAGACGGGTCCTACATGATGCTGCACTGCTACTGCGTGATCAGGGCTCAGTAGCATTGCTGGTAAAACAGTCTCAGTCTGGGGAGTTTTGACTTTGTTTCTTTTAGTACCAGTTCACACAACCTTCCCATCACCCTTTTTTGAGCTGTTTGGGTGTTCAGGCATGAACTGGTTGGGTGACGATGCATAAATTAGCTTGGCGCGGCTTCATGAATTAATTGGGTGCCCATGCGTGAGCTAATCAGGCACTCATGCGTGAGTCATTTGGGTATTCATGCATGAACAGAAAGAGTACTCATGCGTAAATTAGTCAGGCTCTCATGGGTGCATCAATTGGCTGCCCAGGCATGGATGATCTGGGTTCTCATGCAGGCACTATCTGGGGGCTCATGTGTGAATTAATAGGGTGCTCGTGCATGCATTGATCAGCTGCTCATGCACAAACCTATTGGGTGCTCCTGTGTGAGCTAATTAGTGCCTGTGGGCAAATGCAGTAATCCCTGCAGTTCATGCCCAACTCAATCCTCTCCTCGAAGATCATGCTTAAAAGCTGTTTGAACACAAATCCTTTATCAACCTTACTTTCAACATCATCATAATCTTAATACACAACTATTACAAGCTCCGCTCTTGCTTCCTGCAGACCAGACGGAGGGATTAATACTGAAGCGGTGTCTGCATATGCTCTAAGATTTTACTCCTTGCCCCCGGAAATCAGAGTCTGGGAGTTACCAGCATTGCAGCCCCAACTTTTATCTGTTATGAGCTCCACCCCTTATACTATGGACTAGAATATCAGGGTCAATATTACCAAAGTCTAAATATATGTATTTTTCATTGCTTCACCTCTTGTCCCTGAGGACTAGGATGGAGGAATTAATGTTGTGAAAACCTGGATGCAATACTTGTTGCAAATTTCATACCTGCAAAACACTTAGCCAGGAAGGCCACAGCTGTCTGAACAAATACCCATTGCAAACCCCAGCCCTTGCACCTGTTATGAATGTCAGGCCTTGTCCCTGCAAGAAAAAACATTACAGCAGTTCACATATATGCCCATTACAAATGCAACACTTCTTCTGTGTCCCTAGAGCTCTGTCCTCCCAAGTCACCAACTTCATTTTTCCTGCTCCAGCTCTCCAGCTGAATGTTATGAGTTGATTTTTGCCCACTAAGGTCTTCCCTCATGCACAGAACACTTGTTAATGATCCTTTACTCTCCTGTGTAAGTTGTTCAGGTGCTCAAGTGTAAATGAATTGAGCACTCAGGTGCAAATTATTTTGGATGCAAAAGCACAAACACGCTGGATGCTCATGCATAAGTGAATAGGATGCTCTTCCACTTACACACAGCATAAGCAGAGGTTGCACAGCAGCCAGCCTGGCACAAGTGACCATATCAGCAGTGGATGTGCTTTGCACTTCGGGCTGTTTGGCTTCTCATTCGCCCTCCTCACAGTGCTGCAACTGCAAGAACAGCCCTGCCATCCCATAACCTTTAGGTTTAGGACCTTTTGTGCTTTAGGCCATGCTGTGGTGTTTCATCAGATGCTTTTGTGTCCCATGCCTGCTGTAATTCTCATAGGCTGGTGTGGGAGGGACAAGGGGGATTGAGGTATCAGATTGTGGGTGATATTTTCCATGGACACATGACTGGTGAAAAACACTACACGTTTCTACTCAAATGCAGAGATTTGGCAATCCCAGGGTGAGCTGTGGATTCCTTTAGTTGTGTTAGTTAGCACCTTCATTGGCAGATATTGCAGATGCTTACAGAGTCACAACATGGCCTCTTGTTGGAAATACAGATGTGCTAAAGCAGTGCCAAGAATATGGAAGGGGACAGGAGCTGAATCCATCCAAGCTGCACCACTCATGCACCGCTTCCTTCTGGAGCCTGTCCTCCAGCATGGAACACAGCCAGCACATCCTTGAGGGGTTTGACATCTGAACCACCTCTGTCAGTGTGATATGAGAGCACTGATCTTTGATGGCTCCCCAGCTGTCAGGTCTCCAAGAGCAGAAGTGTTGGGTTTGGGACACCTGGTACTCAAGTCACCACTGGGCTTCAAAGCTGAGGAATTGTCTTTCTGACCCAGAGACGTCTCTGGTCCAGTTCTTCTTGGCTGGGGAGGCTGAGGGACCTGGAAACCTGGTCTGTTAACAAAAGGCTGGTGTTCTCACAAAAGGGCAAGCCAGCCAAATTATGACAGGTAGTCATTGATACCAGGCAAAGCTGGGGCTGCAGGATGGAATCTCCTCAAGGCGTGGTCTGCACCTTCTCGTGAACTGTGCATGGTGCTCAACACACTGTTCTCAGTGAACAATGCAACACGTCAGCGAATTCCCTTAATCCCTTTGGGCTGAGCGTGACCTAAGCCCTTCTTCAAAAGGCAGCATTCATTCAGCATCGCAGTTGGGAACACACAACACAGCTTCCAAATTTGTATGTCGGGTGATGGCACCATCAGGAGACACTCAACCCACCCTATCACAGATACAAACACGGAGCCAGTGTCTGAAAACTGGAATTATTTCGACGCCAGGATCACTGAGCACAGCAGGAATGTGAAATTATCACCATGGAGAAGTAGACTTCAACTCAAGGCATCCCAAAATTATTTCTTCTATGGCTCTGAGAACGGTTTACAGAAGCTGTAAATAAATCACATACATAACCACATCTCATGGCAGGGTTACCCCATGTGAATGCCCAGAGATTAATTCCTCCACATGTGAATTGCTCAACAGGCTGCACGTCTTCATCACGATAACATCTACAAAATCTGCAGGCGGATCATTCAGGTGGGCTCCTGCCTGATGCCACCAGCACCTTTTCTCCAAAGCCACATATCTCTTTGGGCAGTTTCTGAAAGCCCCATGGTGCCACTGAGGGAAGCCACTGACCAGCCTCAGACAGGCCCTGAGGACCACCTGGTGCACCATGGCAGGATATGGCACATCACACACCCCTCACCAAGCAGGCTCTTGCTACCCAGGAATGAGCACTTGGAGAAAGCTGGCTGTGACGGATGGGGGAGCCAAAATTAAAGGGCTTTTTTTCACTGTATTAAAAAAAAAACAGCTTTAATGGGGAGAGAAGGAGTTATGGTAATAGAGGGAAGTTTGAGGGCAGGCAGGGATTTGCTTCCCATTGCAAAAGGCAGCGGGAGGGGGTTGCTTTGCCTGAAGACAGGATTAGCTGGCATTTCAAAAGGAGGTGGCTGAGGAAAGTGTTCAGTAGGAAAATTCACATGCTTCAAGTGTGCACTGAAGTTCAGGGACAATTTTCATATGCCCTTGGAATATTTCCTCCTTGACAAAGCCACAGCAAATCCCAGCAATAACCAGAAGAAGAGGCCGATGCCTCATCATGTGAGGTCCCTTCAAATAGCTTGGGAGCACTCCAAGGCTCCAAGGAAGGGCTTGGAGGTTGCCAGAACAGGCTGCACTTTCTTCTTGAAGCAAGGAGACATCTTCATACACATTATTGCACATGAGTATCTGGAGACCAGGCAGGCCCAGTAACATTGCATGCAGAAGAAAGCATGATATGTGTAAAGAGCATGAAAGGGCTCGCAAAGCTTCTTACTCAGAGGTCACCACAAGCTAGAAAGTAATAGAGCTGTGAATGCCAAAATAATTCACCAGGTGGGAGGGAGAAAACTTGAATACTCTGAAGCAAATTTGTCTGCTAAGGGAGGATTGAAGAGTCATGTAATAAAAGATAAGACTTAAAAAATTGTCAGCAGCCCCAGGCAGATGGTACCTGCACATGCTGGTGGGTCCTGAGGAGGCCCCACTGCTGGTCCAGAACCAAATTTAAAGCTCAAGCCATTGGACTGATCTCAGCTGCAATAGCAGGAAAGATGCTCCAAATAACTTTCACCAGGAAAGTTATCACAGACAATATCCATCATTTCACCACCGAGGGGGCATGATTGATTTTCATTCTTTCCTTTAGGAGGGGAGGGGATCACGATGGACTTTGTTCTTGCTCTTAGATCTTAATACATCTAAAATAGATCTGTCCTGCCATGGGATGTCCACATGTTCAACTCTCCCATTCCTCCTGCCTTTGCTGAAGACTGAAACCATTCCAAAAGAGCATTTCCAGAGGGCACGTGAGCACGTGTTCCCCCTTGCCACAACTGATGAACCACTCAACTGAGGATCTGCTCAACAGGACAGGCTTCAAAACAGTTTTACAGGAGCTCTGGCAATAAAAGATGCATGTCAGGACAGCAGATAAAACACTTAAAAGGTGATTGGAGTTGAGATTGCAGCCGCTGGAGTTTATTGTGCTGGAAAGCAGCCATGTGTGACTGGGTGAAAACTCCCTGACTGTAGAAAAACTTTTGGGATGCTCAGAGCCTCTTCTTCCTCCTCTTCCTCTGGTGCTGCAGGAAAAGAACACACAACTCTCCTCTCAGGCTTGGTTTATTTTTTCTGATGCAACCCTCCCAACCTCTATTTTTTTGTCTCTGCTCAAGCACTTGTATATAACTTAAGCAAAGTTATTTTCCAAGTCATTTAACCCCTGAAAATCAACTTCTCTCTCATTTTCAATTAGGACTGAAGTAATTTTTAAAAGCAAAGATAATTTCAAAAGCAAAGTGATTTAGAAATATTTTTAAATGCTTTAATTGTTTTAAAATGTTTTCTATGGTCTTTTAAAGAAAATTGCTTTTTTATGGAAAATACCGTTATAAGCCATGTAGCATTGAAAAGAAGGCTGCTGTGCCTGTGTGGCACAACTGACAGGAGGAGGAATAAGGAGTTTTTTGGAGTGCCCTGTGCAAGAAGTGCCTGCTCAGTGGGGGATTTTCCCTGCTCCTCCAGTCCACTGAACTCAGATGGCTTTTTCCTCCCCAGAGGGGTGTGTGCTCATGTGTATGTGGCACATCACTTTGCTGCTTTCTCATAGTGAGAAAGATTTATTTGCAGAAAGGGTTTCTGAAATTTAGAACTAAATCCTATAACCTGACCCCAGCATCCTTCTGGGTGGGAGTGGAGTGGTCTCAGCACTCAGTGGGGTCCAGCCCCTACATAAAGATGCCTGTTTAAGGAGTCTCACCTATATGAAAATACACCTTTGCTGCAGGGTAAGCTTCGCATCTCCTCATATACAGCCCAAAAACAATGCTTTTTTTTTGCTCTGATGCAGCTGAGAGTCTCTTTCCCACAGACCATTGAGGGAACATTGGGAAATAAAGCAAGATTTCAACATGTGCAGTACAGTTACAGCTGTGAAAGCATCTCCAGTGCAGATTTCCTTGTGCTTTCCTTATTCTGAGAGACAAACCCAACTCAATGAGGGCCACATGCCCAGTGCCCCAGGAAACCTCCACAGTTGCCTGGGTGCTCCTACCGGACCATGGCAATCCCAAAAAGGCTGGGTAAAACAATAACACTATTCCCTCAGGCTCAGAAACACACTCAAGCACTTGTAAAACCTTAGGCCTATACTTAAATCCCTGAGGTTTTATTCCCTTAAGCCATGTGTGCCTTCTCCATGTGTTGAGTCAGGATGCTCATGCACAGAGTGAGAAAATGTTGCTTCAACCTGCTTATACCTCTGATATGGGATCAATACCTGAGCAGAGCATCTCTCCCAGAGGACATTGGCATAGCTCTCCTACATGGAAGAGAATAGAGCAGGTTTGGCTCAACTCCTCCACTAACATGATCCATCAGATAAGATCAGACCACAAATGACTGCCTGGACAGATGCTACATTATTTATTAGAGAAGGCTACTGATGTGAGGCATGGGGCCAAGAAGGAGGGGGAGTAGACAGCAAAGAAGATAAAAATACAATATTTCTTAACCTCCAGAATAAAAGGACATGAGAAAGAGGGAGCACAGAGCATCTGCACAATTTCTGCCTCCAGGAAAGACATCAAACTTATGTTTTTTTATAAGTGTTTTCCTACTTCTTCGTGAAGGAAGGAGCCCCCTTGGTACATCACATTCCACAGTATTTCCCCACTCAGAGATGCTGGGACTCCTCAGCAGACAAGCAGGTCCCCAGGCACTGCTTGATCAGTGCCCAAACTTGACAAGTTAGGGCTTTCTTTGCTGAGTTTTGAGACACGGCAGGATGGGAGGTGAAAGGCATCCGAAGGCAAAGACAAAGGCAGTGGTGAGGCTTTCTTCTGGATGCCTTGCTCGTGCTGTGGTCCCTGGAGCATCTTAAACCCCAGCCCATACACATTCAAGCACATCACCCCATGGGGACCCTGGAAGCAGCAGCCTGTCCCTGAGGCACTGCAGCAAGCCTGGTCCAGCGAGCCCTGCTCATGACACTGTCAGCTCTTAGCTTAGACACCTCAAAAACAGCTCCCAGGGTCCATCAGCTGCAGCAGAGGTGATCCACAGGGGACTGGTGAGAGGTGCCTGCAACACCAGGATGCTGTGATGTGACAGGTAGTGAGGCAATGGTGAAGTGAAATAATTCTTGGACTTATAATAATAATAATAATAAAATATTACAAATATAATATTGTAGCTGACTGAAGCATTCAAGCTGGAGGAGCAAATTGTTCATGTCAGCAGAGAATTTGCTGATTTTTCCTGAACATACAGCAGCTGCTGCTGCCACCCTGCTGCCACTGTTGCTACAGGGCTTGGCTTTTCATGCTGCAGCCTGGCTGAGGAGGTGCTGGGTGGGAAGCTGGGGGCTCCAAAGGCTGCTGCCTCCTCCCAGCAGCTCTGGGTGATGGCTGGGGTGCAGCATGGCTGCGGTTCACCCAAGCAGGGGGCTGGAGAAACCACTGCCACTGAGGTGGAGGCAAGGACAAAAAAATAGGAGTACGGGGAAAAAGCAGAGCAGGGAGGTCTTGGTGTAGGGTTTCAAACAGCTTTGGAGTAGCTGGAAATAACCGGAGGGGCCTGTTTCTGAACAACTTTGTGCGACTTTTTTCTTGCACCAATGCAAACCAGATTGGGTTGGAGCAGGAAAAGCTGGAGGAGGTGATGTGGAGCTGTGCTCTGCTTGCTGCCACTGAGGTGGGGTCAAGCAGGGGAGAAGCCTTGAGGGATAATGAATGAATTTAGCAACTGGGGGCTCATGAATTAACCACTGGGCACTGGAAACTGGGGCAATGTTGCAGTCATGAGGAGCAGCAGGAAAAAGAGATGGATCTCGCTTGTTCTTTTGACCCAGGCAGCTGTTTGGACACCAGGAACCTCAGCACAGTCAGTCAGGGCAAGTCTTGGTGCAATGTATTTTTTTAGAGGGGCAAGCTAAAGTCCTGCTTCCTTCTGTGCTGCCGGCTCCTCCAGACCACTGCCTTAAGCAGTGATGGGTTCTCTGCCTCTTCCCTCTGCCCCCAAGCCTCCCTCGAACAATGTTTCTGGTGACTTCTTCAGGTCACATTTAATTTATCCTCATTCGTTTCTTTTCATGCGACAGTTTTCTTACTCTTCTCCTTCCTCTACAAGTTCCTCTTTTCCCCAGTAAAGCCCCCTGCCCAAAAAGCCCAAGTGCCATGGTCTAATCATGCTGGTGGGTGTCTGCAGGATGGTGCTTATGACATCAACCCAACCACAGGACTGTGTTTACTCCACCTGCAGCATCAACCACCCAGGTCCCTAAAACTTGTCACTGCTGTCCTTCCTCTTTCTGGTCCCCCTTACATCCACATCACCATCCACGTACAGTTATGAGCCGTGCCTGAGGTCCCACAGATCCCATGTACCCTTGGGCACTCACAACTCATGGTCAAAGAAATTATCCCTTCAGCTGACATATTTAAGTCTCCAACCCTACTGGGTAAAAATCTGAGTGCTCTCATCATATATGATGTACAGATGACATTGCTACACATCCTAAACCCTTTTCTCAAGGGTGTCACCCCCAAAATTCACATGTGGAGATAGAGCATGTGTTTGAGAGTAAAAATAGCAGATATAATAGCAGAAAGGAATCGTGGGTTGGTAGGAAGGGAAGGGGAATAAGGATGGTGCAGCTTTGGGCTGGGGTTATTCCAACCGGGATCATCCTTTCCTCCATCCACCAAAACAGATCCTCCCCCCAGGTCCCTTTAGTGCATCCAGGACTGGACATCACCACCCAGCTGTGCAGGAGGACTTGCACCCACCACACCCTTTAACCAAGGGGGGATCCCTTTTAGGTGCCAGAGGTTCTCGCCCTCCCTGGGTGCCCTCTCTCCTTGCCTGGATTTGTGCCAGGGCAGCAGGAGCAGGTTCCAATGCTGCAGTCGTGTCCAGGCATGATCAAAGCCCTACAACAGAGTTATCTCTGTGCACACTAAGGACCAGGCAAGCCCATTGCATGAACGCAAATTTTGGGGCTTTAATTAGCCAAGCAGGGAAAAGCTGCTCTATCTTTAAAGCAATCTATGCATATTTAAAGGGAAAAACAAAAGCTTTGAAATCAGAGACTCAGAAGGAGTGAGAGAAAACTGAGCTCAAAACCATTCTGTTGCTTAGTGGCATTGTGTTGAATCAAAAGTTTTTTGGAAAAAAATTCCATCCCTGTTGTCCCTCCTCTGAAAATCAGTCCTTGTAGGTGTCAGGGCTCACGTAGATTGGAGGCTCCAGCTTGCCAAGGCATTAGGAATTGCAGAAGTTAGGTAGGGATGAAGCAACATCCCTCAAAGGAAAACTTCCTGGGACCACTGCCTCCATGACCTCCCAAGCTCTCCAGCACCCAGATGTCTTGCACCAAAGCCATGACCAGGAAGTTTGTTTTTGTATCAAGTGTATAAGAAAATAAGTATATTAAGATCTACACCCAACAAGACACACATCTGAAACTGAAAGCTGCACTGCAGAGGGGCCCAGAAGATCAAAGGCTTTTCTACCTTCCTTGAAGCTGTGCTTGAAACAACTATTCTTTTCAAAATCCTTCATTTTATTCAAAGCTCAGTGGGAGCTGATGTCTTGCCTGTTTATTTTCAGTTGCTAGTGGTTTGTCTGCAACCAAAATAAGTCTTTTCTTAAGCATTTCTTTGCAACATCACTCGAGGGATGGGAGCCATACGTGTCCCAGGGCCAGACTCTCAGGGTGCCACGGGCTCATCCTGCCTGGGACAGCCCTGAAATCTTTCATGCCTAGTCCCACGCTGCATTTTGGGGATGTACTTTGAGGTTTTACTGCTGCATTGTCTTACTGCTGTTGCCAAGCCAAATTTCCTGTTTTCAAGGCTCTGCCAGCGGTCACCCAGCACTCGCTGTAACCTTGTACAGTTTGATTTTTAGCACCAAGTCCCATTTTAGGCAGAACCCATTAAAATCATTATGTGCTACCATATAAATCTCCATCTGCCATGTCACACAGTGAGTGACATTTCCTGGCAGTGTGTTCCATCATCACAGGACCTATTTTTAAAGTACTGATATAAAGTTTTAATGACTACCATGAATTAGCATGTGGCTGAAACCACCTCTACCCCAAAAAACCCAAAGTTTTTGACACTTTTATTCTGCTTGTCTGGGGAGTCACTGTTCTACTCACTGTTTTTCAGGGTTTCAACTCCACGAAACTCAGTTTTGGTCTTCTTTTTTGGTTGCAAACTCTTCTTTTAAGAGTTATGGCTTCCCTGGCATGTACACCCTGGCATGGTCCTGCTGTCTCCATTAAGTAGGAGCACCTCTTCCCTAATTTCAGCAAGTCACTGCAGAGGGTAGCACCCTCCAAGACTGTTAGTAAGGCTCCACAGGTTTTCACAGAGATTGGTGGGTGCTTATGCAATTAAAAAATAACCTTACTGATAGCTTTGCTGGGGAAAAGGCTGTAGGTTAGCCTGTCCCACATCAGACATCAGAGAATCCACATGACAGAGCTGTTGAAAACCAGGCTTTTAGGTACACTGAGCAGCTCATTACTGAAAAGCATCTCAAATTTAGATTCACACTTCTGCTCTGTTTTCTTTCCAAGATCAATAATGAAGAAATAATGAAGGATAAATAAAGAAGGGCTAAAATGCAAATTCACCTTAGTGTGCCATGTTTCTCCACTGTTTCGCTCCAGGTCCTGCTCTTGTGTTCTTCTCCTTCTCGTTGTCGTTGTTCTTCTTCTTCTCCTTCTTCTTCATCTTCTTCTTCACTGCTACTACTACTACTACTACTACTACTGCTACTGATTTCTGTTTCAGATGCAAACTGAACTCCAGCCACACTGGAACAGGGGCCTGGCCTTCAGGTGCCCCTATGGAGTAGACATGTGCTGCAGATGCAACAGGGGTTAAAAAAATAGAAAACCAGAGCTTGGGGGATGAAACAGGGATTTGGCACATTCCAGTAGGACCCATTTTACATGAAGAAGTTATCACAGAGAGAAGCAATAAACAAAAGTTTCCTCCTTATGCAAGGGAGCAGGATGAGTCATGGAGCACTTACAACTTTCATCCAGGCAGCTAAAAATTAGGGGGAGCTGTATGTGTGGGTCCCAGCCCTGTCTAGACTCCATAGATGTTGACAGAAGGAGGATAACAGGCAAAAGAGGTGAAGGGACAGGCTTCTCTCCCTAAAGCATCCCAGTAATTAAGCAGAGACCTTGTTAAGTCATGGTGCTCTGGCACCTCAAAGCTACACCAGTGCCTTGCGCTGACCTGCCCGTGTGGGAAGCAACAGTCCTCTGGCATAACCCATGCTGCCTTTGCCTTCAGCCTCCACAGGACACAGCCAAAAAACTCTCTTGATGATGTGTTAAAATTAGATGACACCAAATAACACCTGAGTATGGCCCAAGGCAAACGCCCAGGTCCCACCAACTCCAGTGCAAGTGCTCGAGTGCCCAGCTGTCTGCACAAAGCTCAGCCCAGAGCAATTTCATGCACCTCAGCAAAAAGAGGTAAAACTGATTCATGAGGGGGAGGGAAAAGAAATGAGTCAGGCTGAAGAGTCCTAAACTCTTCTTTGACCATCATGTGCAAGCCCTACAACTTCCCCTGAAAGGCTTGCATGGGAGTCCTATCTGCCACCGGGAGGTGTTGGTGGATGAGACCTAGGAATGGGATGAAACCTCTGCTGCCTCTGCAATTTTGCCTAAAATCAAGGAAAATGCTGAGAGCAGCCTGTTCAATGTGGTAGAGACTGGCCAAAACAAAGGCTGGGGCAATGGTGTCTTGGTGGCCTCCCACAAACCTGTCCCAAGCATGGGAGAGACAGCTTGGGGTAAGGAGAAGAGATAAGGTCATATATCCAGTCCATTCTGTCAGTTAGGAAAATGAGAAAATGATGCTTTTTAATGTCATCAAAATGCACTTATTGCTGTCACCCTCTGAGATACAGAAACCAACTAGTCCAGTCTAAAAGAAAAGCCAAGGGCATCTTTTGCTGTTTTGTAAGAGGACAGACATTTCTGCAATTACCTGGCTTCAAATAGGCATCTTCACGAGCTGGTGCAGATAATGTCCAACATAAAGGGGGGAGCAGCCTTTACCCTCAGTCATTACTGACTGGTGAGATTCGTCATGCCCTTAATAAAAATTTGAGGGCAGGCTTAGCTGCTTATGTAAAACTCCTATTTCTGATTCAAATCATGATGTAATTTAAATATCAATAATTTTTCCTAGAAAAATCAGTTGGGTCAGTTGGATGGCAAGGCTGTGTATCTATGCTGCCATAAGACTTCCTCTGCGTAAAACAGGGAGACCTTTTGACCCGAGGGACTTTGCTTCCTGTGGAGGAAATCAAGAAGGAGCAGAGTTCACTGGGATCAAAGTAAGCCTTTGCACAAGAGCAAATTTCCATGCACGTGCCTGTATGCAAGAAGGGAATGCACAGCCCCAGTAGCCCATAAAACATCTGATCCAGAAGGATATTTTCACCACGACTTCAGATTCACTCTGTTTCAAGGTTGTCTCCAAGCAGAAGAAAGCCTTTATGGCACTGCAATTCGGTGTGGGCCATTAGCAAAGCCCCAATCCCAATGTAGCCACGGTGCTTTTGAACACCAGCAGCTGGTGGGAGTGGTGGATGGTCTTGTTGCTGCTCGGTTTTTGGTTATTTTAGAGAAACTGCCTTGATTCCTGCTGCCTTCAGCCAGCTGCAAGACTTTGCTACCAGCATTAGTTTCTACAGTCCCAGAGTCTGGTTTACTGGGGCCACCACTTTGGTGCTTGGGTCTGCATCTCTTCGTCATCCCTGTATCCATAGCTGGCCAGAAGGATGTCAAAGGGAGAATGTCCCGGGAAGAAAGAGGTTTAAGGAGGGGGGAAACCAGGATGTGCTCCTCTCTCCTTCCCACCCTGCCACCAACAGAGCAGAAAGCAGCTAAGGAACAGGGCTGTGGGAAAGGAAGGGAGTTTGAGGGTATATGTTGCATTCCCTCTGCTTTCTCGTGAAGGCTGGA
Source organism: Lepidothrix coronata (assembly GCF_001604755.1). Lineage (NCBI taxonomy): Eukaryota > Metazoa > Chordata > Aves > Passeriformes > Pipridae > Lepidothrix > Lepidothrix coronata. The sequence continues at coordinate 2,264,222 of NW_016690251.1, forward strand.
AGTGGATGAGCAGCTGTGTGGGGAGAGGAATATCCACTTGGCCCCCCAAAATGAGAGCAGTTTCCCAGAATTTTGGGAAACAGAAATAACAAGCAGGGTATCTGTCACTGACAATTGACTGGAGGCAGCAACTTGTGACCAAGTCACAGCACAGCTCTTGACAAAATGGGAGGGATAGGGAAAGCAGCCCCTTTTACTGACACTGGCTGCTACATTTCTCACTTTTGGAGCAGAGGGTTGAGAAGCTGCTATTGCTGGGACTGCAGGAAAGCATCTCTGAGCCACTTGGCATGAAGGAAGGGAGCGGGTTCATCCCTGGGGAGTCCTGGCTCTTCTTGTCGACCTTTTTTATTTTGCTTCCTTTAAAGGCTGGGAGGAAAGAGGGAGAGAGTACCAGAGCAACTTGGTCTGAAAGAAAAAAAAAAAAAGGCAAGTGGAAGATGTGGATTGCCTGGCAGAGACCCAAAGCACAAGAGCACAGAGACCGTGAGAAAAATGTAAGTTTACTGTCCAACTGGATGGAAATCAGATGTTGCATTGGGACTTCACAGGACTTGTAAATGAATAAAGGAACGGGCAGGAAGGGAAGATCCAGCCGGGGTGGAGGAGGCAAACCAGCAGGGCCTTGATCCCGATGTGGTTAATATCCATGGGATTTATTCCTACAGGCTGCAGTGAGCCTCCTATCACAGCATAAATCCTTCCCCAACAGCTTAACCAGATCTCCTGAGAAAGGAGGAGTGGAGACTTCAGGGCTTTGTTGTTGTAAGTAGCTGAGGAGGAGAAGGGAAGCATGAGGATGGGGAAGAGAGCCATTGCAAGCCTTGCTGGATGCTACCAGTAGAGCCCACCAGGTAAGGACAGCTGCTCTGGCGGCACTAGGCAGCATCCAGCACTCTTCCCAATTTACCCAGTGGCTGCTCAGATACAGGGCCTAGGGATGACAGGGTTGTTTGCTGGGGATGGATGACCCTGAGGTTCAGAGTGGTAGGAGGACAGAGGGGATAGCAGAAGAGATGTGATACTCCCTAGGGATGCCCTGCAGCAGGATGGGCACAGCTGCCTTTGGAGCTCAAGTGACTTTTCCTGTTCAATGTGCAATCAGAGCGTGGTACACACATTGAGATTAATGGAAGAAGTTGCCCATGCCCCTGCTTTTATTATACACATGTACACTCAAGTCCAGCCCTGGCTATTTCACTTGGAATACAACTTGATCCAGGAGGACCTCCTATTTGTATCCACCTGGTGAAAGGTGAAACCCATGCAAGAAGCAGCAATTAAAGGTCAATTAAAGAAGCCTTTGTGAGCTCTGTCTCAACCATGCAAAAAGGGGGAATGCTTAGAGACTTCTGCCCGAAACTACTCACAAGTGAACACCTGGACATGACTTGCCTCACACCCGCTCCTGTGTAGAGACCAAAGTGCTCCATGATGACTCATCACTGGACTCAGTGAGCAGGTCCAGGGTGGACACTGGCTGGAAACACGGTGTTTCAGAGCATCCTGCTCCAGGCACTGTGCTTGGCCTTCCCAGGCCCCTTTCTGTGAGGAAACAAAGTTGAGCTCCTTGTACAGGAGCACTTGGGGGCTCCCTAACAACTCGCCATGGACCAGGGCACTGCAGTGTGAAAAGCTATAAATACCAATCACGACAGCTGCTGCCCCAAAACACTCCACTCCATGGAGCCAGGGCAGTAAGGTGGCAGCCTCTGTTAGTGCAGTGCCCTTGGAGGCCATCATGGGAGGAGGTTTCCCTGTGCAAGGGCAGCGACTACGCCACAGAAGATTTCATCCCACCTTCAGTGAGGTCTAAGTGGGAGAGATGTTGGAGGCGGGTGAGGAAGCGCTTGCGGAGAACAGGAACATGCAGAAAATGTTAAGAGAGGGCAAGTAAGCCCCATAGTTGTCACTAAGGTAGTGTGGAGCCTTTTAAAAAAAGCCCAAACAACAAAACCCACACAAAACCTTCATCTGAACACGCAGGTCTTTATGACCAGGTCTTTATGACCTGGTAGGACCTTGGATGGAGATGTCCGGGATCAGGGCTCCCTCTAGAGGGTTTTGCATAGGCAGCAAATGGCCATACTGTGGCCTTGGAAAGGGGATGGATGTGAGCCCAAATTGTCCTGAGCCAGTATGAACATCTTCAGCTCTGCCAAGGGGGGATGGCAGTGGCAGACACTCCATATGCTTTGCAAGAAGGTTGTTTACATTGGTTGTTTCAGCCAAGCAGGATATGGGGAGAGGGAAATTGGAAGTGACTTTGCTTTGTTGGTGCAGGCAGAGCTGGATCCATGCTTTGAGATCCTCTTGAGGAGTTGGAATGATTTAGGGCCAAGCACCATGTCCTGAGGTCAAAGCAGCAGGACGTAGCCAGGAGTCACATAAAGGTGACCTGCCTGCACCTCTGGGTGAGGAGGACTTAGATGGGCAACAGAACTCAGAACTGGCTACCACCAGGAGACACACCCCACCATGAAGCTTCCAGCTTTAGACACCAGGATAAACTCCTCATCAAAGCAGTGCTGTGCTGCTCTGAAGGAGCAGCCTTGGAAGATGACCCTGTCAGCGACTTCCAGGGCAGCCCGTCACCGGACAGACGGCTCCTGGCTGGCGGCTCTGGCAGTGATTTACCGTTACTGATTTGTCCTCAGACATCCCTGAGTGCTCTTGCATCAAAAGATGTTTTCACTTTCTAATAAACCTGCTTGACAGCCCTCCGAGATGTTTTGTCATAAAGGGCGATTGTAAAGCTTAAGTTTCCTTGCTAATAACTTAATTACAGCACAGACTGCCCAAAGCAACGAGGCACTTCAAACAGGTCCATAAAAAAAGAAAGACATGTTAAGTCATCCTTAAGGTTTTAATTAGAGCAGCTGCAGGGGCAGGTAGGCAGGTGTGCAGCATCTCATAGCCTTTGTAAGGGGACCTTGACTCTCCAGCTGCTCAGGCCAGAGTCGCAGAGAGAGGTCAGACAATAAAGAGCAGTGGGAAAGGGGGTTTGGGTCCTTTTAAGGTTTAACAGAACAAAAAAATTTTGAAGTCCAAACACATGAAGCTGTAGGAAACCTGAAATTCTCCCCAGGCCCTTCGACAAAGGGCTCTGCTCAGCTATGGCAGCAATGCTCAGCTCAGCTATGCTCAGCTATGGGCAAGACTTCTGTTCTTCGTCTGCAAACAAGTCCCATCTGCCCTGTTCACCCCAGGAGGGACAGGAGAAAGCTGGAAAAAGAAGTGCCGGAAGAAGTTGCACTCCCTTCTGATTTCCACCTGTTCTGCTGCTGAGACTAATATTCCCTGTGCAAACACTGGAGAAGACTAGCAGATCCCTGCTCGGTGCCTACCTGAAGGTGTAAGCACCTACAGTCAAAGCCAGCATGGGTTCCTGAGAGGAATGTCGTGTCTTACTAGCTTAACTTGCTAACTTGCTTCACTGAAAGGGTGGTCAGGTGTTGGAACAGGCTGCCCAGGGAATTGGTGGAATCACCATCCCTGGAATTGTTAAAAAAAATATACCGATGTGGTGTTTAGGGACATAGTTCAGTGGTGGACTAGGCAGTGCTGGGTTGGTGGCTGGACCCGATGATCTTAGAGGTCTTTTCCAACCTAAAAAATTCGGTGATTCTGTGATTCTATTATTCTATGATTCCAGGACACAGATGATCCCGGCCCAGGCTGGCTGATGGTCTCCTCGCTGGCCTTCACTAGATGGTGCTCTACACCCTCCCATGAAACGCCTTTTGCAGCGAGAGCCCGTTTCTCCCGTGCTGCGTTTCCAGCTGCAGCCTAAGGTGGGAGGAGGACGGGCTCTTCGGGGGATGTTTTCCGCAGAGGCAAAGCACGCTGCGCAGTGGCAGTGGGGTTTGAAGAAGCAGCCGTCCCTCGGGTTGTGCTGAAATGCAGTGGGAAATGCACTGAGGAAGAGGAGTTTGAGCAGATGGAGCAAAGGGCAAGATCATTTGGCCTGTGCCTGGAAGGCCCTTGTTTGCACTGATTTGCCCTCCACAGCGGAATCACGTCCTGGCAGAGAATGTCCAAACTTGCCCTGACCACGACTGAGCTGGAGGAGGACACTTTTCCTCTCTCCAACCATACATGTGGACACACAGTTTGTGGGCAACCAACTTCCAAAAGTGTCCTGGGAGCTTCAGCACCTGCAGGCACAGCAAGAGACCACAGTGCTTGTGTCTCCCCCTTTAAAACCCAAATGCCAGCCTCAGCCAGCCTTCCTGCAGCCGAAGCCGTGGGCTCAGTCAGGTTGTCCTATCAAATAAAATGCAACCTCAGCCAGAGACTGAGGAGCTGCAGAAAGCTGAAGCATTAGGTGGGCTGAATGACAGGCTCTGCCTCTGGAGCACCAGACACACTCCAGCACTCTCCTGGCATCAGCCTGGTGAGCCAAACGGGAGGGAGGATGCCTCTTTAGAGCTCAGCAAACTAAGCTCTTAAGTGGAGCTTGTCAGCCAACAGATAAACACACTTAGAGTGTGTTTATCACCCTTTGATAGGGAATATGACAAGTGTTTATGTACAGCATGGAAGTGGAGAGGCTTTCTGACCATGCAAGAGGGCTACCCAGAAACAGAGATGGGGCTGCTTTGGGTGGAAAAAGGATTTTCAAGGCTTAAATGACAAGTTTTCTTGCCTGATTGCCATCTCCTCTGTTTTCTTTGTGAAGTGGGGGGGGGGCGGGGGGAGCATCTCATCTTGAAGCCTCCGACCCATGAGTCAATGTTTTTCATCTGTTGCTCTTTTTGAAGCCTGCTCAAACCCCCACGGTGAAGACAGAAAACATTGCCCAACAACAAGTCTTTCCTGAAAGCTGGTTTTGCAGGAATAAAAACCCCCAGAGAGGCTTGTACTCTGTGTCATGGATACTTTCAGCACACACAGCCTAAGACGTCTCCCTTGACAAGCTGTCAAGAGCTTTCAAGAGGCTCTTTATTGCTCTGCACACCCTGGCTGGGAAAGCTTGAGCAAAGGGATTGGCTTTGCAGAAGTCAGAAGCCAGTCCTCTTCTCAGACGTGGCATTTCGGGCACTGCCACCCTCCCAAACTTCTTTAGTATAATTCCAGTGTAACAAAACAACCAGGCCCAGCCTTAAAGGCATTTCAAGCCAGGTCTTAAGTAGACATTGCTGCCCATGGAGGAACAGGGTTGTTTTCACAAGGTTTTAGATAGGTCTTTCTTCTGAGGCAACAGGTCCCCAGTCTTTCCTGGGCTGACCAGGTTTTCCATGCACTGCCTTCAAGCCTTGGCACTGTCCAGGCCTGTTAAAAAATTTCCTGGACACAAAGAGGAGAAGCAAACAAAGGGTTACGTGATGTCACCTAGCCTTGTCCAGCCACCAGGTTCAACCCAGAGCAGATCCTGGGATCTAGTGCAGAGTTGACCTAAGGAGAATTGATAGTGTTTGCTGGAGATGCTGTGGGAACCAGCTGTTCCAGAAGGTGAGGACTCAACATTGCTTTGATTTGTGATTGATTGGTGTTGGAAGACAGGAGATCCCATCACTGCTGAGGAAAAGAGCTGCCTTTACAAGAGAAGGAGAGAAAAGGGGAAAAAAAGATCGTTGTTTCACCATCTGAGTTGGAGTAATTTCCCTGACCATCTCCATCCCAACGCTGCAGAAGGCAGCATGCTGGCAGCTATTCTAGTCCTGCCTGACACCAAGTATATTTGCCTTTTGAGAGACATCTGAAGATCAAGAGATTTACAGAGGGGTGTGAGGAGACGAGTAATGAGGAAACAGCCTTTAGGAGGCTGCTGGGGGCAGTGAGGAAGCTGTCCAAACCTTTTATGCCAAGCCTTGCATCTTTTGAGAGACTTAACCACTTCTGCATCTGGACAGCATCAGTGGGAAAGGGCGAGAAATGGAAGCTCCTTTTCCCTCACGAGCTTCTCTCCTCTACATGTCAAAGGCAATATCGCAGGAAACCCCACTAGTGGGTCTTGTCCTAGAGATGTTCTAGGCCTTTCCTGGTGTGGATTCCCTTCATGCCAGCCCCAGGTCCAAGTCTTGCTGTGAATTGTTTCCCTGCCATCAGGCATCAGATAGCCCTGTTGGCTGGGCTGAGCTGGTGGAGGTGTAGTTGCCTGCCCACCCCAGGAACATATCTACATTCCCCAAGGTGGATGGGAGGCAAACACTTTTTAACTCAACAGTGGAGGTAAGTGGGACTAACATTCACTTCTCAAGGGCTGGTGTGAGCCAGCCCCAGGACACCTCATGCTGCTCACTTCCTCCCATTTAACAGATATGCAACATATAAGGCTTCATTAATATTGAAAAAAACCATCTCACTGCATCCTCATGCCTGTTCAAATCATCTCAAATGACTGCAGCAAGCTCTCTGCACCCATGAGTGGATGTCTACGTGCAGGTTGCCCTCAATATTCAAACAGCAGATTAAAACTGGGCCCCATGGTAATGCAGGCTCTGTGGAGTGATGCTTGGGGCACACACCCCAAGGCCTGGGTTGCAATTCCTGGCTGCTTAAGAAGTGCACATTTGTAATGCATCAACATCTCTACCTGGTTTACACTCTCAGGGGAAGCCCCAGGGAGAGGTTTTCAGGCAGCAAATGGGGTGGTGAGCACGGCTGGCATCCCCCACAGGGACAAGGACACGAGCATCTGAGCTGGGTCACCAGGGCAGCTCAGCAGCATGAACTGCAGTATCATGGGCATTTTTGGGATGGCTGTTTGCTTTGTTTCAGCTCCTCCCTATACAAGCTGATAACATGCAACTGATACTGCACTCAAAAACTTGCTGCAGAGAGCAGAGAAACCTGTAGGCAGCCATGGCTGGCTCTGCAGGGTTTGGTTTTGCTGCAGGGTCAGGCAGCAGGTGCTGCCTGACATCAGTGTCCCCACTGCCACTGTGGACTGGAGCAGCTCCAGCATCGGGGACACCTCAGTCTGGTGGCAGCTGAGACAAAATTTCACAAAGCACAGCAGAGATCCTCCCTGCCTCCAGCCTGGAATATGGGCAGGAATATCACACTGCTGACTGCTCTCAGCCACTGCCTTCCTTCCCCTCCTCTGCACAGTACCAGCACTGGAAGAAAAGGGAAAAGAATCAGATGCTGCAGAAGTCCTGACCTCATTCCTATCCTGCCTGCATATGTTTTGTGGTAATGTTGTGATAATTATCAAATACTTCCTTCACATTTTCCCAGCCAGGCACCAACATTATTGCCATCATCCCGTCTTCTTGTCTCTGCAGATTGTCCTCAAGGAACACCTTTGCATTTGCCTGAACGAGATGTTCTTGTCTTGAGGAACCACAACAGTGTTTTTCCTGGTTTTCCATCCATCCTATTAAACCACACCAGCAGCTTTTCTTCCCAGTATTTTGAGTAGGGTGCATTCTTCTGCTAGTGTTATATAGACAGTATGGCCATAATTTCCCATCAGCTTTTGGTTATGTGAGCCCAGAGCTCCAGGTCAGAGAGATGGTGTGCCTGATGGAGTGATAACATAAGGAGATACATAAATACAGTGTCCCGAAGCAGACTGGGTGGTGCCCTCCCAAGGAGACTCAGAAACATCCAAATTGTGGTTTCGTGTGTCAGGGTAGAAATGTCCACAGCAGGACTGGTGTGTAGGGCCTGTCCTGGGTATCAATCAGACAATAACACTTCATGCAGCACCCCCACCTGCTCCAGTGGTGATGGAGAACACATGTAGCCCTAAGCCAGTTTGCCATGGCATGTGAGTGGTGTATCAAGCATGAAGTGCAGGGTTTGCTGTGCTCACCTGTGAGCTGGCAGCTGGTTCTTGCACAGGGCCTCAAGTAGTTCATGCATGAGCACAGACTTAGTCCGTACCTGAACACCCAATTAATCCATGCATGAGCACCCAATTAATTTATGCATGAGCACACAATTAATCCCTCCATGAGCACCCAAACAGCTCAAGCATGAGCAAGGCTTTCATTCACACGTGAGGAGTTCATGCATTAGTGCTCAACCTGCACACACCCAAGCACCCTCTTTTGCTCATGCATGAGCACCCCCTTAAGTCGTGCATGGGCATCCAGTTAGTGGGTGGGGCAGAAACACATTTGCAGGGGAAAGGTACCATCTGAATGAGGGGAAACACAGTGGGTCTCCCAGGAGGAGACCACAGCCCAAAACAACAACAGCATGCAGGTGTTTTCTCCATGCTATTTTTAATGGGCTTAAGGTAAAAGCACTGGGACAAGGAAACACAGGCTCTGGCTCTGGCGCTGGTCTGACACAGCTCTCAGATGTCTCTGCCCAATCCCTCTGCTCCTCTCTCAGACTCGAGACCACCTCATAGCAAAATCTTCCTTTATTCTGTTCCTGAAAAATAGGTGGCAAAATCTGCATTGTCACCATGGGAAGCAATAGCAAACACACAAATTCTTTTTCTCTCTCTTGGATGAAAATAATTCATGTCATGGGTCACTTACTTAAGCTAAATACTCTCCAGTAATGCCTATTTTTTTTAAGCTTTTACTGGAGCAACCTTGAGACAAACCAAGTTACCAGCTAATGTCACTGTCATTTCCTGCACTCCTTAACCCTAACCTGTCCCATCCTGAGCGGATGGCATCTTTTCTCAATTGATTAAACATCACATTTTACCAGCTTCCCGGGCAAAGGCCTTCAAGACCCTTTTTTCCAAACGAGGAAGGAAAAAATACAGCATCCTTGTGTGGCTATTCAAGGGTTTTGAGTCAAAGTTTCCAGTGGGGAGTGCCCACTGTGCTATCACGTGGCTGGTGCATGTTCCAAGCGGTGCCCCAGCTCCTCTGGGAGCAGGGTCAGGCTCTTGGGCTGCTCCAGCATTTTTTCCCACATGTTCAGCCCGTGCATGAGTCCTGCCCGAGCCCGTAACACTTTGCTGAGAACGCCTTTGACAGAGGGAGTGAGCTGATCTACCGACACAGGGCTGTCCCGGCAGATAAAATAAATATTTAGCTTGAAAACATCTAACAGTTTTCAAAGAGCCCAGGATGGCCCAAGCCTGTTTAGACTGTGTGCATAGCAAAGGGTGCTGATGGCTTTAATCATCCTCCTCTGTACTCAGCGCTTTTATCTGGGGATCTTCACAGTCCTCCACAGAGAGGTTTGTCTTGTTCAGCTCCGCATAACAGATAAGGAAACGGAGGCACACCCGGCCAGGGCTGGATTTGGGGTGTTTGGGGTGCCACATTTCGAACACTTTGTGTTTCCTCTCCAAGGCCAATGCTTCTCTGAGGAGATGCTGTGAGAAGTGACGAGGCACCAGCGGGTGTCTCATTCATGTTTTTCTGCTGCTGCTGCTGCTGGTGGCCACTGTGGCTGGTGCCACTTGCGCCCATGTCTCAGCAACAATCCCCACATCCCACTGTGCCACTTGCCCCTGGCTGCAGCCAGGAGATGGGTTTGCAAAACTGCTTGGAATTGCAGATGAAGAGCAATGCTGATTTTCTGTTTTGGTGCTTTGCATTTATGGAGTAGCATCTCTTTTCTCCAGCAGGCTCAACTTTATTTATTTAGTATTCCTTTTCACAGATGCTTTAATATAAAGCAATTAGTCCTGAGGGTAGCATCAAGCCAAGAACAAATTAGGTTGTAACAAAACGTCTCCTCTGCCTGGGTGCTCTGGTTTTTGGGAGCCCAGCAGCAGAGGCTTCTGCCTGAGCTCAGCAGCCAGGAAGGTCATGAGAGTTTGCAGTGCTCTGGGGCTGTGGGCAGGATGAGGTCCAGGGAGCACTGCCCAGAGCATGCTGCTGCTGGAGAAAGATGTCAAAGGGAAGCCTGCTCTAATCCCAGCATCTCCTCAGCTCTCCCCATGGCTGAAGAGGAACCGGCTGAGTCCTAATCCAAGAAATGAGGCATGGTTTTCTCTGGAAGCTGTGTGGGCTTTAAAGAGAGTCTGATCCAGGGCCTTTTAACTTCATTTTTTAAAAAAAAATTCCTTTTGAATTAACACTATTTTTTTTCTCAATTCAAACGCATATTTCCCCTGCCACACTTCTCCCATACAACATTCTTTTGAATCAGATTTTTCCAGGAATTTCAACTGAAAAAGGTCTGCAGCTTCAGAAACATTCAGCCCAGCTGATACAGCCCGACAGAGAAAATGTGGATACACTGATGGGCCATCCTCAAATGGAGGCTCTCTGGGCAGGAGCTGGCCACAGATGAGTGAAGGAGGCATCCCTGAGTATCCCTGGACATAGCACTGGGGTGGTCTACCCAGTGGTGGTTTACAGATCACTCTGCTATTCCCTATTTCCCCATTTAGTCAGAAAAATAATCTCTTCAGAGGATGACAAGTGTAAACCCAGCTTTTGGTGTCAGAAAGCAAGGTACACCTTTGTATCCTAGGAATCTCGTCATGCCTGGCTTTGCCAGCCCCATCTGTCTTCCAACCTCATGGGGAGATAAGTGTGTCCAAAGGACTTGGGTCACATCCCAGGCTGGGCTAAGAGACACCTGAATGCATCACTTTTTCAGAAACCAAAATAATTTTTCAGCCTTTGGGTTCCTAAGGCCACCAGCTTTCCAAGAAATTTTAAATCCTATAAAATTCACCCAAATCCCATAATTGCTCATGGAAACAAAGGCTGGACTGATTACTTTGTGCTAAAAGGTTGGCAGGCTTCCAGCTTTATGAAATGCAACTCTGCAGAAAGAAAAATCTTTTGTGGGCAAAATCATGTACCAACGGTTTTGGAAAAACAAATGAAAATAAGGGAAGAAAAAAAAAGCCTTTAAAAATAGTCTTGAGGATATCTTTATCCTCAAATCTGGAAGAGGAAGGTTCACACTTATTTTTCATCTGCTTTCCTCCATGCTTGCTGAAAGAAAAAGGGGCAGGTGGATTATTTTTAGGCTCCTGTTCCTGCTGCAGATGCAAGAAAAGCCACTTTTTCCAAAGCTGGCTGAAGCTCTGTGTGTTGGGGCAGCTGTGGAAACCTCTGTCTGGCCTCAGCTATGAGGAAATAGGGCTTGGGGAGGGTTTTGGGGACCAGGAAATTATTTGTGGGTGGTCAGATGAGGGTTGAGGTAGCTCAGCCTTGTCATTTCAGGGCAGTTACCAAGAGCTTTCTCACAGGGAGGTCTTGCAAAGATTGACTGGTGCTGCTGCAGCACCTCATCACCACTCAAAAAAGGCCTTTGATTCTCTCCTCACAGCTCATGTTGGAGTGCTGAGAGCAGCACCCACCCCTGTGCCACACACATCAAGGTGACCAGGGGAAAGGAGCTCACACTCCTCGGCTGAGCTGCTCCTCAGCTCCCGGGGGGCATGGATGGCCAGGGAGGCATCTCACTCCTTGATGCCATTGCTCTTCTCCAAAGCCTTTATAGTCTCCTGGGAATGCAAGGACCAGAACTGCACAAAGCCCTGAAGATGTGGGTGCCACAGCACCTTTAGAGAGGCAGGAGGGTGTTCTAAATTTTACTCCTCTCCAGCCATCCATTCCTGATATATGGTTTGCCTCTACTGCTGCCAGATGTGGAAATATTTGAGTGAGAGTGGTTACCAGAGCCCCCAGCCCTTGTGCCCAAGTGGCAGGGGCCAGAAAAGAGCACATCACTTGAAAGGTGAAGCACAGCATCCTTTGGTACATACCTACAATGACTTCCCCACTTTCATAAGAGCTTTTTGCAATATCCCAGTCTACCTTCTCCTTTAGCATTCTAAATAACTGTCCATCATCAAACAATCCTTTAGTTTTTAATGACCACCTTATCCAGCCCCTGACTAATGACACATGGCACCAACAGCCTTCCTTCCTGGAGAAACACCCCCTCTACCTCCCAGCTTTAATTGTCTGTCAGAGGACTTTGACTTTTATGACAGCTTTTGTGCCTCTGTAGAAGTCAGTGGCAATATAAAAGAGTTCACCCTTACCAATGTGCTTTTTGACTCCTTCAGAGAACTCAAAGAGGTTTATGAGACACGACTTCCCTCTACAGAAGCCCTGTTGACTCTCCTCAGATAATTAATTGCATTCTGTGGTATAGTTTCTAGTCATTTGGCCAGCACAGACATAAGGTACAGACACCAAGAAACCTCCTGAAGGCTTTCTTTAATGTCCTGTGGAAAGTCTGCCCTGGTCCAGGCGCTGTTTGCAATGCTCTTGCTTGGGAGGATGCAAAACCCTCCAGGGCTCCCCGTGCATTAACTGCTGCACAACCTCACACCAGCTACTCACCTTGCCTGGACCCCTTAATCCACGTGCCAGTGGATTTAATACCACTGTATTAAAGAAGGCAGCTTAAGGAGAGGCTGCTGGGAATTTACTAGCTGGGCTCTTGGGAGGCAGAGCTTATAAAATAGAAACTTAATGAACAGGGTGCTGGGCAGAGGAGTTTAAATCATACATAGCAATCTGCATCCTCCTGTAAGGCTGACAAAGGCGTTTTCAGTGGAAGCAGCTCCATCCAAGAACATCCCAGCAAGGGATCAGAGTCACCGTGGAATCCCGGGCATGAGTGAGGTAGGAGCCAAGACAGCTGCTTTAGATGATCTACAGAGTTAGTGGCACAGTGGCAGAACCAGCTGATTTATTAGAAAATAAAACAACATGCCAGAACGATGAGAGGAATTGCATTACACTGCTTTTGGTTTTTGCTAAATGTAAACAATAACACACATTATTTTAGAATTTAGCTTTGCAATAGTATTGCAAGATATTCAATATCTGAAAGCACCTGCCATGTAGAAACACTTTCCAGACACCTGTGAGGCACCACCAACTCTCGATTAGGCACAGGAAATAGAGGCAGTGGTCCAACAATTCAGTCAACCCACTTTTAGGCTTCTTAATACCAAGTAAGAAGTAGTGAAACCACATGAGAAAGGCACTGATCCAGGATGAACTCGCTCTGCCGGTTCAAATATTATTTTTTTTTCTTAAACAGGCTTCCTTTGAAGCAGCAGGCTTCACCCCAGATCAGGTACCATCTCATCTGTACATCTAACCTCCTTCCAGAGTGGCCACAAACCATCCTCCAGCAGGAGACATCCAGCCAGCACAAGCTCAGGGAAAGGCAACTCATTTGTGTCAGAAGTCTTCAGTCACTCCTCCTGCTCCCTTGTCTATCAAACATCAGAGCTGACACTGTAAAGGTAGATATCAAGCTGTAGTATCTGTTTCTATCATGCTGAAGAGAAGCAGGAAAGGAAGCAGTCGCTGCCTGCAGGAGATCTGCTCACAGCACCAGGACTTGTGGATACTGAGGACCTCCCACTGGCAGCTCTCCTTGCTCTGGTAGGACCAGAGAGCTGCAGCTCAGGCATCACAGAGGTGCACAGGGCTGCTCAGCTAAAGGACCTTTCCCTGCACTTTTCCAGAGTAAAAGCTGCGAGTAGCTCATCCGAGAGAACGTGGGAGCGAAACAGGTCTGCAGACACAATCTACCTGCCTTTGGGATGGAGAATAAGAGGGAAAAGCACAAGGCAATTGATACTGGAAGGAACGACCAGCAGATGCCCAATTCTTTTTTCTCCCTTTCAAGTATCTGCCACAACATGCCAGAGGTCTCAGGCCACTGTGCCTGACGGGTCTGTGGTTCCTGATGCTTCCAGTGGTCTCTTATAGTGTCTCCACGTGACTAGTCCCAACCGAACAGCAAAGATCAGGGAAGTCCCTGCCAGCAGAACAACTAGAAACAAACCAAAATGAAACAAAAGCATGTTAGAGCATAAGAGAAAGACATGACCCCTCTTGTCATACCCCAGCTCTCAGTACTGGGGGCATTCAGGGAAAGAGAAAAAAAAAAAAAATCCCCTGTATAGGATCCATTGCCCCCAGAGTTGTATTTCTCAGAGTTTCACTGCTATACAGTCAAATCTGCTCAATGTTTCCAGGTCAAGGCATGTCTAAAAAGGGGGAGGCTTCATGGACACAGGAATTAAAGTGCATTACATTAACAAAACACTCCAAGAATAGTTGAACTATATAAAGAAACATGGACAAGTTTGGGAAAAGCACATTCTTGTCCTACCAGCCAAACAAGCTCAACCACTAAGATTTAAGTTTTGCTGGTAGAAATGCACCTACTACAGGAACACAGGAGACAAGCCTCCAGTGCCCCCATACCTGTGGCAGACAAGCTTTTCCAAGTCCTGCTTGATGCTTTTAGACATGACCAGAACTCCAGCTGCACTTACAGCAAAAGGAACATGTACTGGAATGGTTACAATGGTGGTACCAGTCCAGAAATTAGCTTTAGCCACTGGTATGTGGCAGTGGGAAGGCTGAAGGGTGGGAACATGCTCCCTTCTGCTGACCCCACAGTGGGAATAGGCATCTCAGACTGCTACAGCAGGATTCAGAGTTCACACAGCTCAGTCCATCTCATGCCAGCATAAAACTGCTCATAATGGTATAGCTCCTGCCAGACTGTGATTGTACAGAATTTGGACAGCTTAAGCCCTTTTACAATGGATGACTACACTCAGCTCTGGTACAGTGTCTGGCAGCTGCCAAATAATCCCAGGAAAACTTGTTAAGGCCGGCCTGAGCTCTGCATAGGAGAGGAGCATGTGCAGGGTTTTGCATTATGAAGCCCTCCATGGATCAGAAGCTTATGCACTGCTCCCATATCCCAAACAATATAGGGAAAATGGGAAGTCCACAGCCTTCATCCCAGCCCTGCTTTTCCCTTGGCCCACCCTGTGTCAGATGGACTAGCAGAGGACCCAAGTGGGTGATGGAGGATTGTGGGGCAAACACATAGAGCTCAGAAGTGAACTTGAGTCAACACAAGGTTTGCATTCAGCCCCAAGGTTCATGGTCACTGATTTCTGCTCTACTCTTTACTTAGCAGAATAAATACCTCCAAATATATCCCTGTTTCTGCTTTTAATAAATAGCACTTTTCAAGTGGCAAGCTTTCTGCCCCTAATACGCAGTTAGAACGTGGAATTGTTTACTGCCCTTCTTTTGCAGGAGGTGGAAACAGTCCGAAAGATTCACCTATGAAAATGTTGTTGGTCACTGGGGATGAAAACGAGCTGTTCTTGCATGCGCTGCCAATCAGAGCTGTTATGACCACTGGGTAGATTGTGAGGTTATAGCGGACATACTTGTCAAGAGAGAAGTTTTCTAGGTAAAACCTGTGAAGAAAAAGAGTGACCAAAGTAAGCATTTTCTCCACTTTTATTTTATTTTTTTTTTTACATTCTCTAAGAAAGGAATTAGACAAAGAATGGGGGGTTTGTGGGCTACTTTGGACCGTAGTCCAAAATTTTTTTACTTACTAAAATTCAGAAGATTCATAAGTCATTTATTTAAGGTAGGTTTAGGGGAAAATAGAGCCATGTTTCATATGTTTTCCATATCACACCCTCGTCTGTACACCTGAGGCAGGTTGGGCTCATGCAAGTCACAAAACCCTGTTCCTGGCCCACAACATGCAGTTATTGGGATTCCTGAGGGTCAGGGAAGAAATGCTCTGCCCAGTGTCCCAGTTCATCTGCCACAGATTATAACAGAGGTCTTTGTGCTCGGTATCGGGACAGGGACAAACTACAAACAAACAGGGACAGACAGACACCATTTGTGAGAGGTGGAAGGGGTCTTTGAGGCTTGGTGGGAACCCATGAGGGCGCTTACCATATCACCAGGCAGAGAGCAAGGATGCTGAGAGAAGCAGTGGTTGCTTTCTCGTGGGACACATTCCCCTGGTAGATCAGCACAACGGCGAAGTTCAGCAGAGTGGCGATGGTGGTCCACGTTCCATACAGTGCCAGCCCGTTCTGGACCTGCCACACAGCACAGCAAGGGGACAAGCAGTGATAAATGGGGTAATCTCTGCCTTCTGTGACCCAGAGGCCCTGGGGCAGTTAAGCCAGACTTCTGGACCCAGCTGCGGGAAAAGTCCCTCAGGATGGAGAGGCATAGAAGCCTTGGAGTCCCCAAAGAAGTCCAGGGATACACCCCAGCAGTGTGTTGTACAGGTGTTGCAGGGAAGTTCAGTACAGGGGTGTAAAGAACAGAACCCACTCTCAGTTTGTGTTAAAAGATGTAGGCACGTTTCCAGAAGGGTTGGTAGGAAGTTTTCCGTGCAGAACTCCCCCTCCACCAAAACCCCTATTTTCTTCTTGGGTGGTTTCTTACTGCTGACCTGCTTTCTCACTGAGCAGCCCCAACATTAAGTAAGGAATCAAAGGTGGTTAAAGCACACACAGGCAGCCATGGGAGTGCAATGCGAGATGTCCTGGATAGAAGAAGGCGGCATCAAGGTAGCAGGTTTGAGCTAGGAGAGAGGAACAGGAGTGATGGAGTATGAGCGTGTTTATCTTTTTTTCTCTGTGACGTTTGCCAAACAATCCCTCTTCTCAGGGACAGCAAAAAAGCAACTCCTTCCAGAATTTCACAAAACTCAGAAAGACAGCTGCATTTGAATCCTTGAGCACTGTACACTTCCCCATATAAGAAATATATAATTTTTTGAGGTCAAATGTCAGGAACATCATGATCAGCTACAGCATCAGAAGCCACCCTTAGCAATGGCTTCTCCCCCTGCAAGAAATATTCTCCCCACCCCAGATGCAAGTTTGGGCTGAAGTTTTCCCACTCCACTGAAAACTTCACTCTGCAGCAGCTGGAGAAGTACCTTGCTCTGAATCATTCCCATGGTGTCCGATGGGAAGCAGATGCAATTAAGCCTGTGTGCACCTGCAGCAAGCACAAGCCAAAGTCAGGGCAGAACTCTTTCCTTACCTGTGTCCTGCCATTAATCTTTCACTCTTGATACCTCCAACACTGCACAGAGGGGGGCATTTTTTAGCATTTACCCACAGCACAGCTTCCCAAATGCTACCTACCAGAATGCGGATGAGCCAGAGCTCAGCTTTGTGACCCTTCACAAACCACGAGGAATAGATGCTCAAGGCTCGGTGTGAAATGAAGAGGGAGGCACACGTGGTAAGAGTGAGGACTACCAGGAACACCAGGGCTGGAAGGAGGTATCTAGGACAAAGAACACACACACACACACAATAGACAGTACATTTTTTTCAGTGGTGTCACAATGCTTTAATTCATAGCTTTAGTGTTTGGCCTTTCCTGAATTTAAGTTGATCAGCCTTTAATAAAGGTAATCACTACATGTAGCCCACATTTTGACATTCTGCTGTTGCTGTTTTACTCTGTTAATCACGAAGTTATTTTCCTAACTGCAACTAATTTCTTCACCTCTTGACAGTGGTGCTTTTATAAGCCCTTAATGTGGCCATGATTATGAAAACAATCCAAGGCAGGGAGCGTTTATGAAGAGAGGCATGGCTCCTGTCTTACCTGTGGAGGTAAAAACATAGAAGAGCAGCAGCTTTGAGGAGATCTTAGACTTCAATGACCAAGCTAGCTCATGGGCAAGATGACAACATCATGCAAAAACTCCAGACTTCTATGAAGGCTGTGTTTTGCCAAGGCCTGCCATAGGGTTTTATAGCTGTGATTAAGTGTTCATACATAGAGGAAAAGGCAAAATGGAGTACTGGGGCATTCTGAATGAGTGCTAGAAAGCAAAAGGCAACTTACTCTCGGTCCCACAGAAAGAGCCATCCAACATTGAGGCCATTATTCAGACACCATGCCACATAAAAAGGTATTGGCAGCAAGTCTGGCTTTATGAAGACGCGTCCAAGTTCATTCCTGCCAGAAAAAAGTGGGCATGGAGAAAGGAAAACACTGACCAACCAAACTTTCCTGGCCTCATTTTCCTTATACTACCAGGGACTCTACACTGGAGTTAAATATTCCAGTTAAATCAGACTATTTCTCCTGTGCATCCTTCTCTGACACAACACAGTCCCTGTGGCTTTCCCCGTCTGGATACTGTCCCACAGTACAGAACTTCTTGCTGGTCTCTGCACCATCACAGGTACAGTGGATACTAAGGACTGCTCCACAGATGCTGTAAAGCTTGTGCCACTGCTGGTGGCAGCAATGGCGTGGTCATGGAATTTTAGCCCAGTTCCTGGGGTTTTTGGGATCACTGTATGAGTATGTGAGTATGTATTTTGTGTGTGCTCATACACGTGTATGGACTGAGTGGTAATTCTGTACAAACACACACTTCATTCTTCCCTCAACATTTAGTGTTCCTCATCACCAACTGAGAGATTTCTTACAAACCATGGAAAAATAGCAGATACACAACTCCAACTAAGCAGTCCATGGTCCCCCTTGACAGGAGAGGTACAGTGTAAGTCTGCCCCACGGAAGACATCATGGAATACTACAGATACTGCAAGGAACTGCATGAGGCAGTTACTGACCTCACAGCCCCAGAAAAAGCTTGAAGTCCAGTTCAACAAGCCAAGAGACCCCCCAGTGGTGATTCTCTGATGTCTAACAGCAAGTAAACTCAGAGCATTAGATCCATAATCCATTAATTTTGCCCCTGTGGATTGTCAGCATCTAGCAGTGGGTAAGTGCAGGTAAAACTGTCAAATCCCACGAGTTAGTGGAAATGAGGCCTCACAGAGCAGTTTACACACTGATACCTGTTCACATGTTAGAGCAGTTCATGTACACCTCCAAACTGCTTCCCAGCTTTGGATGCTCAACCTAAGAGGTGCTCCAGCAGCAGTCCTTCTGCATGCCAAGTCAAGATAAATAGCAATGGGTTTACTCTTACTAGAAACCCCAGAAAAGGGGCTAAGACTCTGAGCTACTACAGAAAGGAAGAGTCACTGTCCCTTCTCATCTATACCATAAACAGTAAATAGGGAAAATACCTTCGACAGATCCCTGACAAGGCGTAGAGAAGCCAGGCGAGCTGCCAGGCATAGATGACATTCCAGATGAGGAAAGTCCAGCCAGCTGGTGTGAAATCAGTGCTGTACTTGTCTGAGATGTTTCCAGGGGTTGTCCTGAATAGACCTGTGGTGGTGAATGTTATTGCAGGCAAAACTGTTACTACATCCTAAGGATGGGGAAAGACTGCTGATTTCCCTCACCCTTCAATCTTCCTCCAGATTCCATCCACACCCCAATGGGTTTGGGGATGATGAAAGCACACCCTTGGTGTAAACAAGCCACATGCTGCAGTTGGCTTCCCTTTAGACACCCATTATGGGATCACTGTCCCTATGGGGAACCCCGAGCACCTTCCCTCTTATACAGAACCAGAGGAGCCAGCTGTGTGTGAAATCCAGAGAAAAGCACAATGTCAGTTGCTGGCAGATTCAGCTGGGAAGTGCTCAAACATGACACCACTGCCCTCTATAAACACCACTGCCCTCTATAAACCCACAGCAGCAGCCTGAACATCTCCCAGCAGGGACACAAGGGCAATGTCTGCAAAAACATTGCACCACTAGATCAAGGTTCACCAGGGACGAGACCATTTCCTTGGATTTTAAGGGACTAGATAGGGCTCAGGCATCTGGCTGTAACACCTGGAGGATGCACCAGCTACTTCCACCTTTCACAGAACAAGGTGTATTTGGACAGTTGATGAGCTAACAAACAGATCTATCCCATCCATATATCATCAAACTGTAGAATGCATGAAATCCACCTCTGAACAAAGACAATTTGCTTGTGTTACCTTTGAATATCCCAGTGGCATTTCCAGCGTTCATTATCACCATGACCGTGAAAGTAGCCAGAGACAGAAACATCACCAAAACCTTCAACTTGTGTACAGCATCCATCTTACCCTGCAACATGTTAGAGATATTGTTTGACTACCCTAGAGGATGCCTGGATTTGTTCCTGTTCTGTAAAACAGAAACTGTTTTAGAAATAATGTTGTAAATTTCCAAATTTTAACTGCTGACTTTTTTTCATGGTGTTTTCATTAGAACTAAAAAGGCCTTGCATGGGCTGGGAGCACCTGTGTTTGAGGAGACCTCACTAGGTGGTAGAATGGAAATGGGAAGCCATTGGCTGTCCAGTGAGCAGCCTGCTCCATCCCTCCATGCCTCCATCCCTTACTGGCACAGAGCTAGAGCCATAGCTTAGGTTTGCCTAAATCAAAGGTTTTAAGGCCTAGATACTCAGCCAGCAAAAGAGTGATCCCAGCTTATTTACATCACTATTGCAGTTTTACTGAAGCACACAGGCCTATCAGTTTTACCCACTCTAGGAAGCAAACATGAAAATATTGAAGTCTTGGCCTTGCAGCCAAGTGCCTTTTAGTTCAACATAACTTTTCACATTTACCTCTCTAATCCCATAACTCCTACAAATTAACTTCCTTTCATGGTGGTATTACCTCCTCATCTACTGGCTGCCAATAAGATTTAAATGCTTTAGCAGGTCTCAAGAACTTTATAGACTGTAAAATCTACATACTACGTTTTTTCAAGGTTAGTAAGTAGTAACTTGAGCTTTCCCAAGTGCTTTCCATTAGTCCAGAATTTGTTCTATCATGGCAGAGTTCTGTGCCACCTCTAAGAGTAAGCATACATACATCCAAACTATAGGCAACAGCCTTTATTTCTCCTCACAGCTCAGCACTTGAGCTGCCTTCTCTGTACAATGCCACTCTAATGCCTTCCAGGGCTGGCAGGAATAACAACTGGAGTCGTTCCAGGTTGCTCAGTCTTGAACTAATAAATTTCAGTTCCCACAAAAGTGGATGGTTTTATAGTTCCGGGCTTTGTTCATTGACTGAGCTGCATCCAGACACGCCACAAGGAAGTGGGAAGGGAATTCCTGTTTTCTGTAAATCCATACATGCTTTTCCCTTTTCAGTTCTCTCTAAGTGGAAAACCCACCCTTTTTTAAAATAAAAATTAAAATCTTATGTGGGAGAACTCATTTAACTCAAGATATCAAATCCCAGTTAGATTTATGTCAGTCAAATCACAAAACAACACGCTGTCTTCAACAGATACAGTGGATTAGCAACTTCTGAAAAGAAAAATCCACTTGTACTATTAGAGATATCTTTTCTGGCTCAGGAAATAATTGACATGCAGATTTCTGAAAGCCATGAAAACATAGGAGAAAAATATCACTGTACACTTGTCAATGATCAAGGAAAGAATATAAGAACAGGACATTTGGCCGCTCCAAACCAATATATGGGACAAGATGGTCCTTTAATCTCACTGTCAGTCCAAATCTCTGTCCTCTTGCAGTCCTGTAATTGTCTTCAGCACCTCATTTCTTTTTCATTAGCTTATTTGGAAGAACCTTGATTGCACATCTTCAGAGAAACCCATGCTTGCTTACGGAAGTCTAGGAGGAAAGCTTTATTATACCCATCAATAGTTTCACCACTGTCTCTCACCTCCTGCCTCCTTCTAACTTACTGCTTGCAATAAACATCTGCAATATGTCTCTGCCTGCAGTTTCCAGTCACAAACACCCTTTAGAACAATCAGAAATATTACTCACGGGGATCCACACAGGATTTTTGGCAGTGTTTTACAGCTGTAGTTCAGCTACAAGCAGCGCTGGGGAGTCTCCGCCACCCAATCTTATCTAAAGAGATTTTATACAACTTTCAGCAGATTAATAATCTTGTATTATTAGCAAAGAAAGTATCACAGTAGTTAGACATACTTTCTGTCTGTGAGCTGCTGCAGCCTCCAATTGGCTAAAGCCTCCCAAAAACAAGCACTTATGCAAGAGATGTGATTACTTAACCAAAGCCTTTTATAACAGCCAGACATTGCATATAACACTGCATGATCCCAAACTTGTTGGCAGACAGAAGCTAATGAGTGCACGCTCTGGGCTCTTGCCTGCTTTGTCCTTCCCCATTTCTGCCAGGAGGGGGGAAACTGAGCACTTAATGCAAAATATTGTATCTCAGAATCAGCACTCCGGAGTGGGAGGGGGGATGCTGGCAGAGGGTGCTGGAGAAACAGCCTGGATTTGGGGTTTGGGAAAGATGGAGATCATAAAATGGTTTTCATTTGAAGGGACATTTGGAATCATTTAGCTCCAGGGACACCTTCTACTTAGACCAGTTTGCTCAAAGCCCCATCCAACCTGGCCCTTACACTTCCAGGGATGAACGCCCAGATCTAACACACAGAACCACAGAAAAGTTTAGGCTGAAAAAGACCTCTAAGATCCAGTCTAACCATTAACAACACAGCAAGGTCTGGATCCTGTGAGCAGCTACAGATCTTCCTATAGCAACAGATGGAGATTGGTTCACAGGTAAATTTTTGTTTTTAGATATGGAAAAGGCTCCCGCCCCCCCCCACCAGTGCAAGCCCATCCCATAGAAGCAGTGGAAGCCATGCTACCTGATCAGTCTCCACCAGCACCTCTGTCTGCTACAGAACCACAGGCTCACCACATCCATCCCTTTCATTTTATATCTCTGATTGTTTCCTCTCAAACTAAAACTTTTATACCCAATTTAAAATATTCTTCAGCATCGAAATGTTATTTACCTTGTGCAGCTACAGTGGCTACCAAGCAGACAGTCTTGCTGGGATCTGCCCCATCTCAAATATAAAGGCAGTGATTAACTGGCACTTATCCTCACCCATTGGAAACAACATCATAGGACTGGGAATTAACCCAGCTGGAGCTTCCTTGGCCGTTCAGATAGGTGTGCAAAGCCTGTGTGAACATGGATTATCCAGCAGTGGGAACTGCAGGGCATCCAGCCAGCACTGTCCTCACCTATTTATCAGTGTAGGTGTGAGGTCCACCCTTTGAAGGTATTCTGAGGTCCACCCTTTGAAGGTATTCTGATGTGGAAACCAGTGGCTTAAGTATGATCATTTCTTACTAGCCAGAGCTGCTCATACATAACCTGTTCCTTGAAGAAGACAAAGGCGTGAGCTCACAGCAGGGTGGCATTTGCATTTTTCTCTCCTTTTTTCACTTTGTGTATCCCCCAGATATGAACCCAGTGACTCTGCCCCTGTCCTAGAAACTGCCTTCAGGTTACAAGTTTATAAACTCTTGTAACATCAAGCATGGGCTGAAATACAGGAGCCACTATATGGTCTCTGTTCCTAAAATCTACAGTGCACCATTTTCCACACTGGACCATGTCTTATTTATGGCCTACTTGTGTATATATGTAGTGGAGATATATATGTGTGTGTTTGCTCATCAGATAGTCCAAACTACCTTAGCATGATGTCAGACATTACGTTTTCATCCAACGAATGAGTGGCCTGAAATTCTTCACTGAATACAGACCAGCTGGTCAGCCAGGTCCGTGCTGATCTAAATCCAGGTAAGTTCTGCATGTGGGAAACGTTGGCCAAGTGGGAGAACCAACATACACCAACCCCTTGCTGTCCCATGTTCTTGCTGGTTATTCCATAGTGGATCTCTTGTTGCAGTGAGACAGCTGGAAGCAATGCCACCATAGGTGGCCTTGTCCTCTTGCCACACACAGTCATCCAGGCAGAAACTTTAGGCCCACGTTCTGAGATTCAGAAGGGTTTTTTGCAGAATAAATTGCAACACAGGCCTTAGATAAAATATTCAAAATTATTTTATCATGCAGCACTACAGAAATCCCCTTAAGTATGTTTGTAAAGTACAGAGGAATGTACTTAGTGCTCATAAAGGTATTAAAATTGAACGGCTCTTGCTTCACTAGGCTGTACAGCATTCCCAAAAGTGGGAATGCTCAGGCTGGCTACAGATTTAAGATACCAGAGTCAAACTCAAAGGAAGTATTTATGGAAAGACCCTACCTTTCTCTAGTGTATCTTCACTAAAAGAACTTTTAGGCTTATATCTTCAACATGGGTTTCGTTTGAATATCTTTGCTGGCCTGTTGAGGAAGAAAAATTTGTCAGAGGAGTGACAAATGCAGTTATGTACATTTCAGACAAGAAATGGCTGCAAAAGTTTGTATGCACAAAGGGAAACATGATACAATCCACATTCACAAAAGGATGTGCCTTGAAATCCAGATACGTTGCAGCAACACTGAATGAAATCACTGGAACCAATTCCATGACAGAGACAGTGGTTGGTACTTTTCAAGACAAGCTGCTTTGAATCAAAATAATAAGTTCATATTCACCTGGCTCATGACAGGGAAAAGCAGTTTCCAACTAACAGTTATTTTACCAGCATGGCAGTTTTCCACTGATAAACAGAGGAAAACACATACTCTCTCTGTGTTGCCAAAAATCTTTAAAGGGTCTATCTTTAGACTCTTGAGAGCTCTCATTTGCAATTTTACAGAGGGAAAAAAAATAAATAGGAAAATAGCTGCTTTGCAAGAAAGAGAGGAGCTGTACCATGCCCATCCCTCCCCATGCACACTCCCTGCAGCACCATGATGTGCTGCCCAGCATCAGGGCACCTCAGACACCAGTTCACACACAACAGCAGGACTGCTTGCAAGGGGGCCACAGCTCCACTGCCACTCCTCCATGCACTGGAAGGCCATGTAAGCACTTACAAGGTGCTGAAATAGCATGAGCAGACTTTGTGCTGGTATTACTGCCCTGCTGACAAGAGTAAGACCCTTTTTTAAAAAAAAAAAACATGAATCCTCCTGCTAGTAGCTGAAATAAAACATTATGAGAACAGACAATTTGAGTCCCAGGACGGAGTGGAAGCCAATTGCTTTCTACCTAGAGGTGCCCCTGTGGAGATCCTGTCCTCAAAATAAACTCATTTTGCACTGTGCAGGAACTGGGACAAGTTCATCTGTGGGCAGCTCACCCACATAATGCCACACACTGTCAACAGCAGGAAACTCCAGAAGGCAAAGCTCCAGAAACACTTCCCCAGCAAAGCAGGAGCTCAGCAATTCTGACGAAACTGCCAAAGCCCTTTGTGCCTATCAGCAGTGATGGAAGGTTTAAATCCTAAAGGTATTCTGCACACTCAGAGCTCCAGTTTAATCTTTGCAGCCACTTGCTTTAACTCCAGCCTTTCCTAATGTGCCAGGCAAACTGGCACCCAAGAGTCAGCGACCTCGTTGGAAATCATTTTCAGGCCAAGTTCAGCAAGTGTTGACAACCAAATATACTAATCTTCTAACAACAGCTCAAGCATCCTAATCCTGCAGTGGGTTAATCTGGGTGCCTTCAATGCCACGGATTAGCTTTTCGTTGCTGCTGGGAGGGATGGGATTTGGCTGTGCACACTAGGATGGGCACACGGTGAAGCGGATCTGTGTTAGCAATCCCCTTCGGGTATTTTAAGAAGGAAAATCATCTGTTTTTTATTGTTGGAGAACAGAACAGATCCACCCTTTGGCAGCAGGGAAATATCCCTAGGTTTGAGGGAGCAATAAGAGTAAGAGGAACTCACTACCCTCTTATTTTCAAGCAGACTTGAAGCTGCCATGCTAAAATTCATTGACTGTTCTCCAAATCTTTCCACTGAACTCTGATTAAGGACATTATTGTAAGCATTTAACTAATTCAGACTAACCCCTGCCGATTCTTGTGAGAGAAAGAGGAAAAAACACAATGCACTTCTGTCTTCAAGCTAAACTTCTAAGAAGTAACAGAAAATATTCTCCCCAGATGTTCTCACTTACTTATTGGTGAGTTTTCCTTCTTCGAGGGCAGCCCAAGAGTCTGCAGCAGTGTCTGGTGTCTGGCAGGCAGCATCCACAGCATCAGACCAGGAGCACAGCAGCAGGCAGCTAGAAGGAACCAGAAACTCACCTGCACAACCCACCCCTTCAAACAGTGTGGCTGTGAAGAGATGAGGAAAACAGCAGAGTTGAGCAGGAATAAGCAAAGACACATTTATATGGCTGGATATCTTCAATTTATAAACTTTTTAATTGTGTAAATTATATTTTACTCAATCCCATGGCACTACTGCTGCTCACAGGGCTCTCCCATGTCCTCCTCCATCACTGAAGGAGTGATACAACCAACCGTGTTCATTCAGCACTCTGTTTCTCAGTGTCACTTCTATATCTTGATTTTAAGAATACAGACATATTACCCTCCTGGATAGCTTTTCTCTGCCCTCACCACTATCACCCTGGAATGCTTCACAAGCTTTTTTTTTTTTTACCTCCCCACAACTCCACCAAAAAGAGCAAAAGGCAGCCAGGAAACAAGCCCCTTGCACTGACAGCAGCACAGCTGTCTCCAAGCTCTCTCTGGGCAGAGATGGCTATTTTGCAGAGCCCACATGGCCACCCAGCATGGTCAGGAACACAGACAGATAGGAAGGGATGGAAGGCACCTCGATTGTGTCCTGAGCAGAAGTATTTCTGACTTCTGTGAGAGCAGAGAGCTGCCTTCATATATAGCTGCAGCATCCAGGTCAGCGAGAACCTCTCATGCAGAAAACCAGCTTGAGAGGTAACTTGGGTGGCCTGATTTTCTTTATGGCACTTTTTTGGTGGCATTTTATATGCTTAAATGCAGCAGTGTCACCTATAATTGGCAGCATTCAATGCATGTCTCAAGCTGAGCATTTAGCAAATGAGAAACATTTTGATGGCAGTGGCTTTTCTACAAGAGGGCAGCATGAAGCTTAAACAGATGACTACCATTCCCAGCAGTTGAGTGCCTCACTTTTGCATGAATATTCCTCTAACATAGCAATTTTGCAATCTAATTATCTAGGTCTTTTTTAAAGGCAACTGGAGTTTATATAAAATGCCATCATATGGGTATATACCACCTCCTACATGAATTATGGGCAGGACTAGAATATTTAGTCTCATTACTGTGTGAAATTAGTGGAACAAAACTCATTGCAAGACCTTACAGATAGGGAAGGTGATTTTTTATAATTAAGACAAGATTCCAATAAGTTGGTTCTACCCAATTCCACTCTCCCATCAACATACATGCACAGAGCTGGCCAGGATCAACCACGTGCAGCAGGAAGCACATGGGATAACGCCATCCTGACCTCCCTGCATCTCCCAGACGGGCTCTTCTTTATTTTTGGATGCATCTTTTATACCTGTCAGCAGTGGATACTGTGGTTTTGTGTCTCATACCTCAAGAGTTTCAGGCAAAACTGAGTCTGTTGTTACCCTCATCTGGGTATTTCACAGTTTCTGTACTGTGGGTCATCACCTTGTCAGCTTATCTCTAAGGCTTCAGTTTGTTTATTGTCCTCTGGTTATTTATTTGTATGAAACACATCAGGTGGTTCTGCAGCAATTAATACAGGCCACTCCTTTAACCCTTCATCTGCTGGGGTATTTTTCTGTTGTCTTCAGCCAGGCATTTCCATTCATACCAGTACCGGTATTTCTTTTAAAAACCTCCACATCAGGCAGGTCTTAACCACATGAGATCGTGGCACAAGTTGAATACCGTTCACTTGCTGTGAACCAGAGCAGGGAACAAACTTGGCAACAAACTACACAGCCTTTTGCTGGCCTTACAGAAATGCAGAGTTTGAAAATTCCTGTATATTGTGGCAAATTTTAGGCAGCAGTCCCTCTGCTCTCTTGTGTATATGTTACAATACAAGCTTCACTCACTCTCTTTCCCACATCCCTCATCCTTGCTTGTCCATCTGCTCACCTGTCTCATTCTCACTATTCCAAAAAATTGCTCCCTTCCCCTTCAGGAAAATACCATTTCCAAAGGCTGTTTTCTGCCAATATCTACCCTCTCCTCTCTCATAAGGATGTGAAAAAGTATTTTCAGACCTATAACTCAACAGAATCATTTGGTTACTTTCCAAAGGCAAAAAAAGCACACCCACTCTTCCATGTTGATCTTCCAGCCAGATTTCCAGGCTTCCTTTCAGAACATGGAAGTGTTCAAATAATCAAAAAGTTATTTCAGTCAGAAATTTAAGAGAAAACAACAGTTTCGTCCTCAACTTAATCAAAACCATCAAGACCTCTAGTAACTGCTCAGAAACAAGCTAAGCCTGAGGCAAGCAAGAAACAATGGAAAATGGCAGCAATAAGGGAAAAGTGCAGCTGAAGAGGGAATTTTGGTGAAGTTAGAAGTGAAAAAAGGGAGCTCTAGCAGGAGATGCCTTAGCTTGTCCTTTGGCTTGTTCTTTGGAGGGACTGGAATTCTTTCCTTGGGCAATGTAGAGTCATAGAATTGTTTAGGTTGGAAAAGACCTCTAAGATCATCAAGTCCAAACGTTAACCCAGCACTGCCAAGGCCACCACTAAACTATGTCTCCAAGCACCACAACTACACATCTTTTAATACCTCCAGGGATGGTGATTCCACCACTTCCCTGCGCAGGTTGTGCCAGGGCTGGACAACACTTTCAGCGAAGAAATTTTTCCTAATATCCAGTCTAAACCTCAGAACATCAGAAGCATCCAGAAAGGTCAGAAGTGAGATCATCCACCTCTTTTGAAAACAATTAAGAGCAGATTGATGAAGACAGAGCTCCCACAAGTGCCAGAAACAGATAGTGAGAGCCCAAGCCCTGTGCACCTTGGTGAGGTGCATCAACTCTGCAACATCATCTTCTTACCATATTTTCCACTAAACACCAAAACCCTGTGTTGTCTTAGTCCAAACACCCTTCAGGGTTATCATGGTGTTACTTTTTGCAACTCAACTACCCTTCCTCCTTTCCCTCCTTCCTATAAATTAAAGTGAAATTATGGTGTTAGCAGTTTTGATCTGGTTATTCTGTTGAGGCTTGTCTACAGTCAGAATCCTCAGTAGTGCCATCACTGCATGCTTGCTGTCATGCCTGGGAATACAGCTGAACTATCAGCTTTCTGGATAGTAGGAAAACATCCTTTTCTTCTGCATTACAGCTTCCAAATGTCTGAAAGTGCCATCAGCACAAGGCTTTGGTAGTCTCACAGACCAAGGCACCTGACTGGCATGTAATGTGGGCCGTGCAAAATACAAATGACTGGTCAGTCAGTCCCCACCCCTCTTTCATCATCATTAGAAGCTCAGACTGTCATACAAGTTGAGGCATATCTTGACTTATTTTGTTTGAAAGTCTGTAGAAGTGAGAGAGCCAGGTCCTACAGATAAACACAGGATCATTCTCACCAAGTGTATTTTTTCTTTTTAAAGACACTGGATGATTGTTACTGCAAAAGAGATTATTTATAGGTCACATAATCTGCCAGTCTGCCACGTGACCCTGCAAAGCTCCTATGTTAAAACATCAGCAGATACAAGACCCACTCTGAACAACTTACCTGTAAGCAACTGGGAATCAAGGAGAATCAGGGCTAGTATTAATTGCTAAAAGACTTACTCTGACCACAGATACTTCCTCAGAGACCTCACCAACAACGTGAGAAGCAGAACACAGGAATTCCACTGTCAAAAATTAGGAAACACACACCGAAAAGAGCAAACTCCAACAGCAAGGGTTTGGGTGTGATTTTTGGCTTTTTTTCACCAACATGAAACAGTCCACACCTGACATGCAGGACAGCTTTTCTTAAGTGGGTTTGAACCACAACAACTCCAGTGTTATCCTTCCAAAGACATTCATCCTTTGTGGCAAATGCAGATCAAACCTACCTGTTACAGTAACAAAGCAAAGTAATAACAACTAGACCCATCATTCACTGTGATGAAAGGACTGTCACAGCTGGATCACATTATATCAGTGTAGGCTATAAATCTCCTTCTTACTTTACTTCCCCGTAAAAAGAGCACTTGCCCAATCAGAGAACGCTTCTCTGGCCGGAGATGTGTTCTCAAGGCATGTTAGTGTTCTTCAGGAGCACATCTGTCACTTGGCAGGGTTCACCTGAAAGGAGAGCCCTGGGTGATATGGCACAGAAGTGAAAGCTTTCTTTTGCAATATGCCATACAACAGAAAGTGTCTGAAGGAAGAGAACTCCAGCTTTGCTAGGGGGAGAGGCATCATAATCACTTCGTAAACTCTGAATATTAAAAGCCATTATGCTGTGTTCAAACCCTACGTGTACCACACTCCACTTCCAAGGGCTGCCAGATAAATCTTTTATACATCAACTTCTACATCCAACAAAAAAGGAAATTGATATTTAAAATCAAACAAAATCCCGTCAAAGTCCCAGGAGCCTTTCCTGCCTGTACCATCCTGGCACTGAGCAGGAGGCTATCCAGAGATGCCAGCAGGATCTCTGCAGGTAATGATGGTTTACTCAGATCGTTCAATGCACAGCACCAGAACAGCCCTGTTGCATTTCTGCCCTCCCAGCCATCAGTGACAGTCAGACATGCCCAGAAGTTAACTGGTCTCTTAAAATAAAAGCCAGGAAAAGAGCTCAGACCATTCCAGAAGGATGAGTGCTAAGCTAAGGCCTCCCAAGTAGACTGTCTAAGGATCTTTGTGTCTTGGATAAGGCTAGAGGTTATTGCTCAAAAATACTCATTCATGGCAGTCACAGACAGCAAGATTTCATCATCAGGCAGTACAGTCTGTAGACATGTTTCAGAGAAACCATTTCACCCACAGCACTTAAAAAAAGAAAATTTGTGAGACTACCCTGAGAACAAAACAGGAATATAGACATAAAAATAAAAAAAAATAAACACATACTAAGAGGAACTTCTGTTGAAAAAAACCCTGGATGTGATAAGAAATGTCTGAGGGACAAGAAATAGCAGAGTATCAATAACATTTATCTGCACTGGGGAGCAGCACTGCCCCACAAAGGGGGACGAGGAGATCCCAGCACAGGCAGTGCCCTCACCCACACAGTGCCTGGCAGCAGCTTTCATCAATAGCTGCAGAAAGAGCAAAGGGTTGGAGATAAGCTACCCCACAGCCCTGGACAGCAAACCCAGGGACCAACCCACCCGCAAGGCAGCTCAAGGCTGGGCTCAAACAGAGCTGCTGCACAGAGGGTATAGGTGGAGGTCCCCACTGAGGCTGCTCAGAGCAGTCAGGACTCACGGGTACATCGGGACTTTGTTGGGTTTTTTTTACTGGAATTCCACGGCTCACAGCTGGGAAGCTGGAGGAGGAACAGGATTGTGGCTCCACGAGGAGAATGGCAGCTGGGAGGCTTATCCCCATTGCATGCAGCAGCAGCGTGCAGAGCTCTGCCTGCTGTGTAAATGAGGGCGACTGACCACTATGGGCCTTTGTTCTTTTCTTCGGTCTGGCTGTTGGGACTGTCAGGGATTGTAAGCATCAGCGCTACAGATTTTGGTGTTGCTGCCAAAAGGCAGAGCAGTCAGAAGTTGTGCCTCTTCTTCCTTTCCAATTTAAAATGCTGCAGCCAAAAACTAAAAAGATGTGGGGTTATTTTTTAATCAGTGCCATATAAACCTTGACAGAAAAAAGAAAAATCATGGACTTAAATGCTCCTTTTTAAAGGCTATTTAAACTGGTGTTTGATGGGTATAAACTTCCTCCTTCCCCAGAGCTGTGCTAGGGAAGACCTCCAGTTTATCCCTCACTAGTGCCTACAGACTTTTTTTCTCCCTTGTTTTATTTTTTCCCTTGTTTCTTTCACCCGCCTCCGTTCTTGTCGCTTCTTTTGGCATCGGCATCCCCTTTCCTAGTCCCACCTAAAAAATCCCTCCCTTACATAACTGGACTTTTCACAAGGCCCTGGGGCAGCCTCTCTCCAAAAAAAAAAAAAAACAAAAACAAGAAGGACATTCACTGACAATGTCAAGTTTGTGTCTTTGCTTTCAGGCTTGGGGTGCAACCACACAACAGTTCATCTTTGGGGCAGTTAATAGGAAAAAATGCCAGCAGGTGGCATTCCAGAATAGCTTCTGGAATCAGCAATGCCAGCAAAGCCCAAGGTACACCCAGGGCTCCTCTTACAGCTGTTGGCATCTGCACAGTGGAAGGGGATGCAGGGCAGCTGCAGCAGCATCTCCACCCACAGCGCCTTCAGGTGATGGCTGCTGCCTCCTTCCTTGCTTTCCTCCACTCTTCACGTTCTTTCTCACAAATAAGCACTTTACTGACATCTATTTTGAAATATGTCCTTGGGATAAAATAGCTGGGTGATGGATCAGGCAACCACCAGAACACTGTGCCAGAGTCTCCACTTCTCTCTTCCAGCAGTTGAGACAAAAAACAGCACATGGGTATCTAGGTGCCATCTGAGCTGAAAGCCCTGAACATAAAGTCACACTGGAAAATCTTCAATAGGAGACACATACATGTACATGCATGCATTTGTATGTAGCATCCAAAAATGTCAGTGACCACTTTGACTCACTCTAGTTGAGACAGCTAGTTTTCAAAGGTTTCCTCTGTCACCTTTAAGTTTTAGTGGGATGACAATGACACTTACATTGTCCTGTAGGAAGCTGACCGAATGCTAGATAGGCCTTCTAATTGTGGCTGGAAGCAAAAGCTGTTATTCCTATTTACAGATTTCTTTCTGCCATCAAAGTCACCCCTTGCCACAGTTGCACCTCTACTCTCAGCAAAAGCAGGTATTTCCCAGTCTGTGAGCAGCAAGATACCTGCTGGGTGTGCTAAAGCCTGTTATTTCAGCCTGGAGTAGAAATACCTTCTTGTTTTGAAAACCTCACTGCTGCAATGTAATAAGTCATGAGTAAAGGCTAAAAATATCTTGTTCTGGGCATTTTAACTTGATTTGCTTCCTGGAGTTAGATAAATGGCTGCAGACACACAGCAGTGTGCTCAGGGAGCCGCAGGGAGAGGAGTCTGATCTGTTGCAAAGACTCAAGGTTATATTTTGACCCGAAACAGGAAAGTGATCTCACTTGTGAAGCAATGAATTCTCCTCAGTTGCTGAGACAACTTCTACCACAACCATAGGTAGAAACCCCTAAGTCAAATGGGTGGAGAAAATTCCAGAGAGCCTGTGGAGATGCCATGAGCACCTTGACTTCCAGAGTTGTTACGATAGCTGGCGGTACCTAAGGAGGACACAGCACCTGTGTAGGCTGTGGAAACAGAGGGTTTGAATATACCTGCCCCAAAGTCAGCAAGAGGGGTGAAAGAAAGATCCTCTCCTCTGCTTTGGTGCTGTTTATTCGGAACAGAACACTTCAAGGTTATCCTACTCCCTCATCAGCCTTTTGGGAAAACAGCGGCTAAATGCTGCCTTTGAGGAATCAGTGCCTGGCTTATCTCATCTCTGCACCTCTTAGTACAGCCTCTTCTTCCAGGCACGTGGCTCAGTTTTCTGGAACAAGGAGTCACCCAGTGCATGGCTCAGTGGCCACAGGTCCTGTCTGAGCCTGCATGAACATTCCTGCTGTTGGAACAAAAGCGACAGAGGTTGGAAAGCAAGAGCCCTCAGTGGATGGCGTAGGGTGTATATCACTGTGGCTTCATCCTAGACCACTGACTTCCTTGACTTGGATAAAGCCAGTCCCAGGTTAGTACAGCTGGAGGGGTGGAGCAGCAGAGAGCAGCCAGGTGATGCCTCAGCAGGAACTTTTCCTGCCAGTAAACTTTAGGATTACCGGGAGGACAGTATGAGATGTCAAACAGTCTCTCACGCATACAACATGCAGGTTCCCGATGCCAGTCTGGGTTCACTAAATGCCAGACCATAGGCAATAGGTGTATCCCAGAGCCACTTCAGCTGGACATGGGACTGTCTGTGGACTCAGCTTCGCCCCCTTAGTATTTTTGTCTTGTGTATCCCACTGCAGTTGCTGCCTGATAGAGAAGGCATTGGGATTCAGTGACTGGAGCACAAATGGAAATCAGGAAAACTGGTTTCTGTTCCCATCTCTGCTACTGATTTGCCATATATCCACAAGTAGTTAATTAAGCCTCATCTTTCCTCACTTTAGAACTGTGATAATTACATTTATCTCTCTTTGTGAAGAGCAAGGGCTTGGAGACATTTGAATGAAAGCCCTCAAAGAGCCAAGTGTTGTTATAGTTAGTTATAATAATCTTGGCCCTCCCTGATTTCATGAAAGTTCTTCTGTTTCAGCGACTCTCCTTCACAGACAAGGCAGAAAAAACAGGAGTATAATTACAGAGTGAGTGACTCCATATTCTGCTGTGGTCTCCTTGTGTTTATTTGGCTGAACCCAGCTCACCTCCAGCCTACTTGTTACCTTGCACACGTCCTAAGGGAGCTGTTAATATTGCAATGATATGACCATCACTGCAGAGCAACTAGGATTTTTGTCACGCTGTGCTAGTGATTAAAAAGCACCATCATAGCTTTTAACTTCTGAAATAAGAGTGTGAAGTACTGAGCTACAGGTATTCTGGCATTGCATAAGTGACCTTCTTCAGAACAAGGGAAAAAAACAAGATCTTACTCTTCAAAGGTGTTTAGCACCTTGGTTTTTCTTTAAGTGCCTAAATTTGAAATGAAACTGCAAGCTCTACAAAGCAAATAGTTCAAGTATTGCTGATGTTTACAGCGAGGAGCCACTCCAAGTTTCGTGAGAGACTTCATGTATAGGGCCAGTGGGGAAATCCTACCCCTTATGTTCTGTATGAGCTTGTTTTCCAGACTTGCAAGGTCCAGGCTTAATTTAGTACCTAAGAATACTCCTGAGGGCTTACAAAGTCTGAGGCAGAACTCACTCCTTTTGCTGCTAATAGATAGTAAAATGAGAGCAAGCTATAACTTCTATATCAAGAGCAATACTTAATAAACTAAACAATGCTGGGGAACAATCCTGAGCCCTGGGAGCAGATCTGTGCTGTTTAATTCCTTAGAAAAATGCCTGGTTTGACCCAGGCCAACTGGCAGCATCCCAGATGGAGCCTGAACCACTTCAGGAGTTAATCTGCAGCACAGACTTTTCCTGCTGCTTTCATGAGCTGCCCGCTCCATACTGGAAGCTCAAGAGGTTTATGGTATGGACAAAAACCTATAGGATGAATCCCACAAACCTCAAAACCTCTGTCTTGCTTTCAGACACAAAAAAAGGAGGTACAAAGCAGAAAGGGTTAATTGTACAGGTCAGATGTGCTGCTCCAGAACTTGAAAGCTCCAAAAGAAGAGGGAAGTGTCTGCATTTGCAAATGTGTGTGAGTCTGTGTGGGTGTGAGTGTAAACATGCACATTCAGGGGGAAAAATCTTTCAAGAAAATCACAGAATATCCACCACCTTTTTTACAACGAAAAGAGATGCCGAGATCGTTGACTTAATTATTCTCAGTGAATCATTCTTGCAGTTAAAAGCTACACCAGCATTTCCAGAAAAACTTTCAGTTCAGTATATGTAAACAAATGTAAAGAAAACAAACAAACAGACAAGAAAATGTGAAGATAAAAGGCTTGAGACAGTAAGATTAAAGATGTTAATTGGAGACTGCGGCTTCTACAGATTTTGACATTGGTAGCTGAGTTCCTACAAAATACTCCAGCTCTGCTGGTCCCAGTCTGCGAGCCCGTAGCCCAGCAATGCTCTTGCCACAACCCACCTCACTGTGCAGGCTTTGACTCAGCAAAGCACAGAGGCACATGTTTAGGTGGCAGGCTTAGAGTTTTGTGTTTGTCCAGGTATTTAACTGCTTTGGGTCTGGGTTTAAATTACAGGCAAGTATCTGCATAAGTGCTTTGAACTTGGGCAGTGACCCCCAAACCATGCATGCCCCCCTCTTCAGCCTACTACTCTCTAGCTTGCTTTATTTCTCACCAAGGATAGCAACATTCTGCCTTTCCCACTTCTGCTTCAAATCAAGACCTCAGTGTCCTCCGTGTGCACATCATACTTGCTCCTCATGTGTAGCCCATGATTTTAAAGTCCTGAAATAATAAACTTTCCAAAAAAAGACAGGTAGTCTGAAAACAGGTGGGAAAAAAC
This sequence comes from Lepidothrix coronata, assembly GCF_001604755.1. Taxonomy (NCBI): domain Eukaryota; kingdom Metazoa; phylum Chordata; class Aves; order Passeriformes; family Pipridae; genus Lepidothrix; species Lepidothrix coronata. Next base: position 2,299,764 of record NW_016690251.1, read on the forward strand.
AGGGCAGAAGTTTTATGATGTGTTTGCTTTACTTTACACCCTAGATTTACAGCTGATGAACTCATGGGGAGTCATCTATTGTCCCTGTTCTTGCTGAATGAATAGTTTTACTTGAAAAAGGAACAAACGAATTAAAGCATTTAACCTTAATTATCCTACAGTTTTAAGTGTTGTTAAAAAATGACTATCAGCATTAAGCCTCTTTTTTTTTCCAGGAAATCACTGGGTGAGTGTGTCTACAAGAAAAGCACGCTCATGGGATAGGCAGTGACCACATCAGGAGTTTGGTAGGCATGTCAGTATGATTCTTCTCATTACAAACAATCATGTTCCAGCCATTGTAAGTGTGTTGCTGCACTACTGCTGTTGCAATACTGCATCTGCAAGAGATGGTGTCAGCCAGAATAACAAGCCAAGAAACACACAAAGTCTTTCCAACTAAGCTTCTTTTCCTGACAAGTTTCAATTCAGGTCCACTCCAAATGTTGAAAAAGATTAAAGATTCCCTGGAAAGGGTTTGCACCTTCTGATAGGACCAAAGCAGACGGAGGGGAGGGGGAAAGGAAAAGCTTGTGCAAGAATAGAGACGGGCTAATGCATTGCAACAAAAACATTTCAGCCTGAGAAGCTGCTACTGTGGTCATGGGCTGCCAGCAGGGCAACGTGCCAAAGCACTTCTGAAACGCGACTGCGGTTGTAGAGGAGCAATGAGAAAACGTCTCACATGCCAGTGCAAACCTCTGCTATCCCAGCACAAAACACAGAGGAAATGGGAATGCAAACAGGAGTCTTGCGTGGTGAGCTGGAAGAGCAGCCCTGGCTCCCTGACGTACACGTCACCTGATGAAGTGCGAGACAGAAGGCGACACAAGCGCGCTCGCTCCCCAGCTTATAAATAGCGACAAACTCTGTCTGGAGCTCTTCTGAAACTGTTGCTCCAAAAATGAAAATCTGGCCTGCTTATGTAAAGGCTTCTGCTGTGTCAGACCAACTCTGCTTCAGATGGAGCAGGACGTGACCGTGCCTCTGGCTGGAATGACAGGGGTTTAATTACTGCCTCTGCCGCCGACATCCCCACCAACCTCATACCAGTCGTGACGTCAGTCGGTGAAATCTGGTTCAAGTCTGCAAAATTAAGCCAAGTACATGCCGTCCCCTACCCCTTCTCCTGCCTGTGTGGATGCTACACCTTCCTGGGCAGAGCTGCTCTCCTACATGGTGTGTATGTACAGTGCTAGGCACAGAGGGAGAGCGACGGGCTGAAACAAAATCCTCACTGGTGAATACTAATTGGTCGCGTCTTTTTCCCTCGTTTGGTTTCACGTTTTTCCCTTGCGGGTTTTCCATGGTGCCTTAGCCTTGGAGACCTCTTCTGTAACTGGTGCCCATACCAGCCAGCAGTGATGCTACGTCTGAAGGGGAGCCTTCCAAGGCAGAGCTTTTCTGGCATGTTTTCTGCTTGCCATCTGTTTAAAGGGAAATGTCCCCAGGGCAGGAGCCTTCTGCATCGCAGGTTATATTCTGTTGGTACCTATCAGATAATAAAGCTGCTTTTAATTAAGACAGGCTGAGCAGGGACTGGTGCTTTATATACACTGCAGGCACTGTGCCCAGGTGAGTGGGAGGTGAGACTGGCAGTCTGGAGATGTACTGAGTATCTCAGGGGTCAAACACAGGATTTATCCACCTAATATTGGATATTTACACTGTAAGTGGCAGTTCTGTGCTCCTTTAAAACCCAACAGATAGAAATAGATAATTGTAGACCACAGTTCATTTCATCCTAAATTCCTTTATACAAAGAATCTCCAGTATCAAGTTGATGTTGCTGAAGTGTGACAGCTGAAGGTGGTGAGGTGAGTCTGACTCCAACTCACTCGGCTCCACACAGTTGCCCTCACTGATACAGTGATGGTGAGAATATACTTGAATTGGGTGGCCTGTGAGTGAAAAATTGCACCTGGCTTATTTTTGTTTAGCGTTATATTCAATTACAGTACTGGTTTTTCCAACATGTAAACAAAAACCCGTGTTCTTGCTAGCATAGATACTGATTCCCAGAACCATGTAAACACATGCATTTTTATGCTAGGAAAATATGTACCTTTGCTATGCAAAGACTTTAATATTTGAACATCATAAAACTGTCATTAAAATTAACTTTTCCCCTGAGTAATGCTCCTCCAGAAAAAAAAATCAAAACATTTCTAAAGGAGATGTACTGTGGGCAAAGAGGATCAGAAACATATCCCTCTTAGAACACATGGAAGAAATCAGGACCAACATCTCACTACCACTTTTGTGCTGTAAAATTCTGCCTGGTTAGGCAGTGGATTTTCACACAGAAAAGCTCCCCAGTTATTCTCTGGCACAAATCAATGTCACAGAGCTGCTCTGATGGAATAAAAGCTTCATACAGCACCAGTGTTATTGCATATTGATTCAGAGTGTCCGCAGGGTCTGTCCATTTAACTAGTGTACTACTTTCAAAATGGCTTTTGGTGTGTCCCATTGTGCTGCGTTTCTGCTTTTGGAAAGACATAATGGATTGTCTGAATTGTTTTTCATAAGGATGCTGAAGACACAGCAGTTCCTGAAACAGGTGGCAGGAAACACGGGCACCTCAGGCCTAGCCATCCTAGCAGGACACTAACTTGCTATACAGGTCACATGCTCTGGGAAAATATGGCAACCTTGGCTTTGAAGGACAAATGGAAAGGTCAGTTCTTCTGCTAATCATTAAATGCCCTTGCCCTCCAGCTCCACTTGCTTAAAAGGCACAATGCTTCTTTAGGGATAGGAGTGGCTGGTGACCTCGATATTTAACTAATAATTAAATGTGATCACTGCAATGCAAGGCAAAACCATCACTTTTTGACATGGATGATTTTACGAAGAGGGTTGTGCAGGGACATTCGGAACATTCAGGTTGCCCTTGGAAAGCCCTCTGTCACCCTAGGAGTTGCCCATCAGAGCTGAAACAGCAGGGGGAAGACAGAGAAAAGATGGGGAGATTAGGAAAAGGGAGTGATGTGGGGAAGCTGGAAGGAGCTGGGAGAGACTTGGAGGAGGAAACACCTAGAAAATATGATTTATTTATTCAGTGGACAAACAAGGCAGCTCCTCCATCATTAACAACTAATCACCCTGGGCACTCTGGCCCTAGATTGGGGGCCTCTGGTGGTCTAGTGGTTAGGGTGCAGGACTCTCACCGCTGCGACCCGGGTTCGATTCCCAGCCCCCCAGGCAGATGGAGCTCGTTAGCCCTGTGAGGCAATCCATCTAAGAGAAGGTCACTCTAAACAAACCTACGTTCTGAGACCCTCACTGCCACTGTCCAAACTTGCTTGGCCCCGGCAGATGAACCTCAGGATTAAAGGGTGGGCTCAGTTCAGCGCACGCTGTGTCTCACTTAAAAAATCCACTGCGCAGGCTCGAAGGGTTAATGACCTTTCCCAAATCTTCGCTCGCGAAGACTGGCCATTATTAGGTGTGGTGACAGAAACTCCTACACCTCTTGTCCCTGTGCCTGGATCCAGCACGGAAATATCCAAACCCCAGCTCCTCAGCTACACCTCCAATAGGACGTACCATAATTGCTAGGTAATTGCAATTAACACCTAAAATGGTCAGTAAGAAGAACTAAGAAAATGGATCCCCTCCATTGAGCCTCCTCAAGGTGGATTTTGAATCCCATGGGTATATGGGAACAAAAGAAGATTGTTCCTTGCTTTAGCTCTCACACCGTCACGCCAAGAGGCAGTGCATCAACCAAGGGAACTGTGACATTCACCAAAGGCAAAACAGACACGGAAATGCCACCTTCAGTCTAACAGAACAAACCAGCACCTCCTGTCAAAGCACCCACATTGGCTGGAGGGAAGGAAAGATTTCTTGGCTTGTCTTGACATCAGACCACTGGGCATCCAGCAAGGAATGTTAGGTTCATGACACAGAAGAGATAGAGGAGCAAGACCACCTAAAGACCACCTAGCACAGTAAAAAGAATTTTTCTCCTGGTAAGGTGTGAAGAAGGAGGATCTTCCTGCATCCCTCCTCCACCATCATCTGTGTACATTCTCCAAATAACTGCTTTGGAACAACAGCCTGTAAAGCCTCACTAGTCCGAGGAACATATTGGTAATCAGTGAAAAGGCTTGGTATTAAGAGAAGAACATTATTGAATCACCTGGTGATGAAAAACATTCAGTAGCCAGCCAGTGGATTAGAAGCTAATGGATGAGGGCCTTCTCCTCCAGATAAGCCATCCTTCCAAGAGTAACCAGACACACAGGCATCCCATCACTGCAGTGCCCCCTGGAAATGTCACTCACAGCATGTGGAGAGAGAAAAAATTCTGTTTAGCAAACTTACTTTCACTTGCAAACTCCCATTGATTTTGCTGCTTCCTTCAATATGGGTAGAGTAGAACAATCTGCCAAATTGTGTCTATCTTTCAGGGGCAAATCCCTTTATGGGAAACACTTCAAGACATTCAATTAGTGCATGGCCACATTGTGCCATGAAACTCTATACACTTATCTAGCAGCTGTCTTGTAGTTCTCAGAGGGCAAGATGCTCTCTTTTGAGCCATTAGAAGCACTCCTGAAATACCGGGGGTGTTCTGTAGAGCACTTAGTCTCAGTTTCTGGCCAGCAGACCTGTGCAATCCATGGCCTACCTTTATTGCGTTTGTTAAAGTTGAGAAAACCAACCTCTTATCAGCATGTTTCAATTTGCCATCAAGGAAGCTCAACAAGTCCCCAAAGTATTTTCAGAATTCACAAATCTAGAAAGCTTGAAAAGCTAACTACTTTAGATTTTAACATCAAAATTTCCATTCAACCTCCCTCTCTCTGGATAACAAGATGTGACAGGACCATGACCCAAGGGGCCATGGCTGCAGGCATGAAGAAATCTTCTTAAGTTGCTCATCAAACGAATAACATGAATCTCACTTTGTCGTGAGCCTCTCAGGGCTCAAACAATTTGCAGCTACAGAGTTGGAAGTCCAATTTTATGTCTTCCCTTGGGAAACATTTTTCCATAAGTGGCTACTGAATCAACGTTGTGAACATCTTTGCTGTGCCACCCTTTATCCACTTTCAGAACTCTGTTACAAAGAAAAAATGTTCAAAGTCACAGATCTACAATATTAAAGTGTTGACTGGTTGCATAGTTCCATAGGATAAGGCAACCCCAAATTTCTATGCCAAGTCAAACATACCTGTGTGTGTGTGCGCAATGTGTTCTTTGTGCCTCCAATGTCTCACAGTGACCACAGATGACAGAAAAGCTCAAAAATTCTCAAGTACCTAAAATTTTTGAGGAAAAAGACGACAAAGCTGAGGAGCCAGACTCCACCAGTACCCTTGGTGAGAGAAAGGCCACAGTGGTACTCCATGATTGTACCATCAAAGGCCAACGGCAGGCAAACCCAGACTATCATACTAGACACAAAATTGGAGGAAACCAGGCTTTGCTGGATCTACAGCCTGTGGCATGATTTGGTGCTTTCCCTGGAGTGTCACTGTGCCTTCACTGCACTTGGGACCTGGCTGTCCTGATTAGGTGAGGACAGGTTTGTTCTCCTCCGCTCCCTTGCCTCTGCCTGCAATACAGGCTCGGGAGACTCTTGCCTTGCTTTGCCACTGACCTGCTAAGCCACTTTCCCTCTCAGCACCTCTGTTTCCTCATCTTTGAAACGAGGATTGCGACCTCTATGAGACACTTTGATGTCCACAGACAAAGTGTGCTGTGGCACATATGCACGTTCTCTCTATTTTGAATACTGGTAACATATCGTTGTGGGTTTTTTCTACTATTTATTCACCTTTATTATTGAAAATGGAAATCAATGAGCCACCCTGAACAATAAGAATAAAATAAAATTAAAAAAAAAAAAAAGGAAACACTTTGGATCAGCTTTCTCTTTTGAAGATAATTACAGGAGAGAAAGCAATTTTGAAACAAAAGTGGCAAAGTGCAATGCTTAGGAACTGTAGAGCAGGATGTATTTCTCCACCCCACAGTTTGCTGTTGCAATATTCCTCTTCTCTTCCATTTTCTAAGTCATGTACAAAACATGCTTCCTAAATAAATTATTTAGCTCTGAACTGCTGCAATGCACAGCAGGATGCCTGTAAGGACAAAGCATTGTTCTTACGAAATGTTGACCTCATACAATCCAGGGGGGAAGAGGAGTTCAGACTGCAACAAGTCCTGGGTGGGAATACAGCACCTGAAACCCATGTGCACAGGCAGGGAAACCTGACTTGGTCAGCCACCCGGCAGTTCCCATCTCTCCCTTTTCTTCCCAGGAACGGCCTCATTTCCCAGCCTGGGCAGATGTGCTGATCGTATGGAATTTTCTGAAGGCACTGTTGGCATTGTTGGTGGATGAAGGGAAGTTGCCAGTCTCAGGCTGTACCTGCAGATGTTCAGGACTCAGTCAGATGCTGGCTCTGCTCCAGGTGCACCAAAACCAGCAAACCACTTTGGATAAACCAGTGATGTCCAGCAAATCCATGCAGGGACTGCATTGCCCACATACAACCAAGTGCAGTATTGCCATTAAATGTAAAGTTGTGATTCCCGTGTTCCACGCTTCATTTGCAGAAAGCACTTTAAACCCAGAAATATTAAGGCAGGTCTTCTAAATTACAGGTGAAGAATATTCCCTGTGGAGCTTCTCAATATAGTAAACAGCCCCCACCCTGTCCTGCAGACAGTGAAAAGCTACAGGAAACCTCTTCTGGACTGAGCAGTGTCATGGTATGTTTGGATACAAGGTACTCCATAAATTCAACTATATTTTATGAGCTCATTAGGAAAGTAAACAAAAAACCCCAGCAAATAAAGGCTCAATCCCCTTTGTACATACGAGTCTAACACGTCATTTCACTCATTTACCACTTAATTCATCAGGTTTCGAACACCCACGTTCTCTAACTCATAACAGGTAACCTGCAACTCAGAACTTGTGCACTTATGAGCAATACAGAGAGGATGGTGAGAGTGCTCATCCTTCCTTCTCCATGAGGGTGCAGGTGTCCAACTGGATCACACCAGGATGCATGGAAGCCTCAGCAGTCCAGCTGCTGGTCTTGCTGCTTCAAAGGCTTTTTGGGTGAGCTGACACATTTCTACTGCCCAGGGTGGAAGTGAATCTCTCCCACTGCCCTGAGTTAAGGGGTCTGAGGAAACGGTCCAACACCCAGTGTGCACCACCCAGTGTCCAACACCCTGGCTGGCTGCAGAGGACAGCAAGCTGCAGGTGATGGTGGTTGTGAGAGGCCCTGTAGCCCTTCCTGGTCACCACACCCTGCCCATGTCTTGCCCTTGCTCTGACCACGTGGCCCTGCTCTAAGGAGGTCTCCTAAACTTTCTGGGACCTGGTCCTGGCCACCCTGCTCTAGGGAAGGCTGCTGGAGCAGATATTGGATCAGACGACTGTGCTGGTTTAAAGGTAAACCAGCAGGGGAAATCAATCCAACTCAAAAGAGAGATTATAAATCAGAATAACAATTTAATAAAATAATACAATAAGTACGATTATACAGACAAACAATTGGTTTTAACCCACAAAACCCAAATGTATAACCCAGCACCCTGGGGCATGAACAGAGTGGTGTTCATTGGGCCCCCTGAGTCCAAAGGAAAAGGAAAGGGGAAAACCTGTTGGTGAGAGTGCTGTTGCAGTCTGGTCAAGAGCAGTGATTGCAGTCCAGTCAAGAGTGCTGGTTGCACTCTGGTTGAGAGTGGTGGTCTGCAGTCTTCCTCTGGATCCCACGAGTGGTTAAAAAGTCCCAAGACCCCAAGATTATATATATCCTTCACTTCAGGCAGGAATGCCCAGTACCTCCCTCAGAGCGGGGAGTTCCACAATGAGCGTGAGGACAGGAGCATCCTCCTATCTCGCAGGCCTCTTAACACCCAGTTTTTAGCCTGAGGAGTCAGGCTGCTCTGGGCAGATGGTGTAAATGGCCTATTGATAACAGTTTCTGGGAAATGGCATGGAAGGCTAGACAATACACAGTTTTGGGTTACACCCATACAGTGATGAACTGGTCCCAGCTGTTCTAACTAGGACAACGACTTTCACAGGTGCCTTACAACCTCCACACATGGGTGGGATATTCTGCCTTGGTTTGACTCCTAAAGCACCTCAACTCAACACTGCTGCCTGCTGGGAAGGGGGCTGGGACAAAAAAAATGACCCCAAACTCAATTCTCCCCCAAGATTCATCCCCAAACAGCAATTCCTCACCCCAGGATGTCCTATGGCAGCACAGTCAGAAGACAGGAAAGATCATTTTATTGTGGACATCACCTGGGGGGGAGGGCACAAGAGTCACAGCACTCCAGCTGATGAACAGGAATCAGCACCTACAACAACAGCCACAGAGCTCTGAGAAAGCTGGAAAGGCAGGAGGAGGCAGGATTTTGTTCCACTTGGGAGAGCAGCCCCTCAGCAAAAAGGGCCACCAGTGAACTGCCACCTGGCAGCAGCAGCCTGAGCATGGCAGAGCCAGGATTCTCTGTCCTCCCAGACTCCCTGTCCCACATAACAGCAAGGACATACCAATGCTCCTAGTGGTTCTCCAACCCTCCCCATCCTCCTGACTGGCACCTTGGGACTCCCTGTCTGCAAAGAGGAGAGGCAAGCAGTGAGCTGGAGGTGGCTTCCTTAAGTCCTGATCCCCTCCTGCCAAAGCTGGACTGAAAAATCACAAGATTTTTAAATACATGTATATAATGGTCCTTTTTATTTGCCACTAGATTTTAGTTTAGATTTTAGATTTTTTTAGTTTTAGATTTTTTTGTTATGAAAATAGCTAAATTCTCAAATTGCTAGAAATGGCTTCTTTAAAACAAAACACAACCAAACAAACACACAAAAAAACCCAAACAACCCCCCACCCCACAACAACAACAACAACAAAAAAGCAGCTTAAATAAAATAAGAGCCATGTATTTGTGAAATGACAAAGGCCTCAACACTGAAACAGAAAGACAAAAGAACCAACGTTATGAGATTCGTGACAAAATTGTTGAGATAGGAAAATACCGAAGAAGTGCCAAACAAGACAGAGCAGGAAAGACCAGCCTGTGATGCACTTAAACATTGATTCTCTGTAGAAAGGATTGGAAGTGCTGAAAGATCCTGAACATCAACAGCCTTCAACCAGCAAGTAATGCCATATCCAACCTGCCTTTATGTACATGGCCTTGGCTCCTGGGGCAAACTCCAGTAAACAATCTTCAAGACAGGTATTTCTGATACACACCTGCTCTGCAGCAGGATGTGCAGCGGTTCTGTGTGCAACCAAACGACTCAGTCACCAGGACCATCTCCTTAAACACCAGTTTACACAACCCGTTACTGGGAGCCCCAGAAAACTGACTTCTCCACTGGATTTGTGCACGGCCAGAGACCGAACCCCTAAGGGCAAAACTCTTGACCGTAATAACTCAGGGGGCAACAAGAAGCAAGGAAGCCACATGAAATAAATGTCAGGAGAGGGGTGCTGCTCCTGGCCCTGGGTTCCCTCCTCCATCCATGAGGATGTGACAGCACTAGCCTGTGAAAGCGCACAGGCGTGGTAAACACTCTCTCCACGCTGTCCGTACGGATAACTGTCATTTGTCTTTCCCACGGGTGAGCGTGGGAGGGCAGGCTCGGGAACATTTCCACCAGTACACGGCATCCCATGCTTCAGCCTTGGCACACAGTGCCAGAGGAACCTGTCCTTGGAACACTTTGAAGCCACACTGCAACAGGGCATGTACAACATCTCCTGCTCTGCTCTCCAGCCCTTGCCCCTTCCAACCCCCTATTCATTGTCACTATTATCCTCTCCCAAGTCCTGCCTTGAACACCCACTCAGGACAAATCTATGCCTGAAAAAAATAGACCTCTGCCTGAGGATTTGCAGGGGCAAAGATACAAAGGTAAAAAAAAAAATCACACAACCCAAACTGGTTATCAGCACTGCCATTTTACTGCTGTAATTATGAAAAGGAGGAATTCCTCTGAACTATTAAACACTTGGCTCCAACCACTGAATCAAACTTATTCCAAGACATTCTCCTTTATTGGATGACTCAGCTTTTTCCGAGTCTCACAAAAAAACAGGACTTGAGTGCTTTGCCACCCAGAAACCAAAGGAAGCTTCCATGAAACCAGCAAACACCTCCCATCTTCTCAACATTGTTATTAAAAAAGCAAAACAAACCAGAGAGGTTCTACAAGTCAGCCTATAAACCCAGTCATGAGGAGCGTAGTGTCAGTGGTAATGGGGCAAGAAAGGCAGGGTAATTATACCACACCAAATTTGCAATCGTGCCGCATTCCTTGCTGGTGAAGGCCGGCTAAGAATTAGATACACCTTTTTAAATCATCAAAGGGAGTGGTTGCAAGATACAAGGTGCTGGGATTAAGATGAAATTCTGGGTTTGCCAGTTCTCAGCAATGGCTTTGGTGGCTGGGCTGGGCATGTCATTAAATGCTCCCAAACGGTGTTCACACCATGTCACTTCTTTTTAATCTTTATATGATTCTCTGTATTTCAAGAGTCCCAGGCTCCCACTGGGCAAAAAGCTGTACAAACCAAGAAACTGAAGACAATACCTATCCAAAACATTTTTTGCACTTGGTGAACCGGACAAGTCTGGTAACTTGTACCTCAGCACTACTTCAGTGGTGCACAAATATTTATCATGTTGCTCCAGTTACTGCCACAAGGTCTGCAAGCTCAGGCCCTCAAGCATGAAAACTCAAGAGCTTCCCTGCCAAGAAGGCTGTTAAAAATACTGAATGGGAAAAATACTATTTTGTGAAGATGATTTAACAAGGACTACATGAGTGAGGGAACAGATTTGGCTCAGACCTCTCCTTTTTCAGAAGAACAAGTACAGGAGTTCAGGTGCAGCACTCACCCTGCAGATCTTTGCAGAGGGACTGGGAAGCTGGGTCTCAAGGAAGCCCCTTCATGGGTGAGAGGCACGGTGCTGCCATTTCAGAAATGGAATCCTGCCCCACAGCCTGCTGGGCAATGCAGAGGCAGGTAATCTTCTGCTGGAGAACATCTCTCTTGGAGAAACCACAGGAGTGACCATCACGCAGGCAGGACAGCGGCACACAGAGGCAGAGCTCCTGCTCTGGCTGCCTCACCTTGTTTGTACTGTACACGGGATTCTCAATAACCTCCTGGGCTGTTACAGGATAAGAGGAGAACAAGGCACAGAAACAGAAAGACACAGATCACCAGAGCCTTAAAAACTGATGAATGTTCTCTCCCACCGTAATTTCATAGTGCAGGTTGTTCCAGACAATCCACGGCCAACAAAATAAATGCTGCATTTGTGCTAGTTTTCAGAAAACATGCCAAAAAGACAAACACAAGGCAAAGCAGCCAGCCAAACAGACAAGTCTTGATATTTAATTATTTTGAAATGAAAAAGTTCAATTAAAACCAGCTACAAAACAAAGACATAATGATTACCTCTCTCTTCATAAGTTTGTGCTTTGGCACAAATAACTGGCCGGCCTCATTTTATGTCCAATGAATTTAATCTTATCCAAAAAAGTGGCTCCCTGTACAGCACAGAAGACAAGGAGTTCTGAAAAGAGCTCTTGGGACAATGTGTAACACCATACAACTAAATTAAAAAAAAAAACACAAACAAACAAATTTAGGGTGATTTCTGTTCCCTCTTAGGCCAGCAGGAAAAAAAAGCCTAATGCAGTTGGCATCAGATTGTGGTAAGCAGCACTCAGGAGCTGACAAACCCACCAAGCTAACTCCAGTTCCACTTTGCGGAGAAGTTGCGAATGCACTCACCTCCCCACTCAAAAGCCAGCTGTTTGTGTTGTGTGATGGGTTCATGTTACTGCACTATTTATGAATTCAGTCTCCTGGCAGTATACAAGCCAGATGCTTTTCCATGTGGTGGCAGCTGACACCCAGTGATTCGGCATGAAGAAAAGAGTCCAGTGGTTTTTCCCATGCTGAGGCCTGGGCCACAGGGATGCTCACTGCCCTCGTGCCCAGCCGTGCCAGTACACCTGAAGAAGCCATGACTTCAGCACATGACTTACAGTAGAGCTGTATGCTCAAACATAACGTTCTGTGAGCCATCTCCAGCTGGGCATCCAGAGATGAAAACATCCCCAAATTAGTGGGCACTGCTGAAAAAGTTAGCCAAGTGTCTAAACACTTGCACAATCTGCACTTACTCTCAGTACCTCTTGATTTTTCAGATGGCATCACCCACTGATTGCAAGCGTTTCCCAATGGACACAGTCATATTGAAACCCTAAATATTGCAGTGACTTAGCTTCTTCCACTTCACTTTACTCAATGTAATTAATCCCTACAGCGTCTCAGAGGAAGAAGGACAGCGGCATCGACCAACCCAACCCCAGTGTGCAGGCATGAGGCACTAAAAGCCAAGGGAACTGTGCGAGGTCCTGCAGAGCGCAGGCCAAGTCCATCTGCTGTGTCACGTTTCTAAAGAGATACTCATGCCATCAAACCCCAGCGGTGAGGAAGCGGGAAGAAAGCCTTCCTTAATTCCCCCCCGCCCAGGACCCCGAACTCGTCAACGTGATCATTACAGCATGTTTGACGGCACAAGTCACTCCTGCTGTGGTCCAGGCGAGGGATTCCTGGCATGGCACGGGCAGGGCTTGGTGGCCTCGGCCGGTGCTCCCCGCCGGCACGGCCGCATTGCATAACTACGGACACTGCATGTCAGTGGGAGCTCCCCACCGGCATCCACCGGCTTATGCAATCACCGCGCCCCGCTGCGAGGCCGCAGGGACCGCGGGTTTGGGCTCCCCTCGCCCTCCGGCGGGAGCGCTGCCCACCGACCCCGCTCGGGGTATCGGCCCTCTGAGGGTCCTCGCCGTGGGGCACGGAGGGGAGCGGGGTGGGGGTTCATTTCGGAGCGGCCGAGCCACCTCTGGAGAAGGGGAGTCATCCAGGACACCTCGCCTTCGCCGAGGTGTCCAAGCTCAGACATAAAGGTGCTCCCTGACATGAGGGGCGTGGGGCTCCTGTGGCCGCTCTCCGGGCATCCATCACCTGCAGGTGCCAGGTGAGGGTCCCGGATCCCGCCAGGCTGGGCCCACCGCCGTCCCCCCACCGCAGCAGCGGGCCCGGGGTCCCCCCGCTGCCCGAGGGCCGGGCCCCGCCGCGGGGCTGCGGAGCGGAGGAAGCGGCAGTGGCCCCCGCCCCGCCCTGCCCGGCTCCCCCTCGGGCCAAGGGCTGGGCTCCCCGCCGGGCGAGGCAGAGCCAGCCTGCCACCTCCCCTCCTCCTCCTCTTCTTCCTCCTCCTCCTCCTCCTCCTCGCCTTCCTACTTCTGCACCGGCTCCGCTCGGGCTCCGCCGCTGCCCCTCCGCCGCCGACGCTGCCACAGAGCCCCCCTCCCTCCCTCCATCCCTCCCTCCCTCTCCCCCGCCCTCCGCCCTGTCCCCAGCGCCGCCGCCGCCGCTTCCACAAGATGGCGGGGACCGTGGCCGAGCGGGACGCGCTGGTGAGTGCGGCTTCGCCCCCCGCCCGGGCACCGGGACCGGCACCGGGACGGGGCCGGGGGGGCCGGGCAGGGCACCTGCGGAGCGGGGCGGGGGCGGGGGGGCTGCGCCTGGCCCTGCCTCAGCGCTCTCCTTTCTACCTGCAGAAAATAGAGGACGGGCATTTAAACAACTCCCTGGGATCCCCGGTGCAAGCTGATGTGTACTTCCCTCGCTTGGTAAATCACCTTTATTTGGTTTCTTTCTTTTGGAGGGGGGGAGGTGGGCGGTATTTTATTTTTTTTAACCCCTTTACTCCCCCCCTCTCCTCCGCCCCGGCTGCAAAACGGCGGCCGCTGCTGATGCCGAGCTGACCCTCGCCACCTTCCCCCTGTCCTTTCCAGATCGTCCCCTTCTGTGGGCACATCAAAGGAGGAATGAGGCCGGGAAAGAAGATCTTAGTTATGGGCATAGTGGACCTCAACCCCGAGAGGTAACACCTGGGCCCGGCCAGGGGGAGATGGGGGAGCGGCCACACGCACGTACACATACACACGGATCCCTGCTTTCTGGAAAGGATTATTTTTATCATTTTAAATATAGCATGCTGATTTCTCCTTTGACCCATAGAGGGGGCATTTCTTCAAGGGATCCCGTTTTCACTTGGGAGTAAAGGAGCATATAGAGCATATATATATGCATATATGTACACATATATGTACAACACCATGCACACACAGACATATATATATATATATGCCATAACCATGTTCCTGTCACTGCTGAGCTTTCAGGGTTTCTCTGAACTAGCTGAGCTGTCATCCCCCCTGTGCCGCTATACCAATGGCTTTGATAAGCTGAGAAATGAACCTGGGCGGCATCTGGGGCTTATTTGGTTTTTTTCTGGCTGAACGAGAGCCGTTCTGTTTGTGTTGCAGCTTTGGCATCAGTCTGACTTGCGGGGAGTCAGAAGATCCTCCTGCGGATGTAGCCATAGAACTGAAAGCTGTGTTTACAGACAGACAGTTTGTCAGAAACTCTTGTGTAGCCGGAGAATGGGGGGAAGAGCAGTCGTCTATTCCTTACTTTCCATTTATACCGGACCAGCCTTTTAGGGTGAGTACCGGGATGACAGCGGCTTACACTGTATCCGATAAAGTGTCATTTGATCTGAGTTGCAGCAGGACCTGACTTGGCTTTCTTGAAATCACAGTGTAGCCCGCGCTGCTCCTGTTGAGACACCAGTTGCTGGTTTGTTTGTATCCATCAAAAGTTGTGCAGGGATCCTGCTGCTACGTGCAGGCAGGCAGTTCGGATGGGGCTGTGAACACCTCACCTGGGTGCTATGACAAGTCGGAGGTTGTAATACTGTGTGATGAAGTCCAACTTCCTGAGCTTAGTTTTATAGCTATATATTAAAAAGTACCTCTATGTTATTAGTGCATTACAAGTTATTACTGGAGAATGTAAATACTCTGTGGGACTGCTGTATGTTTTGATGGTTTTTTTAATGGACATAGTGTTTGCAGTTTAGTGTGGCTAATAAGGATCATGTTCATCCTTTGTCTCCAGGGATGTTCTGTAGAGGTTGACCGTAGCTCTTCGTGTTAGCAGATTAAACAGCTAAGCAATAGTGGTATTCTTTCCTGAACCCTGGGATTAAACCTCCCATCAAATTTAAGTCTGTAGTCACTTGAAAATGGTGTTCTGGGAAATACTGTGGCACTGTGGATGGACTGGGTTGACCTAGAAGCAGATTCCCATCTGTAGTGTTTATGGTTACGTGAAGATGTCTTTGCAAATCAGGACTAACAAAGTATGTGGCTGCAGAGGGCTGCTTCACTACATTGAGGAAAAAAGGCTGCATGCCTTTTCCATGCAGCTGACCCAGAAAAACCTTCCTCCTCTTCCTCCCCACCCCTCTTGCAAAACCTCACTAGCCCCTCTGTTAAATGCCAGTGCTCTGACCAGCTGCCAAACTCTCTTAATCCTTCTTGCCCCCAAGATAATCTCCCCCAGCCCCAAAAGCTCACCATCTCCCCAGATGCTTGGGCTTTAAGAGGGTGTTTGTGACTGGTTTTGCTGCAAATTGGTTGCGCTCTACTTGCTTCTACAAACTCTCCCATCAGAACTGGCAACACCCTTTGGTGGTGTGGGAAATGCACTTGAAAAGACTTGGAGGCTGGGTCCTGCTCCAGCTGAGAGGGTTCCACTGCCTGCTGCACTGGGTGGTGACTGGGCCTTCAGACGAGCCAGACAAATTACGCAGAGCGTGTTTTGTGGGTGTCCCACTAATGGCAGTTGATGTTGGAGGACAGCAGTATTGCACGTTTACTGTGAGATACTGTAGATAGGGAGTTGTTCTTTCCCCCCTTTTCTTTTTTTCTTTTCTCTTTTTTTCCCAAATGGAATTTAGGCTCCCAACTGACTTTGTACCTTTGATGGTCTCCCTCTCAGTGAATAAATTAGACTATTAAGTGTTCTTGCCAATTACTTGTGGCCCAGTCCAATTATCATTCTGGCGTGGCCCCGGGTGATCTGGAGAAGCGGACTGTGAGCAGGGTTGAGGGTAACCATATCTTTTACATAACAAGGCCTCGGGTTGGCTGCGCCTGCCGCAGTGACACAGGAGCTACGTGGCAGCACGGGCCCTTCCCTGGTGCTTGGTGCACTACCAGGTGTCCGGGAGTTTAAGCTCTCCTGGACTGTCAGCTGCCACTTCTCCCAGTGCGACGTGCTCCACATCAGCTGGGCTTTGGCTCAGGCGGTTTGTCACCCCCTTCGCATTTTTATGTGCTGTAATAGCAGCAGAGTCAAGTGCCTGGACACAGCACTTCACTCTGGACAATCTCTTGAAATGACCCAGGATTTGCATGTAGCTCCCCTGCAGATTTTCTCCTTAGCCTGTCCAGACCTGGAGGTCTCCAAAGGCCTGCACGAGAAGCGCATGTTCTGTGCCCTCGTGTCCCTGCTTCCTGCTGGGGCAGCTCCAGCAGAGCTTAACAATGGGACACCATCTCAAGCCACCCCTAACGTCAGGAATCTCCCAACTTGTCCAAGCTTGTTCAGCTCCAGGCTTTATTGCTTTTCCAGAGCATTTCTGCAGGTCTCTCAGGAGGAGGGATGAGCTGTGTCCCTCCCTGATCTGGTTTGTGCCTCGTGCAAACTGCCCAGCTGAATTCAAGCAATCCTGCACTGCATTGCCTTCACTGCAGCCCCAGGATGGAGTCCAGTCCAACAGGGAGTCCTGGGCTGTCTGCAGCCACAGGAGTGAAGGCTTTTTGGTTATGCAGGAGCTCTGTATATGTGGGAGGGAAAGACAAACCTATCTCCCTGCTCCATATTCACTCCCTTCCAGTAAATTAACAGTAGTGTGGAAAGCATTGCAGAGGGAACTGCTGCCTTATTCTGCAGAAAAAAAAAAAAAAAAGAAAAAGAAGAAAAAAGTAGCAAGGAATGCAAGGTTTGGGTTGGAGATACAATTTCTTCCTCCTGTGATTAGCGGTTTGAGTCTGTTTCTGGCATTATTCCAAGAGGCGAAACCTCCCAGTAGCCAGTGGGACTGGGTTCCGGTGTGCTTACTGCTACGACAGCGTGAGATTGGATTAATGTCCCTGGGCAGTAAGAGCAGATCCATCACAGTGTAACTGGTGTCAAGGGGGAAAACTGGTCTCAGCCCTGGCTGTTGTGTGGCACATTAGTAGCACAGTGTGTAACTTCACTAACACTGCTTAAAGTGCTTTTTGTGTGCTGTGAAATAACTTTCCAGTTACACTGGGAACAACGTGCTTTAACAATTTGTCTTTTACAGGTTGAGATACTTTGCGAGCATCCCCGTTTTAGAATATTTGTGGATGGACATCAGCTCTTTGATTTTTACCACCGTATTGAAACACTGTCAGCAATTGACACAATAAAGATAAATGGAGATCTTCAGCTTACAAAACTGGGCTGAGCTTGTTAGGACTGCAGATTCCAAACCAGCTCAGGTGCCATCGTCCGTTTGGAGCAGTGACAGCCAGCTCTGGACACAGCTATGGTAGGAAGGCTGCCCTGTTCCTTTTCCGCATGCAGTTCTTCACTCCTGTGCCGATGAATTGGGCTGTTTTTTATCCTAATGAAGAGCACTGTTGGTTAATAGACATTGAGCCGTTTTTCTTGGATCAAAATAGCCCACCTGTGCTGGATAATCAAATTGGAATGGATTCAGAAAGACTTGCAGTCTTTGTTTCAAATCTCACAGAAATGCAGTTTCTGAAATGCAGCGCTAAAACCGGTTACTGAATAGTAGTGACAACAAAAACGAGTTTTTCTTTTGCAAATATTGTTTCTGCACTGAAGTGGAGTAGTGTAGCACAACATAGGGCCACGTGCTGACGTCCTTACCCGGGGCCTGAGCCTGGTTCCATGGAAATCAATGGCAAAACTCCCACTCACTTTAACGGGGTACAATCAAACTGTCTAGTCCTTAGTCAAGCACAATTCCCACTGATTTCTATGGCATTTTTGCACACACCTTGGGGCCTGCTGTTCTGCTGGTGTAAATCAGCATTGCCTCCACAGCTTGCAGTGGAGTTCTGCTGATTGCTCCCAGCTGCTGGTTTGGCCCAAAGGCTGTGCAAAAACTGACTGAGGGTGTGTGGACACAGCCTGTGTATTTTAGTCAGGGTATTTGCATAGAATGTAGGTCGTTATGAGTTTTTGCACAACGTATTGTTAATACAGTTTTTAAGGCTTCTCTGTAGTTTATTTATTTATACTCATTGTATGTATTATTAGTAAAAAATGAACAATCTTACTGGCGGTGAAGAACGGCAACGTGTAAACATTTTGAATGTACAAAATGTCTGAGGTTCTTTGGGTAAACTTTACATATCGTTCTTGAAAAAAAACCATGTTTCCTATTGAACATTTAGTTATGTTTTAGTGGAGCCCTCTAGGCCCTGGGAAAACGTGGGCATGGTAGCTGGTGGGGGGAACTCCGCATATTCACGAGGATCTGTTTTTCAGGGCTTACTAACTTTGCTGCACAGGATGGGTTTGAGTTGAAGTCGATCCATTTTAAAAACTTAAAAACCAAATTGGTAGGTTTAACTGTGCTTTTATAACCTGAGAAAAAGTTAAATTTGGCAATCTCTTAGTTCAGAAAGAGAACCAGGCTCTTTCCAAGGGAGATGGGAGATTCTTTACACTTGTTTCAGAACATATTCGGCCTTTGATATGACAATTAAAACTTGTCTAGACAGCCAAGTTATTAATGCTTGAAAATCAGCTACTGCACATGAATAATAACTTTTCAAGTAGCTTTTAAAATAGTAGGTATAGGTGTATAAACACAGTCATTGCGCTACACTATAAATGAACACAGCCACTTTCTTGACTTCTTTAGGACTAAATACACTTTTTTCCTTGGCTGCTCACAATGGTCTGTAGTGGGTCTTTCTGAGTAGTTATAATCGTGATATAAACATACATTTAGGCAATTTTGAAAACACATAATATAGGGACTAAAACACAGACTATAAAAAACATCCTTTGTAGCACAGTATTAAAAAAAAAAAAAGAGGAGAATCTCACAAACAGAACTGTGTTTAACCTGCAATAAAACTGTGGTTTAAAGCCACCAGAACTGGAATATCCAAAGTTAAGGGTAGAATGCCAATGCAAAGCCTCATTTTGTGCTAATTTGGCCTGCAGTTAAGAAGCCTTAGACTGCAAGCTGAAATTCCAACTGTGGCTCTAGTCCAAAGCCTGTTGAGGTCAATCAGAGTCCTCTGAGCATAGAAGCCTGATTCTTATTTCATGCAAGTGCAAATCTCTTTGTAAAGCTGAGGGGTTGTTGCTGCTGCTCCAGACGAATTAAGAATCAGGCTGCCACCTATGAAATACAAGTTAAAAATTCAATTTTTAGCCTTAACATTTGACACTCCCTGACTTTTCTTCCTTCTTCCAAATTGAGAGAGAACTTGTTGTTTTCCAGGTGACTTTTTTATCTGGTGTGTGGCTTTTAAGCTTTACATCAGATTCTATTTGTACTCCAGATTGAATTGAAATGTTCCTGTCTTGCTCTGTTTTTACTCTTTTACATGATACATGATGACTGTGTCATTTTCCATTGTATAAAAAACGCTGACAGTGTTTCGGTACAAAATATATTCTTAAAAATTACGATAATAAAAATCCAAGGGAAAGGTGCTTCTACATGAGGTGTTTTGGATTTTTCTCCAGCTTGGAAATGGTCTATGCTTCCAAAGCTGATGCAGGCAGAAGATGTTTGGAGAGAAATTTAGCACCCTCTGTGCCTAGTGCTTTCTCCCAACTGGATATCTAAAGCCAGGTTTGCTGATGCAGGGCCAGTGCCTGAGGCCAGAAGTAGGAGGCAGGAGAGAGTAAGTAGCATTTAGTAGCTCAAACCCAAAGGGAATCTCCCTGACAGCACACCAATAGAGATTTCCCCTTCCATGCCTTTGCTGTATCCCAGGAAAAGCAATTTGGCTGCCTTGAATTTTCACAGCCCTCGCGTTTCTGCTCTCCCGCGCAGTCTCGGCACAGCGCAGTGCCTACCCCAGGGATGCTGAGGTGAACTCGGTGCACCACCTGTCAGTGCCATCTCTGGTGGGAGCAAGGGCCTGCTGATCCCGCCTTGCTCCTCTTCCCAGCTGCTGGGCTGGGCACTCCCATTTGTTCCTGCTCCAGGAGTTTTCTGTCTGGGGAAAATGCTTTTTTTTTTACCCTGTTTCTGGTTTTGCCTTTGCATAACTTCACCAGCCACGGCGCCCACCACCTGATCCTGCCCTGTTGTGGTTTCTGAGCCAGGCTTCAAGGCAAGAAGGGCTGTGAACCCTCTGCTGACGGGTTGTGGTTTGACTGAGAGCTCAGGAAAGGGCAGAAAGTCACAGTTAAGACTTCCACATCTATCTATCTATCTGTCACCTGCTTGGAAGCCTTTTTGTTTTTCTTTTGCTCTTGGGCACTACCAGGCAATGGCAGGTGAAAGAAGGATGATGTCTATGTCACCAAGGGCTGTTTCCACAGGTGCTTGGCTTACACTGCCCAATCACGTTAAGAAGCAACTGCAGAACACTTGCACGTGCAGTGTAAGTCAGAGAAAACGGAGGCCTTACTGTTTCTGCTCAGTTGGACCTTGAGCCAATTTCAAATGTTTAAGGTGGGAGACTGTGCTGCAAAATTTATATCTGAATTTTTAGGTCTCCACAGCTTAGGGATTATTCAGATCTTCATTTTGAATATAAGGTCCTAATAGAAATAAAGACTATTTCCAAATTGCACCAGGTTTTTCAGTAGAGACAAGTAGTCTGTGAGCTTCTTGGAAGCTGCAAATCTTCAGGGCTTAAGGAGTGTGTAAAACAACTTTTGAAACCTTATGCTAAAATTTATTAGCTGAATATTTCTGTGATTTCCTCTGAATGAGGAAGTTGATTCTGAAATTAAAAAAGCCTTGAATGGATAAAATCCATGTGCAGTGGAATCATTCAACTTAGCGCAGCTTTATTTTTTCCAAAGAGGAAAAACTAAAAAAAAAAAAAACAAAAAACCACAACCAAAAAAAAACCCACAAAAAAACAACCAAAGCAAAAAAAAAACACAACCAAATTATTTAATTTTGCTTGGGATTGGCTGTGATAAAGCTGATTTGATTTTAGAAAAACCAAAACTAGGTTATTGCCTACTCAGAGCCTTGAAATATTTCAGTGTCATGTGAGGTAGTCTGTGTCTAAACATATTTCACATAAACGCTTTTTCACAGGCAAGTTGTTAAAAATGTTACAAAATACCTTCTTTTTGTGTCACAATTAGAAATGTTTGCCCCACCTTGTAAGAACATTTTGTACTAAATATTCATGTGTTGTCTATGAGAACTTGCACTAACATATTATATTCTCCCTCCCCTCCTTGACTAGTTTGAGCACAAATAGGCGTAATATTGCTAAACCGGTTGAATGTGACATCTGCTTGAGGCCTTGCACCTTTCTCAAGGGCTGCTTTGAGAAAACAGCCTGGAAACCAAAGGGAGAGCCTGATTCACCATTCTGCTGTGCCAGCTTTCCACCCTTGTCACTCTCCTGCTGTGAGGCTGAAGCCCAGAGATTTTCATGTAGGGAGCAGCACTGAGATTTTTATCTTTGGATTTCAAACTATTCACCATGGAGGAAACAAGACCAGAGTAGCCACAGTGCTCTTCAGCTTGGTGGTGAGGTTGGGGTAGCATGACATGCTTTAGCCCTAACAGAGCACGAGTTCAGAGGGCATTGGTGGGCATTTCAGAGCCAGACAGGAGATGCAGGACAGCTTCCCAGGGGTGGGCTTTTGCCACATTTTTATTTGCCACCTTCTGCAACCCCCTGCCAGGGAACATGGCAAAAAGCCAGCATTGCTTATGAGCTTGGAAGGCATGAATGGATTCGTGTTCCTACTCGTCTGATGTAAGAGAGGCATTTATCTGACGTGGGGCTCATTTTGCCTCCTGTCCACAAGTATGCCCCACAGAAAACTCCAGCACTGTTTTCTTCAGAGGCTGGTTACAGAGACCTTTCCAGGCAGAAAACTGCAGAACCCCAACTCTGCTGAGCCAGTTAACAACCTCCCAGCACCCCTGGAATTAATATGACAGTATGAGGCACAAGAATCAGGCTGAAGACAGCCCCAAATACTCACTGTGATAAGCACAGAAGTTCAGAAGAAAAGCTTACACCAGTCTAGGAACAGTAAGAGACCTGGTGAGGGTTTTTTCTAATCGTGGGTATTGTTCTGATTTTATCACGTGGATCAGAAAGTGTACAGGTGAAAGTCACTTTGCAATGAATGGTGTGTGGGGTTAGAACCAAGGCCAACCCAAACAGGGAGAAAAAATGAGCTGCAGACGCCCTATCTGGCTTTGATACACCCTCCCAGCTCCTCCCAGCAATCACTGCTGTTATGAACATAGACAATTACTAGAACAAGGAGATTCAGCAGCATGTGCAAGATCTAAATAATAAACTCCTACTCTGCCACAGGTCCTCCCTAGTTCCTGTTGCTAGGTCTTTCCATCTGTCTGTCAACAAATAACCATGTCCTGCTGCTTTTGAAATCCATGTCAAAAATCCCTTTGACTTTCATGGAAATAGGTCCCTAAGAGAAGGGTTATTTCTAGCTCTCACTCTCCAGTTATTTTCAGCTGGGGCATACTCTAAAACTGAGTTTATTTTTAAGTATGAATAGAGGACTATTTCTGACTGCATTATACATTGGGTAGAGTCAACAGGAAGCACGGCCTCTCTCTGCTGCAGAAACACTGGTTTCACAGTTCCCTGATGAAATGTCTTGTTTTCATTACCTTCTGATTTTACAAAGTGAGATTGTGCACAAACTGACCGGGCAATAACAGTAATATGTACCATTCACCACAGATCTATTTTTATGTGTTGTGCTGATTTCATAATGAACTTTTAATAACAATAAAACATGAAATCTTCACTAGGTTGTTCTGTCTTCTGTCTGAACTATTAATGCTCATTACATACCCTCCTGACTTCTCTAACTTCTGGCTTTTTTTATCTTCTGACTGTTTTCCAGATGTAGCTAACTCTTTCCCTCATAAAACTGTAGTGTGAAGCTTTAGAATGGGAAGTGCAGCTTTGGTAGCAGCCAGTGTAAAACTGCTTTACAGCTTAGATGCACTGTACAGAATAATCAAATAACTTCATTAGAGGAAAGAACATCTTGCTGACTCTTACAAGACTCCTGCTGACATCACTGGGCAGTGTAAGCCTCAGGAATTAACAGGCACGACTCAGACCTCACAGCCAGGCTGTGAGAACAGGTCACTGATCATTTTGCACAGGTTAAAACAGCAGTTTAACTCACATGTGTTCCAGCTCACTTTGGTGGGACTGGATTCACAGGCGAGTGTTACGTGGTGAGTAAAACCACCACATCAGCTCCATATGCACATTATTATGAGATCCAGTGTTTTACTTGTTGGCATCATCTTAACTAAAGTTCACACTGGCCTGATTAAACACAAGAGGAAACTATAAGGTCTCAGCTTCTTTCAGTTAAAGTTGCTGGAAAAATTCTGTATGACCCAAGTGGGAAAGGATTATGCCCTCCATCCAGTCATGGCTGTAAAAAACAAGTGAGGTTTCTGTGGGAAACCTCAAAATTCAAACAGCACTAAAGCAACAGATGAACAGGATTTGAATACAGCTAGTTCTGTGTTTTTTCTCCCAATAAAATGACTGTGATTCAGATGCTCCACATGAAGTTCATCCTACCTCTAACCCATGAGCATCAATCTGTGGCCATCCCTGCTCAAAGCCAGCCTGAGATTTGCCTTTGTTTGCTACACATGACTCTAAGAGGGGACATCTAGAGATTCTGAGATAAAACACAGCATTTGGTAACCTTGATGCAAAGCAGAAATGGTTGTCAGTGATATAAAAGCAGCATTTATTCCCCATCAGACAGCAGAACCACAGCAGCCGAAGTGCCTGGGAGGGATTTTCAGAAGAGGGAATAGATACATCAAATTTCACCTCTTGCATGGGCTAACTCCTACAGAGGCCCTTGGAAAGCTCTCATTTCACCTGTAATACTGAGCAAACTACAGGCATGAGTTTGGGGGAAAGGCAAAGCACCTGATGTGGCAAGTGCCATGTGTACTTCTCTCCCGTTCGGATCAGTACTATGGACGCCTCGCAGCTGGGCTTTATTTCGGTGCAGTGTTTCTGAGCTTCAAGCCAAGCCAATTCATGTCGAGTGATTTACTCACAGGAATACCGTGAATATGGCTCTTTGCTAGCACTGCACTGGATCTTATTTTTAAATTATGACTTTCATCACTCTTCTAAGAATAGAGGCTGGCTCTGAAACATCACATTGGCTCCAGCATTCTCTGAAAGCTACACATTTCTCATCCTGTTCAGGTTTTGAGGCTTCAGTTTCCTCACTGCTGCCTTGCTAGACCAGGGCTATGCCAGGAGGGGTCATTCCGTGAAAGACCCTGACAAGGAGGTGTCTTTCAGTAGCTCTCTTCGGCAGAAGGAGACATGCTAGTCTCCCCCAGCAGTCAGGAGCGACAGCAAACCAGAGCTATGCTTCCTTGTGACTCCGAGAGGCTGAGCCTGGTTAATTAGAAAAATTTCACTGAAGCTGAACAGTAAATCTAAGCAGCAAAGAGGAGGATTTCAGAGCTAAGCAATCTGACACTAACAGCAGAGCCATGCTCCCTGGGTGCCCAGAGGCCACGGGCAGGCATTGCTTCTATTGAGCAGAGAAGCAAAGCTCCATTCTGTGGCCAAGCATGGATGAAGATGGTGGTGGTTTCTGACACTGTTCAGTGGCTCTGCCTTTGCCTGGCTCCAAAAAACCCCTTTGATGGGCAAAAAGCCAGTGCTGACAGTATTGTAATGTACGACAAGCTCCAGTAGCAGCTCCAGCACTGCGTGCTCCAAGAGGCAAAGCGGATTCTTTCCTCGCAGCTCTCTAAGAAATTTTCTGTTCAGTGGGACAGATAATGGCTGTCTAGAAGAGATACAAACCAGTACTAAGAACAAAATGTGGCTCTAGGTAGAAGAAACATTCTCAGGAAAGCAACAGTTTTGCTACAATCTCCAGGGGAAAACAAAATATTTTAATTTAAAAGTACAAAGGCTTCAGCAGGGATAGGGAAGTTCCTTTTAAACCCTATTTTTGGATGAAAGATATAATGAGCTACAGTGGGTATTAAACAGACTCTGAGGGCAAAGGTGGGAGCAGCTCTGGGTTATTACATGGAGGCAGAACACAGCTTCCACATCCATTCCCCTCCATTTCCACTTCCTTTTCTCAGGAGTAGCCAGTCCTCTCCCTGAGAGAACCAGTGATGGAGGAACGTCAGAGGAACTCTTCCGTGTCTTCAGACCTTTATGTGTCTTCTACAGACACCAACCAAGGTATACCTTATTTAGTGCTGCTCACTGAAGAACTTCAAAGCATTGACATAATTTAAGATTCATGTTAATTCTTGAATGGACCTTGCCATTTCTCTTATTACTGCTGTTATCCTACAAACAGGGAGAGGGAAGAGCAGAGATGCAACAACCACTTCTCAGCAATCAGTGCTGTAATTTGGAATGCACTGATTGGCACACAATGTCTCATCACTGTGACTTTTGGCTACAACACTGAAGTTCAGACTCCCAAGCCCCCTCCTTTGCTCACCAGGCAGACATGTTATTTTGGGACAGAATATACAATGGTAAGGTTGAGTAATGCTACACACTGAGCAGCTCCTCTGGGATCAGAAGGACTCTCTGTAATGCAAAATCCTTCCAAAATATGATTTTTTTTTTATAATAGTAAAAATGAATGGCATTCTGTCAATTTTTTTTGCAGATTCCACTGACTCACAGTGCCTTCAATTGCCATTTAAATAATGCAGAAGAGAAGCTGGAACAAGACCAGGTTTCTTGGCAGGGAGTTTGCTGCACCTTGAATTCAAAAGATGATGTGCACATGTTTCCCTAGACAAAATACAGCAATCACAACCTGAGTGATGAAAACAGGCTGATCTCTCTCAATTTTGGTGGAAGTACATTGATTGATAGCAACTGAGCACCTAAGAGTAGGAACTGGTTAAAGGTTCCCATAATAAACCTTACCTCTTTGAGCTATTCAGAAGATGCTCTTAGGCAAAATAACAGGATTCCATTTAGCAAAAGAAAGCACGTGATTGTCTTAATGCATTGTACAGCTGGAGCTGTGATAATGCAGGCTAGAAGATGATGTTTTAAAGTGAAAGGGAAATTAGTTGTAATTATAATTGTTGTTGTCTTTATGCAGTATGCCAGCTGTATTGATTACCTTCTTTCTGTGTGTCACTGGCAGCTAAGGAACATGATACATTATCTCGTGCTAGTGTTGGAGAGCAGCAGAGATTGGTGTATTTTTAGAAACAAGATTCCCACAGTGTAACTGTGGCAATTGGATGATCATACACATGCATATTAAAATGCCAACAGATGAATTCCTGGACAGTGCCAGCAAACATTTCACTGTTTGGGGTAGGAGGAAAGGGCAGGAATGCACAGCTCAGAAATTCAACAACTGCAAGCACAGCAGTTTTACCTCGAAGAGTGTCCTCTGAGGGATTTGTGGCTCACATTGGTCAGTCTGAAAGGGAAACTGTGAAAAAACAGAATCTTTCCCTTTTCCAGGATGAAAAGAAAGATGATACATTTGCAGATTAGACCTGGTCCCATTAGACAGGAAATTAGATCTCTGTACCAGTACAGAGAACTGATGGCCACCTCTAGGCATCCTTTAAGGGCCCAGTCCTGGGCCTCAGCCACCAGCAGACTGTGTTTGGGGTGCATCTGTTGCACAACAAATCATAGTGCAGAAGTCCCTGGCTCCCTAAATCTCACCAAGACTGCAGAAGTGCAAGGCTTATTACTGAGCACAGACCTGCACAGATGTGGGCAGACAGAGAGATGGTAGAGCCAAGTTGCCCGTAAGCAAAGCTGGTGGTGAGGCAACCAGGTGCTGCCTGTGCAGAGTCCATGTGTGGCAGCATCTGCTGGGAACTTATATGTCTCATAAAGCATTTATATGTCTCATGTCAGAGAATCTGTTTCAGACTCTCTGGGAATAATATCAGCCAGGTTACCAGTCCTGTAATTGTGCTGGCTTACACAGGACTTGTACAGGACCAGTGGAGGTCTGAACCTTTCCACTAAGAGGCAACCCAAATGTCTCTAAGTAGAGCACACTGTGAGTTCACTTGTAGAAGAACTAATTAAAGTACACTTGGAGCGTTCAGCAGTCATTCCAGTAGTGTCAGACAGATATCTTCTATATATTGTACACTGTTAGTGTATTCAGTATAAACAAACTGATAGTCACAGGCCATCACAGGAGCATGGTGACTATTGCACTGGATAAATCTGGCAGTCCAAATAGCTCACAACTTTGGTTATGTTAACAGGAATGTGTTTTGGAGGACAACACAAGGGATGCTGTGACAGACAGCTATAGCATAGCTGGCTACAGATAGATTTTTCTTTCAGTTCTCTTTAAGTAGGATTAGTCTGAAGCCTATTCAATAATCTTGAATTTTATGTATTTATCACTGACATTGCAGTGATTGCAATTGGTGTTGGAGGATATTTAATGCCTGATCCTTTTCAGGATCCTGTTACATTTATGCATATGGACACTGTTCATGAATGGCAACATACTACTTGCAAAGAAAATTCCTGTCTGTCTTTGATGTACCTCTCTTCTGTCTCATTATGTGCCCTTTTATCATTTAATAGGTAGATGAATTAAGAGAAGACCATAAACTAACTTCTCAGCATCATTTAGCTTTCTATACACTTTCATCATGATCACCTCTTTTAAGGTATCCAGACCTTTTCAACCTAATGACCACATAACAAACTGGAATCTTTTCTAAAACATGACTTCAATCTACGCTGTAAGAATTAACAATCACCAGAGTCAAAGCAAATTGCAGGTGGTGGTATATTACCCAACATCCTGATGCAAAGGTAAGATAAAGGCCTACTCCAGGGGTGTAGCACAACACAAAATCCAAGTGTACAGACTTTGCATATCAAATTTTATCTTTATTTCAGAAAAGCCTCTAATTATGCTGAAATGTGTGCTTTTAAGCTTTCCTACAGCTGGCCTTAAGGAAACTTCCCCTCGATTAACTGCAGCAAATGACTCCTTCCGTGTCATTCTCTCCCCACAAGGGATTTTAGGTACTAAATCTACATAGACACATCACCAGACCAAACAGACCTCCATCTCCTCAGCTTGTTCCCACCTGCCCCTGGCCAGCCTCCAGATAATTTTCGTGTCTTCCTTTATGTTAAAGCCATCTTTTTCTACCTGCAGTGCTGGAAGGGAGTAGCCAGTCTCTCAGAGCACACCGCTCTGCAGGGAACGGCTTGTTCTGGAGAGGGCACAGCAGGAAAAAACATCCTTCGTAGCGCTCAGGGAGATGTGAGCCAGGTTTCAAGCAGAAGGCCACAATTTGGTCACTGCCAGAGACTGCCACCCATCTCGGGCACGCAGCAGCTCCATTTTTGACATCTTCTAAGCTGCTTAGTTTAGACCTCAACCAAATCCAAAGGGAGATTCTAGTTACCTTCACAGGTGAACTTCCATATACGGCCATGAAGCCACAGGCTGTGACGGTTGGCATGCAGGTATATGTCAGCATGCCAAAACCTCCACAGCAACTTGTAACCAGCGTACACAAATAAAATTACACATGCATTTGTTGGGAGAAGGTGGTAGAGTGACTCGAACATGTGTCAACAGTTTCCTGGGGTGAGGATTTAAAAGTGCTATTTGGTGCAATTTTTTTTTTTGCTCAGGGGAGCTGAGTGACGACATTAATGGGAAAACTGGAAGCCTTTCGGTAGTAATTCAGTCTGGTCTCTGTGGGTTCCCCATATAGGCAGTGGAAAGAGAGATGCTTCTCCAGAGGATGATTTAGCAGAGAGAATTTTGATGCCCTGAATGGTTTTCCAGAGGCCTTTGCTCCAATGATTATACAAGAACTTTGAGGACATTCACTTCCTACCAAACACCCAAATGTAGATGCCTGATCTCCTTTTCACACACGTACACACCCTGTGTTTGAAATTAAAAAAAAAAAAAGGTATATACAACAGGAAACAACAGGCCACAGATGGGTGACTCCAGATATTTCCTTTAGCACCTGTTAATAGGAAAGAAACTACCACCCTAAGAAAATGAAAACCAGCAAAAGCTTTCAGTGCTGAAGGCAGAGGGTTATGCATAACTAACACAATAAAGAAGTCTCTTGCAATTTTGCTTTCACAGGGGTTCACCTGTCTTGTCAGTCTTGGAAAGAGATATGAATAAAAAGCCCCGGAAGAAATCAAGGCACTTGGGGAGCACCTGCACAACATCACTCTTCAGCATTCCACAGGCAGTGCAAGCATCTTCGACACTCAGGAGTAAGAAACAATACACTCTATCAAATAGCAATGCTAATAGTGTGGGAAGGGCTCTATAAACATGTGACCTTTATTTATTTTTAATTGCTTTCCATAATGCTGAGAGCAGAGTTTCTTATTAGCCAGATCCAAAGTAATTATTGGTTATGGGAGCTTTAAGTGGCTTGCAAGCAGGTCTTGAATTGCCAGAAACAGGTGGCAATAAGAAAACACTGTGTGCCTCCCTTTCCACTAAAAGTAAAACCAGATAAAGCAGAACTGTATTTCAAGAGAGAAGATTTATCACTTTTCTTAAACTGAAGAGGGCAAATTTTTTTGTCACTGTCCTTTTTGGATTTTTCAGCACTGGCATATATATAGGAAGGGACAGAGCAGTGCCTTCTTGGAACTGAAGATACACAGTAGCTCTTGGCTGGTAGGTTTCTTTACAAACAGAACTGGAAGTGCTAAACATTTCAGTATTCAACCTTCAGTCCTTGGTGGACTCCTACTCTTGAATGTAGAGGAAAAAATGCTGGTACTCCACAGATGTTGAGGAGGTTACAGCAGCAAACAAATCTGACCTGAGCTGCTTTGCCTTGCCAGTTTTGTGCATAGCTTACCATTTTAGCATAGAATCATAGAACATGCTGAGCTGGAGGGAGCCATTAGGATCATCAGGACACCCCAAGAATCACATCGTGTGCCTGAGAGCATCGTCCAAGTGCTTCTTGAACTCAGACAGGCTTGGTGCTGTGACCATTTCCCTGGGCAGCCTGTTCCAATGCTCAACCACCTTCTGGGTGAAGAACCTTTTCCTAGTATCCAACCTAAATCTCACCTGATTCAGTTTCATGCTATCCCCTCAAGTCCTGCCATTGGTCACGAGGGTGAAGAGGTTGGTGCCTGCCTTTCTGCTTCCCCTCATGAGGATGTTGAAGACCACAACTGAGGGTCTCCTCTCAGCCTCCTCTTCTCCAGGCTGAACAGACCAAGTGCTCGCAGGTGCTCCTCATAAAGCTTCCCCTCCAGACCCTTCCCCTCCTTTGTGGCTCTCTAACAGTTTAGTGTCTTTTTTGTATTGTAGTGCCCAAGGTGATGCTGCACCAGTGCAGAGTAGAGCAGGATGATCCCCTCCTTTGACTCCAAAGGGGCCAAATGCCAGGGATGGGTGAATGACCATTAGCTACATAAAGTCTGATTCAGCCTATTTTGGAGTGCTTTACCAAAATGTATACATACCAGGTATTAAGTGATGCCCTGTGGGGGAATGGGACAGAAACCATTTGTTGAGCTCAGTCTCAGATCATGTACGTGAGCCCTCCCACAAGGCCAGAGCCTTTACAAAGGATGGGGAATGGGCAGAGCGCCCGAAAACGGAAAGGGAACAGTCCTGTGGCTCTGCACAGAGACAACACTCCTCCAGCTGTTTATTTAGCTGCAGTCAGAATGCATCCTATTTTGTGAATCTGCCAGCACACAGGAAAAAAACATTGGATTGAAACTTCTTGCTCAGCAGATGCAGGACACAGGCTTTTCACTTTCTAAGACAATATTATTTTTATATGCAGTCTTAGCTAAACTCAGGAGTCCTGATGTGTTCTAACTCACTTCAAATTCCTTGTCTACTTTGTCCAGCTAAAGACTGATCAAAGATTTGGGGCTACAGGCTCTAATGGACTGCAGCAACCAAGGGACAATGATATGTTCATTCTGTTAAACCTGAAGACTTCAGGAATACAACGCTTTGCATTCACAGGTATTTTTTATTGCCAGTGGCATTTAGGATGGTGAAGTCTTTGGAGCATAAACAGTGCCTGAATATTTTGGGTTTTTTTTACTTATGCCTATTTTACAGTCTCCATATCAGGATAATCCATTTTAATACACCCCAAGGAAATGAGGAGAAAACCCTCAGATTCCTAATTAGATTAGGGCTATACTAAACTTTTCATGGGCAAAGATCAAGGCAAGGGTGATCCTACTCTGTCAGAGTGACAGCACTAAGGATGTAATTTAAAGATAATGGAAGTTAAAGAATGAGATTACAAAGAAGGACTGGGACACAGTTTTCTTGGTTCTAATTGCAGCTGGCTCCTCTGCAGTATCCTCTGGAAGAATCTTACATGGGAGCAGCCCATTAGCTGTAAAAGACTATGCATAAAAGCCTCAGAGAAAATAATCTTCATGCAGACAAGCAATATTAATCATCAAAAAAACAGGCATCTGTTTTTCTTTTTGTCCTTTACAAAAAAAGTGTAAATTCATACAGGCAGTATTCCCAATCTTCAAAATTATTTTAATGCAAATGAGTCCAAAGCCTACATATGTGTGTTAGATAGATATCACTAGAGCTTGTTGCATTCTACCAAGAGAGCCACTTACCACCTACCATCCCTAGGGAGACCCCTCTCTTCTAGCAACCATTGCCTCGGTAAAAACAGTGATTCTGGTCTTTCATAGCTGAGCAATACCAGTGCAATGGGAAGCACAAACAGCACCTTTGTGCACCAGTGAAGGTCCTGTGGTGGTCATTTTTCTTTTTTCTGGGAGCTGAAATGGTTTAATTCAACATCAAGGTGTTAGATCAAAAGGAACTCACAGGAATAAAATTAGTACTCAGAAGTTCACACAAATGCTACATATTTCCCATTAGCTGCCACAACTGCAGAGATTGTTTCCCGTTCTTCATGGAATTCACTCATTCAATATCATAATATTTGACTTCCAAGGGGAACCTGGAGACCACTGCAAGGCTTACCTAGAGCCAGCATTAGACTGGGGTCCAACACAGCTCTAATCTATTCCTATCTTATCAGTTCCAGTGCAGGGAAAAAAATGGCAAGATACAGCTCAGGGTGTAACTGTCCAGCCTATCCCACAGAAAACTTGACACTTTTCACACATGAAGGTTTCCCACAGGCAAGAATGAGCCTTGAAAAGCTACAGAGATAAGTTTATAACGCAGTGATGACTCCTTCTATACAATCAAGAGAGCAAAACACACCACAGACACTTAACTGCAGCAGGCCCTGGGGCATGCTTGTAGCTGTGCGATGCAACCAGAATACATGTTAAAAAACAGAGCAATAATAAAGTAATAATTGTGAAGGGGGAAGAAACCTATCTGATCCACTCTTAAACTGAATTAAAGGCACCACAACAGTGTGCATATAACAGAATCTGACTCAGAGGAAACTGGTCCAGCACTGTAAAAGCAAACCAGCTCCAAGGCAAACTCGAGCACGCGGTGACTCTCTGTCATGCTCTGTAGCAGGTTATCGCCCTGGGTTTCCTTCTATGTAGCACAGTGTTGTAGCTCTGTCTGCCTGCATCTCTGTCAGATTGAGAAAGGTGGACTCTCCAGAGAAGTGGCCTAGCTAGTAAGGGTGCATAAATCATCAGTCAAAACCAAGGATGTGTAAGTAACACAGGCCTCTCTGAAGGCACAGCCTGTAGGATAATTTAAGCATGTCTTGATAATGTAGAACTGCAGAGTGGAAAAATCTTCTCAGTGTAACCTGCTGTCAAACTGCATCTGAAGACATTTATACAGAAAGAAGATCAGAAGACTCATGGATCAGCAGCCACGAAGTGGATACACCATCCATCTGTTACTGGCTGGCTACGAGCAAGAGGAGAATAGGTCAGTTTGTGACAACTGCCCCAGCAGGTTCAGTCTACATCTTCCTCACCCCTGAAGCAACTCTGTGAAGGGCCATCTGACAGCAATTGAGTTCCATCAGCACAGTTCAGGAAAAATGATCCCAGAAGGTACAAGAGGACATGCTTGGGGGGGGCAGTCATGTGCTAAAATGGCTACGTTATTTTTGAACAAAAGCTCGTTCACATCCCATCACCTCTTTGAATAAGAAGAACAAGCA
This sequence comes from Lepidothrix coronata, assembly GCF_001604755.1. NCBI lineage: Eukaryota > Metazoa > Chordata > Aves > Passeriformes > Pipridae > Lepidothrix > Lepidothrix coronata. Next base: position 2,333,127 of record NW_016690251.1, read on the forward strand.
TTTGACTGGTGGGAGATCTTTGCAGTGCTCCTGGAACTCCCTCCTGCTCCACAGGATGATATGCACAGAAGTCTTTGTTCCTCAAAAAACCCAGGCCATCGTCAACAGGTTTTGTATCAAGAATTAGTTGCTGCTCAGAGAACAGTGGAAGATCTCATAAACTGCAACGTTTGAGACTGGCTGCCAAGGAGACGGAGGTCTGATTTTGGAAGACAGCTGCATCACTAGCAAGGGTCATGCATCTTGGCCTTTCCACAGAGGAGAACTTGTTGGAGACTCCACCCAGTATGATACAGTGGTATATACCCAGTACAAGAACAGTGAGTTACTAAGGATATGCTCTCTGCCCAGGGGATTTCTTGCCAAAGGAGACAAGACCATTTGCAGCAAAATATGGATAAATATGGATAAAATATGGATTGTGGCCAAATTTGGAAATAATTATGTCTTTTCTGCTCTTATAACATTCCACAACTGGGCAATTGGCCTAATGCCATTTCCATGCAAACCAATTGGAGGTTGGCCATCAGTCTTTCATTTAAATCCACTGAACTGCTGACCTACATCCGATTGAGCAGACAGAAAAGACCCTGTGGCCTACATTATAAACAATTCGATAAAGGCAGTGAAATCAAGACAAAAGATTCTCCTTTGAAACATTTGGCAATCAGCTTGTGCTGAGAATCAAGGCTCCTTGCAACAAGCCCTAGACCCTATAAAATGAAACTTTTTTTTAATCTCAGGGGTTAAAAACTGAAAGCTGCGAGACAAATTCATCACTAATGCAGACCCCTTGAGTTCAATAAGCTTAGAGATGGGGTGGCTGCAGCTCACTGCTCCCTGGAAATGCCACAGGCTGCACTTAAACTGTATGGTTGGTGCAGAGATGCAAAGAATGGGGAGGGGAGGCACATCCTGGCAAGGGCTCCTGCAGAGTACATCAGTGACACCATGTAAGCCTGATGGGATCATATTTGCTTTCTAGAACCAAGAACGCGACTGAGAGACAGCATCCGTTTCCCAGCACTAAAACCCAGTTAGCCATGATGTAGAAAAGAGGGTTTCTTCTCAGGGTCTAATGAATTTAAACAGATTGCTCAGGTACCTGGATTTACCTAATCTCATCTTTCCTAGCTCTCCTCATGGAAACAGAGCTGGTTCAGCTGCTCTCCAGAGATCTCTGACTGATTCTGGTTATTGAAGGGGTGGAGGTTGGACTTTTCATCTCCTCATCTGCCCCACTGTCTCTGTGCTTGCCTTTGTCATCCTGCTGTTTCCCTCCCTGACCTGTTCTCCACAGTCCCCTCTGCCCGCTCCTTCCCCCACTCTGCCTGTTCCTAGTACAAATGTCAGGCATTCACTCTTGCCTCTTTTCTTTCTGCTTGTGAGACAACAGCAGGGGATGACACAGAGATTAACAGATCCCTCCACCTGAGGGGCTCACCCTGACTGCTGGTGCAGCCAAGGGTCGATGCATGCAGGATTCCTGTGGCTGACAGTACTTCTGTTAGCACTCAAACACATTGTAGCTATCTGGAGCACGGTATTTTCTCTCTAGATTCTGTCTTGTTGCTTATGACAACAGCCTTGTCAGGTAGTTTAGGATCAGGTATGGCAAATCTCACATATTTCTTGTGTAAGAGCTTTCAAGAAAGCAATGCTGTTTTTCCGAGATCTAGTCTTGTTCTGTGCCTACATCCCAGATGCTTTGCATCTCAATGAACGTAGATCAACAAACAAACCTACTGCAGAAAAGTATTACAGAAGATAAATTTGGCATATGTGGTACTGAAACAAAGCATCAGATATGAGTCTGAAAGACGAGAAGGATTTTGACAAATATCTGTGAAAGGAACCACTTTCCTTGCATATCAGTTGCATTTGAGACAGAAGTTGTCATTACCTCAGAAAAATCTCACCCATTTACATTTTAAAACCTGGAACTGAATCCTACTTTCATTTATACTTAATGGACATTTTGTCATTCACTGTAAAGAGAAAAGGACATGATCTTTGTAAAAAAATTGTCAAATTATTTTTATTGATAAGCATCACTGCCAGTCACACAACATTGGTTTGTGAGGAAAACTTGATCAAAATATCTGAATCTGGCACTTGAATTTCACTGACTGTGTTGACATACAGAAGTGAACTTGTGTGATTACAACAGGATATTGCAAGTCCTCTGAAATATATACAAAAAAAACAGCTGTAGAGGTAAGTTTCGGTGTCCCTAAACCACAAAAAAACCAACCAAACAACACATTCCCAAACTCTAAGATGCCTTAGAAATGAAAAGGTCTTAAAATAGATGATAATAGAGATTACAGAACATATATGCTACTACCCTGCACAGCTCAGTGTGCAAGAGACTGCTGTAATAGTGCCTATCACATACACAGAGTAAGTACTTTGGACTTTGGAATTTCCTGATGGGTGTTTGGAGCCTCTTGACTCCTGTCGTCACAGAGAGGAGCTGATGCACAAGGAAGGAGGATGATTATGGAAATCAACTCACCTTTGTCCAATAAATAAATTAGTTCATTAAAACAGAAAAATGGTCTTAACCATTTTGAGGACTTTTCATCTCAAATGTAAAAAGCTCACAAGCCATGCCTCTTAAAGGCAAAATGAATAATTTTGATTTCTTTTCTTAATGGTTTTCTACATTTAGAGCCTTTATTAAAAAAAAATATTTAGTTGCACTGGAAAGCTTTGCTACTGAGGGCACTAGAAATCCTGCTTTCCTGCTGACAGCTGAGGTACTCACACAATACCATCCTCTAGGAGAAGCAAGTATTGTCAGACCTTGGTTTGGCTATTGACTCTGCTGACAAGCTTTACCACCATCAATATGTACACACACTAAAATACACTTTGCACAGGCTGCTGATGAGCTATGTATAAAAATAGGTTGAGGTCAAGTATACACATAGTATTGCCACACTGAAGTCATTAACTTCTACCACTTGGAGGATGTGGTCTAGACCATGGCAGGTAAGGTGGGGCTGTTTTGACATTCATGATCTGGTTGATCCACTGGGTAGCCCTCATATGGCAGGAATGTGAGCCTTCATGTTCATTAAACGCTCCAGATCAGCTGCAAACATGGTCAAGACTCAGAAAGCAGTTCCTTAAAAGAAAAAAACAAGCAAACAAACAAAACCAAGCAAAAAAAACCCAGTTGAAACAAACAAAAAAAACACCCTCCCAACAAACACTGTTGAATGGCAACAACCCTATGGTTGCTCAAATAAGCCTAAGCCAAAACACAAAGAACCTATATTCAGATGTAAGAAACTTCTAAAATAACTGCCATTTCATCTGTTTTCTGTAACTACACAGGGTTCTCTGTAGTTAACACATTCAGGCTTGTTTAAGGACAGTTCTGGACTTTTTAATGGCCTGTGAATCACAAGAGAACGGGCTGCTGATGTAGCAATGCCTTCTCACTTTTGTACTATGACTACATAGTACATAGTACAGGTAGCCAAGGAGATTTGGAAAAAGTAATAACAAACTTGCACTCCAAACAGAAGAACTCTTTGTTCCATCTAAAACATACATTACAATGCTTTATACTTCATGCCACTGCAACTAGTACAGATGGAGACAGTCCTTTCCTTGAGGAGCTGGGAAAAGCTGAAACACCTTTGTTGGATACCCAAAACAAGAGAAACCAGTGCCTGGCCATTCTGCATGCCCAGAGGTCAATGCTAAAGGAGTAGCAATAATGCAGAAGACATGGGATTTGGGATATTTACCAGAGTATCCCAGAGCCTCTGAAAAGCTTTGAGGGGGACCAGTCCTGCAAGGAAACAGAGACCACCACTTAGGGTGCAGATTTGGGGTGGAGTTCAAGGCAACAACCACTCCTCAAAGAAACAAGCATCCACTGCTCATAGATCTGTTTTAGCATCTTTCAGTGCCAAAGGACAGTGTAGTTTAGTAACAGGCTGCTTTAGTAAGTTCACTCTTTGCTCAGCTGCACCTTTGTTTAACTCAGCTAACAGTAACTGCAGGATTTTTCTTTTAGTAACTGATGTCCATTTAGAAGCCAGCAGAAAGCACATATTATTCATTCAGCTAGCTTTGACAATGCCCACGTTATGAAACGACAGCCACAAAAAATTTTCATTTAAAGCTTTCGAGGTTCATTGGTGAATTCAGTCAGAAAAGCTCTTTCTGCTTGCTAATGCAGTAGTAGGGTTATTTCAGCTATACATGTCTCAGATAAATGCAATTTTACCGAATTAAAAACATTTCAGAGAAACGTGCCAATTCATTTTCATGTCAGGATGGGAAAAAGCCTAAAAGCTCTGTGAAGATGAATTGCAATGGTTTCATAGAATCACAGAATCATAGACTATGCTGAGATGGAAGGGACCCAACAGGATCATCAAGTCCAGCTCCTGGCCCCGCACAGAACACATCACACCATGTGCCTGAGACGTAGTGTTGTCCAAGCACTTCTTGAACTCAGACAGGCTTGGTGATGTGACTACTTCCCTGGGGAGCCTCTTCCAGTGCCCAGCCACCCTCTGGGTGAAAAATCTTTTCCTAATATCCAACCTAAATCTCCCCTGACTCAGCTTCATGCCATTTCCTCGAGTCCTGTCACTGGTCCACTTCCTCTTGTGAAGATGCTGAAAACCACAATGAGGTCTCCCCTCCATCTCCTCTTCTCCAGGCTGAACAGACCAAGTGACCTCAGCCGCTCCTCATACGGTTCCTCCTCCAGAGCCTTCACCATATTTACCGCCCTCCTTTGGATGCTCTCTAATGGCTTAATGTCTTTTTTTATATTGTAGTGCCCAAAATATTCAAGGTGAGGCTGCCCCAGTGCAGAGCAGAGCAGGACAATCCCCTCCCTCACCCTGCTGGCGATGCTTTGCCTGATGCCTCCCAGGCTGGCCCTCCTGGCTGCCAGGGCATTGCTGACTGATATTCAATTTGCCTCTGACCAGGACCCCCAGGTCCCTTTCCATGGTGCTGCTTTCCAGCATCTCATTTCTCATTCCCCAGTCTGCCTGTACATCTAGGGCTGCCCCATCCCAGGTGCAGAATCCGACACTTGCCCTCGTTAAACTTCATATGGCTGGTGATTGCCCAGTCCTCTAATTTGTCAGGGTCTCCAAAGATGATTTTAAATTCGTTTTATGGATAATTTCAATTCTTTAATGTCTGATTCAATTGTAAATTAAAAAGAAATAAATAAAAATCAAGCAGGATAATTTCTTGACTATCTAGTTTCTGCTCAGCAGCGTTGCCAGATACAGCATAGAAGGAAGCAAACTGCTTGAAGTTTGGAGATTTATCTAGTCTTTGATTAGAGCAAGTTTCTTCCCCACCGAGTGGGGAAGGCAGAAATATCTTGCACTGCCAGGAGCCATGTTGTACTATATGTATTTTTGAAATAAAAAAGAAAAAGAGCTGCACTATCCACTACTAACAGCCCAACATATTTCAGAAGATATTCTGCACCACACTACACAATATATGGTACAGTTTGCAGTATAACTAAAATCTACATTCAGGAACCATGTTGTAAACTTCAAAATGAAAAATTAAAAGCTAAATTTTTTTCCCTGTAAATACTACATACTCAATTTTTTGAGAATTATGAATTATTAAGTTTTATGGAGGACATGGATGTAGACCATAACAAGTTGCCCCTGCCATCCTAAATTCCCAACCCAGGAGGAGTGTCTGAGCCTCCAGACCGCGCAGGTTTTTGGGAGAGCCTTTCTGAATCACCTTGACACACCACGAGACCTTTTTCCATCTGAGACTTCTGGGAAGGCTGCGCCCTCTCCTGGCAGTTCAGGACTCAGTAGCAGCGATTGATAAAGCTGCTCTGCTGCAGCCAAGTCAAGGCTCAACCTCGGAGTTACTAAGACCAGAACTGCTCGATTTAAAACCTCTATTGCAGAAGGGCTTCCTTGAGATGAGTTATAGTAAAATTGGGATGGGTCTATTGAAATTACGACTTTTTTTCACCATGCTGTAAGGAAATAAATGGCTTGGAAGTACACACTTTAAAAACACCTCACCATATGTTTGAAAATGGATGAAATACCATGCTAGAATCATCTCCAAATAAGATACAGTGTTTACAATCCATGCAATTCTGTAAAGGAAAGTTTCATATGTTAAAAATATAACCTTGAAATTAGTGTTGTAAGCCATGAATTCCATTTCACAGAACTAATACATAATACGGCTAATGCTATTATAAAGAGTCAGTCTGCCTTCTCAAGCAAATGTAATCTCCCTGAACCAGCAAAGCTTATGCAGGAATGACTAAAGAAATCCCACACATCTTTTCAATCATTCACACTATGTCTAAGTGAATATCACTTTCTTTTTTTTTATATGAAATGTTTACCTCTTGTCTGATCCTGCATTCAAGTTAAATGAATTTTATGTATTCATAACTGCATATTGATTAAAGCTTCAGGTCCTAGAACATTCTACTGAGAAAGATAGAAAAGAAAATTTTCCTCTGGTTAGACTGGCAGGGACTATTTGGAGGGATTTTCTGCCTTTCTTTGTAGCTTAGGATATGAGCCACTTCCGCAAATCATGTGGGAATTTTACTTTAAAAATTTCCTTCTACTCTAGAACCTAATTACTGACACTGTTGATCTTTCTGGCCCTCTTTCTGAGGCACATGATTGTGCTTGTGGTTTTGGACTTCTGCACAAGGGCTTTACTATTTTTTTTTTAGGTGCTAGTGTTGTAAAATGTGGAATATGTGGAATTTTCTTAAGAAAGGATGTTCTTTGATGTTTGATCTTTGTATACTTTCAAGCCTAATCAACAAGAAGGGAGACTTAATCTGTTAAACAGATCACAGCTAACAAGTAAGCTCTAAGTGATGTCCAGGTGTTAGAAAAACTAATTACTTGCGGGTAGAATCGCCTTGTTAAGGTTTAGGTTTGGATATGCTTCAGCAATCTCAGACCTAGAGGGAGGTTAACAAAGCCTGGGAATGAGGATGTACCACTGATAGCAGACACAAAGAACACAAGATTTGGGGGCCACAAGGACATTTGGCAGAAGTCCCAAGATAAGGAAGAAACTAATAAAGCCAACTCAGCAACTGTGCTGGATCAGCTCTGGCAGGGTAAAAGGTAATTCTGGCAGGGGCAGATCATGACCACAACTCGGAGACCACTGATCCAAGAAACACACCAACCCCAAAAAAGAGAAAGACTGAGCATGTGGACTAACTAGCCTGAGAAGCTAAAGAGTCGTTAACCAATAGAAGACAGAGCATTAATTAATAAGAGAACATATATCCAATGAACACTAATTCCTTTTTTTGGTAAAATGTATAAATAGTAAAAAGTTTTGATAGTTGGCATGCTTGATTTGTGGAACACCAGCGAGCACCCAGGCTTGCACAACTCCAAAATAAGTAATCAATGTCTCTGTCTAGTGTGTAATTATTGGCTTTTTGCACACCAGGTAATGAATCTGATTTTTCTGGAAACACGAGGGTTCGTGTTGCTGTCTGTGGAGTCCACGGGCAGCGTGTTATTCCATATGATCATTCAAATGACTGATACAGCAGCTGTAAAAGAGAAGGTAGTTATTATTTTACCTCCTCTAATTATATTATTTACAATAGGGTGATTAACACTCATAGCCAATGACCACCAATTAAACACAGCTGGAATGGAAAATGATTCTTTGTGGGCTAGCGCCACACACTGAGGTATACTTTGGGCCCCTGGAACTTCATGGCTACTGCCAGATATCCAAAAAAAAAGCTCTCGTTTGTCTGTTGCTTTACAACAAATTATTTAATTGCTTTTACAGGATCTTCTCTGTACCTTTACAGTTTGTAAAACACATTGTTGTACACTGGTTGAAGGTCAAAGACTGCTAAATTATCTTCTTTCCTATTCCCCCATGCTTCTCCTTCTGTCCTGCCAGGTCAGCACAAGCTTTGCTCTTGTGTTTCTGACGCTAAGATGGAAAAAAAGGGAACAGCCACCAGGCGGCGAAATAATAGAGATTAATCACACAGCCTTGTTAATAGTCACCCATGAGTATGTTCAGCTATTGTAACAGGATTCCTAACGTCACAGAAACACTGCATTAACAATATAATTCCCCCATGCTTCACAAAAGCCTTCTACTGCTTAATAAATTATTGCATTAATTATAATTACTCTTAAAGGCATTTTTATTCCACAAACCTATCTCAAACGTGAAAAGTTCAGCAAATGGCCTTGTTTTAAGCCTTCCCTCAGCCAAACTACTGAGTACTTAAATACCTGGGGTGTGTGTGTGTAGATACGGCCTCTGGAGGAAGCAAGGAGGAGGCTCGGGGGTGACCTCCACAACTACCTGACAGGAGGTTGTAGCCAGGTGGGGATCGGCCTCTTCTCCCAGGCAACCAGTGACAGGACAAGAGGGCACAGTCTCAAGCTGTGCCAAGGGAGGTTTAGGTTGGACATCAAGAAGAATTTCTTCACAGAAAGGGTGATTAGACACTGGAATGGGATGCCCAGGGAAGTGGTGGAGTCACCGTCCCTGGAAGTGTTTGAGGAAAGAAAGGCTGGACATGTCACTCAGTGCCATGGCCTAGTTGACACAGTGGTGTTCTGTCACAGGTTGCACTCGGTGATCTCAGAGGCCTTTTCCCACCTAATTAATTCCGTGATTCTTCAACAAACCTTTGATATCGCGCTCCACTCGCTGTTTTATTATCGCGATTCGCCAGCGCGTTGGAACCGCCGTGCGGAGCTCAGTTAACCCCCGCCGAGGGATAAATGGCAGGCTCTGCACGTTGCGGTTCTAAATTTTAACACGCGCCTGCTCGCGGTCGGAACCGGGCGGCCTTTAAGGTCCTTTTCCACCCAATCCGCTCTGGGACTCCGTGTGCTCCAAGACAGAGCACAGAGCACACAAAACACACACACAACACGCTCGTTTCATTCGTTTATTTGCGGCACCGACTGCCCTCGCTGGCCCCGCTCGCCGGCCCGGCCGGACGTGACGCGACGCGGGGGCGGCGGCGCGGGGAGCGCCGGGAGGCCGGGGGGCGGTGGCGGGGCAGGAGGCGGCGGCCGGAGGGGGCCGGGCCGCAGCGACGCGGTTCCTGTCGCCCACAGCGGCTCCCCCTCCATGGCGGTTGCCGCGGGAGGCCGCAGATAACCGGCCGCGGCCCCCTCTCCTCTCCCCTTCCTTCCCTGTCCCCCCCCCTTCCCTGTCCCCCTCCCCGCCCGCAGCCATGCCCGCCCGGGCCCCGCCGCCCCTCGCGCAGCCCGCAGGTAAGAGACGGTGACGGGGCGGCTCGTCCGCTCCGGGCCTGGCCGGGAAAGGGCAGCGGGGAACCCCTCGGCGGGGCTGCGGCGGCCGGGGCCTGGCGGGGCAGCGCCGTCCTTTTCCCCTTCGCCCTCGGGGGAGGGCGGCGGGGCCGGGCCGGGCCCCGCGGGGCAGGGCAGGGCAGAGCAGGGGGGAGCCCCGCGGGTCCCCCTCGCTGAGGCGCCGCTCCCTCGGCTCGTCCCGGCTTTGTCCTTCGGCGGGGCCCCAGCGCGGGGTGCCCCGCGGTGTCCCGGGGTTCAGCTGAGAGAGGGAGAGAGGAATCAGGGATATGTGGTACAGTAAGTTAACCTGTCCTGTGTGCTCGGCTTTTCCTGAAGAGCTTTCTCTTTTAAAGCGTGTCAGTCGTTAAATGCGTCTGGAGGTAACTCTGCTTCAACGTGTCATCATAATTATGATTTTTGTTTTTTTTAAAGAAGCAATATCATTCTAAAATGGGGTAGTTGCTCAAATGCCTATTAGGTCCTGACGCTTCAGTTTACCATTATAAGTGTCTACTTGAACCAAAATATTTTTTTTTTCCTTAGAGAAGACAGTGCCTTAAAAAAAAAGGGTTAAACCCTGGGATTCCTTCGAGGTGTCAGTAAATTGGCCTCATGATGGTGACAGCCCCTTCCTCCCAGCTTCAGCACAGAAACTGAAACCTTCAGGAGTTTAATGCTCCTTTAACAAACATCTGTTCATAAACAGAGTGAGTAGAGGAGCACTGTTGACAGGAGCTGCACTGCGTCGGTCGTGTGAGTTTAGTTTCCATGCGTGGTTTACAGCCCAACGTGCTTCATTAGGAATAATTTTTCAGCTGTTGAGTCCATGGCAAAGTGAGTTTGATGGATGCTGCTTTTTAACTGGACTGGTCCTTGGAGACTGAACAAAATTAAAAGTATTTCCTCTTTGCGTTATTCTCTGGACATATGAACTAGACTTGGAAAGCTAATTAGCCTACTTTAAGCATGAAAATGCTCAGTTGTGTTGTCAGCACAGAAGTTGGCAGCTAACGCATGGGTAGTGGTTCCTCCTCCTGAAGTTGGAGCTGTACCTGGAGAAATACAACATTAATTGTGAGAGCCTGGGGAAGAGGTGAAGTAGCTGTGACTACTGAGGGGTTGTGGGTTTTTTGGAACAGTCATATCAGTGAAAAAAAGTAGCCTAAATGTGAAAATATGAGACTTTAAGCTTAAAAATATGAAGTGGTGCAGAGAAACTAATGTGGCTATGGTGTTTTCATTCCACATGATATTTGCCTGAAGTACACATTGTATGACCTTCTAAGGCAGTGTGAAAGTATGACCTCTTCCTTTTACTTCCTTAATTTGTTTATAAGTAAGCAATTGAAGGAGCTCAGCATCAGTTTGGTTTTATTCTTTTATGTATTTTAGTTTTGTCCAGATCACGGTTTTGTTTAGCAAAGGATTTAATAGGCTGTAAAATGTTGAGTTGAGTTATACAGTTATACAGTTATACAGTTAAGTAATTCTGTTGATGAAAACAATGTGATCTTACATTTCTACTTGAAAAAATTCCTCTAATAACTTACTGAGCATTTTAACATCTTAATTACATCGAGTAATATTCTGAAACTTTCAGTACCTTGCAAAGACTTGTCTTTCACGGTGGAAATAATACAACAGCTTAGATAGACTTCAGTCAACTCTTTGCCCTTTCCTCTTGAAATATTCATGGAGCTCTCCTTGCAGATCTGTGGTGGTATCAGTTGGAAACCCAGTGGTGAAGAAACTGATGCTTGGTCTGGTTGTTTTCACTGTACTCAGAGACATAATCTTCCTTCAGATCCTCATTATCTTTTTCGACAGAATGTTCATTCCTTTCTGTGCTATTTTGCTGTTTGACAACTTAAACTCACTTCTCTGTGAGTGTTTCAGCACAGTGACACACTAACCCTTTCACAAGGATTCAAAATACTTAGAACTTTTCTGGATAGTCCTCTTAAGAGCAGTGGCTTAGATCCTACTCGTTCCCAGGTGTCAGAAATTTTGTCTGTGAGGTTTTTTTCGTTTGTGCAAAAAACCACACTGTGTGAGCTGCTGCTATTGCACACACAAAAAAGTCTTGAAATGTGCCTTGTTTGAAAACTGACAGTCTCATTTTCAGCAGACTTTCTTTAAAGCTGATGTCTTTAGCAATTAAAATTTTCAACTGATTTCAGTTCAAGGAGTGTTTCTGTATTGGTGCCATTTGTAAGGTGATCTAATGAGTCTGCTTCTGTAAGGCAAATAATTTGGATTTTGCAAATCCAAGAGCCCTGTTTTGAGAGAGCCACAAGGAAGGGCAAATCCTGTCATCACCTTAGTATGTTTGAAAGTTGGTACCAGGGTGAAGGAAATGTGAAACCTTGAGTTCATGTGTCTTTTGAAAAGTGATGAAAAATAGATTTTATTCTTTGGAGTATTAGGTGTCCTGCCTGTATTGTGTTTTTAATATGATGTAATGTCTGTAGGTGGGATAAATGATGAATAATGTAAGGCTGTTCACTGAAAAACAAGCAAAAGTTCTCAGTAATGGAAAGAAGACCTATGTGGTTGTTCTCCCTATGCAGTTGTATTTCCTCTGCCACGCCATAGGAGAACCTTTCACATAAGAGTGGGCAGTTGTAATTTACTCTTTACTGTAGTCTGTGTGAAGTTTGAAAGGCTTATATGTGGTGGAGAACGCACTGCTCTGTAAATAAGTCTCTGGGAACAGTTGACCTTAGGTAATCTAGTTCTAATACTTTTTAATCTAGCATCTTTTTATCTTAATTTAGAACAGGTTCCCAGCTAGCATGTTTGAGGGTAACATCCAGAAATAGATTTTCTCAGTGAGTTGACCACCTGTTTTAAAAGGAATTTAAGAAATCATAGGAATGAAAACATCTCAGCTATGTGTGACTTACGACATCTGTCTTTACACGTCGTAGGGCTGTGTACTCTACATTGGACACAAATATTGCATTCCTGCAGAGCCAGATTTTAAACCTGATTGACTTTCCCAGCCAGTTGTGTTTGCCTATAGGATTTTAAAATATGCTTGTTCTTACAATATTTCCTCCACTGTCTGGTTGCAGATTTAACTAAAGGCAGTGTCTTCATCTGCAGCTGATAAAGCACATCAGTAGATTTTGAGATGAGACATTTTTTTGCTTGTATTAACTTTACAAAGATAACCTGGTCTTTTAGGTTTGGGGAGTAATGCTATTCTTGGTTAAAAGAGTCTAATGAACCAGCACAACATCTAGATTCATATTTTCCTAACGTTCCTCTGATTCCACAGCTAAGTTAAAATGAAATAGGGAGAACTGAAGCAGCACAACTACTGAAAGTACGTGTTTGATTGCTTCTTTGTATAGCCTAAAAAGGAGATCTTCCTTTAAAAGTAAGATAGCTACATCCAAGATTTGTTTAAATGCCACATTTTTGCCACCTAACATTGTTCTGTTGGTGATGAGAGGAAGAGGAGCACTGTCAAAGAGGTTTGGATATTGTCTAGGCTGGGTTGTCTGGGGGTGCCAGCCTCTGGAGGGCAGAAGGACAGGAAGAATAAGTGCCTGATTCCTGGTGTCAGCCTCCCAGGTTTTGTTACTTTAATGTTTGTTGTACATACAACACTTTGTGATGAAGGTGTCTCGCATATTCGGTGTTTGTTGAAACCACAGTGATGTACAGTGGTATTGATTTAATTCCAAATGTTGGGTAATGAGAAATAGGGCTTGGAGATGTTTGCCTTACTGAAACTGGAGAACATTGTTTTCTTCAACCCTGTATATGTCCAAGGAAAAAGAAGAGTGCTCTGAAACTCCTGCTTTGGGTAATGGACCTCCTGGCTGTAACAGCATCAGGTTCAAAATCGAAAACATTGATTTCTTGGAGGCTTTATGAAGTAAACATTTTCTTGCTGTATTTTGTTTGCTGGTAACTAATTCCAAAAATAAAAGTAAGCTTATTAAACCAATGTAAGAACATATTGACTTCAGCCTGGACAAAGACTCTCCCTCTAGAGTGGATTTGGATTGTAGAAATGCTGTTTTAGCAGACAGACTCTCCTCATTTACAACCACCATTCTAGAAATAGGTTCTCAGGTGCGGAAAGACTGTGTGAATATGTTTTCCTTTGTTCATAAGCCAAAGAAAAGGCAGAGTGATAATAGAAGAGGACAGCTTTTCCTACTGGAAGCCAACATTGTGCTGTAATAAGTTTAAATCTGGTCCTTGCTGTGGTATTTTTGGCATCTGCTTGAGGAACTCCCTTGCAGTAAGAGTTAAATGTTCTTGGAAAGATCAGATGCTGGCAGCTGATGACTTGAATCCATCTCTTGCCATTGCAAGGCTTTTACTGTAGGGTATTTCAGTAATGTTGTTGTCATTTCTGTCATGGAGATCTTGATGGTGCCATGTCTGATTATTGTGTTTTCTGTGTGCTTTAAGGGGATGGGTTGCTCAACTCAGCTTTGTTTTCAGAATAATCCGCAGCTGAGAAGTTACTCATTGCTTCGCTTCCTCTTAAGGTAAAGGAAACATTGTGCTCTACGAGGGGTTTCTTCCTTTGAATTTACACGCCTCACGTATTTCTTTAGAGACACTCTTTGTGGCCTCCTGATTTTTTAGGTCTTATGTAAGAGCCAAACTTGCTGTTTCAGGTTTTGTCCTAGAAGATAGGCAGCAAAGGAACTATTTATACCTGCTTTTGTGTAGTGTAATTACATTGTTCCCTTGGCTGCCGTGTCTTTGTTAGACTGTTACTATTACTCTGTAAAAAGATAGTGAACAAGGATGTGGTCTGTGTATGAGGAAAGCAGATATTGTTCCCTATTTACTGCAAACAAATAATAAGATACTCTGGCTTCATTGTAAATGTTTTGGAAACCTAGTTAGTGACCATAAGAGTATGCATTTCCTTTTTCCAATTCCTTGCCCTATCAAAACTTAAGTCAACTACTTCTCATTTCTAGCATTACTGATTTCTCTTTTCTCTCTTGAGTGTTTTAAATTAACCTGAGTTACATTTTTAAATGCTTGTGACTTGAGAAAAAAGGTTTGAACCAGAGGCTGCAGTATCAAAATTGAATCTTAATAAACTAATCAGCAATTTTTTTTTCTTTTGAGTAAAATGTCAATATGTAAGTATATTGGTGGATTGCACTTATAGTGACTTTTAACAGTGGTCTCTATTAATAGTGTTGAAATTTGTTTCAGAAATTCCTTCATAACATTAGAGTGTGAATGCAAAGAAAGACATGGACACAAAAAGTTAACTAGTGTTTCTAGTTTAAAAAAAAACCAACAAAAAAACCCCAAACAAACAAAAAAAAACCCCAAAAAATAGGTAAAAAGACAGAAAGGCAGAAAATGGCACCTGAAAGAGAATACAATTCTTTAATAATTTTTTTTTTTTGAAACGGCTGGGACAACTGGATGTCATGAGCAACTGATGGAAATCCATCTTCAGTCTAATAGTAAACTCTTGAGATCTGCAAGTGTTGCTGACCCTTGTCAACATAAATCTGTAATGGTGACTAAAGTAATCCACTCTAAACATGAACACTTTAACTGTGCCAGATTCTTCACCTCAGGGTGTAAGGTTTGATGCCAGAAACCTGAGATGTTGCATATTAGAAATCACAGAAGTTATGTATGTTGTGCTCTGTTATGTAAGTAAAAACTGTTGTAAATTCCTTCAAATAGGAGTCCTTATTTTATAGCATGCTGAAAAATTGGTGGCTTCCAGTTGTTTTAAAAGTACATGTTTCAAGAATGTTTAAATGAACAGATAAGTGCAATAAGTGCATGTGAACTTCATATCTGACTTTTAAATTTGGGAGCCAGTTCCCTGAAAACTACGGGGAAGATAAATAATCCACATTATTGGTCATAGATTTGTTCAAATTCTACTTTGGGTTAAACCATGTTTTGTGTTCATCACTTGAAATACCAGGTTTAAAAAATTATATAGCCTAATATCTTGACCAAGAATGTCTGAGCTGGGTATAAAGTACTACAAAAGATGAAGCCACTGTTCCAGCTCTGTTTGAGATTCCAGACAAAGCAGGGATTAACTAAATGAATTAAGGAACAAAGTCGTTGTTCTGTCAGACCTGTGGGTTTTCACTATGGTATTGTTTCAAATAACAAATTTGAATTCAAGTTTGATAACAAATTTCGTTTATAGTTGGATAGAACATTTTGGTAGTCGAGAAAGGGGACTATAATTAAATTCTTTCTGAAGAAAACTACATTAAGGCTATAAAATTCCCGTGCTGTTTTATATTGTGAGGAGATTTGGGATTATGCACAGCTTATAAATTTATCACTAATTAGTCAAGAGGAGGGGGAATACTAGTATGACTTTTTTTCCTTCTCTTACAGTTTGAGTATGTTTGAGTTCTATAAACAACAATTAAATTGTGTTAACATAACAACCTTACACTCATTTCTAATACAGGTTCATACATTTTGGAGCTCTTCATGTTTGGCTTTTAAAATGCAGCTGTAACATAAGTGGAAATAGTTGACATTTAAAGAAAAATATACACAAGTCCAAACAATTGGTTATAAGTTGATTCTTGTGGTTAAACTGATTAAACACTTAGCAGACTTTCAAACCTATGATCAGATTTTTAAATGCACAGTTAATGTTCCTTGCAGATCCTGTTTTGGCAACTGTTACTGAAACATATCTGGAGCATTGTGCTGCTGGACTGCTGCTGTGTAAATGATCCCTGTGATCTCTTAAAAGTGCTTTGAAATGAAAAATTGAAGGAAGTTTCTTCTGCTGCATGGCAGAAGTTACAGGAGAGAAAATTTTTAAGTGGTCAGAGATCTTCCTACATGTTCAATTGGGCTTTGTCAGGCTGCTTCAGCCCCCATGCAGTCTCTCTCAGTTATCTTTGTCCTGTGCTTGTCCTTATTATTCTTGTTCCTTGTCTCTCCTTTTTTATGATAACTGGAAAGAAAAGGAGCCTTACAGGTAAAATCCCTTTGATTGTGGTGCTTGCTGCTCTCACATTATTCAGTTTGTTTTCTGAAAACTGCACATTGGGGTTATTTTAGATCATCCTTGCTTCTAAGGATTTTCTCAACTCTCTTATCGTTTATTTTGGGCTGAGGTTAAAATACACAGTAAATGGCCAACAAAAAAATGGGTAGAGTTGTTATGATGGATAGTGTATGGATGTATGGCCAGTGTAGGGTAAGAATTTTTTTTTTATTATTATTTTTGCATGAGATCCTCTGATGTCAGGTGGTGAAGTAGTTACTAATACAGACCTAAATGTGATATTTCAAGTAACTTGAGTGAAAACCAACTTAGACAAGCCTGTAAGTCTGCAAAGACTTCAAACACACATGCTTTTTGGTGAACCATACGGTCAAATTTTTCTTTTAATGGGAAAGTTCAGAGGTTTTTTCCAAGGCTTCTGATTCACAGTGTTGGGATATGTCTTTGGGATACAAGAAAAAAACTTAGGCTTAGTTGCTTAGTCTGAGTCATGGTGACTGCCATTTTTTAATTTAGTTTAAGTAATGTTGGGCTATTGATGCATAAATTAAGAGGCTCATCAGCATCCTCCTTCATCTAATTCCTATCCAGAAAACTGTGCTACTGTGTGGAGACCACTGAGCTGGTGTTGTCTTTTAGCCAAACAAAAGCATTGCGGCTGATCAAAGTACTTTCCAAGAATTAGAGAAAAACTTTATGCTGTAGGAATACAATGTGGATTTGGTTTATTACTGAACCAGCAAAACTATACTTTGATGTCATTGTCTGTGTACAGGGCTGTAAGTTTATGTATTTGCCAGTTAGAAACAAATTTAGATTGCTTCTGTTTTCTGCTTTATATATATATAATATATAATATATAATATATAAAACTTATGTCTTTATTTCTTACACTGCACTAAAAGCTTCAAGAATGGGTTTTGTGGACTTCAGAAATCTTGGTTTCAAGACCAAATGTGTTAGCTTCCTAGCTTTAACTTGGGTTGTCCTTGGAGAAATGTTGAGTATTATTTTGTTTGTTTCAAGAACTAGTTTCTTGCCTTTACCGTCTCTTCAGATTTTGTCACATGGGATATGATAAATATTATGTCAACTGAATTTTCAAATAGGTGTAACAGCTCTTACTAAATTTCAGAAAGTTTAATAATAAATTTTTGCTATTGCCTACTGAGATTCAACTGGAGATTCAAATTTAAATACAAGGGATGATTTGTTATAGCCAAATAAACCCATCCTTTCCTTTTCCAGGAACTGAAGGTGGGGAGAGTGAGTCCCACTGATGCAATTTTCTGTTCTTTCTCCTGAATCTGTCTTGTTACTAAAAAGCTGTTGATTGATGATCCCAGTAGCCATGAATTCCAGATTCAGTGCCACTCACTGGTCAACCAGCTCCCCTATAACTTTAAGTAGTGCTATCCCTGAGATAACAGGCCTTAAGATGGGCACAGAAAATATGAACCAATATCTACCTGACTGGTCTCTTTTCTGCAAAACAGCCAATAGAGCACTTGCACCTCCCAGGGCATATCTTTGTGCACAGCCTGTGGTTCTGCTTCTGCAGTGAAACATTCAGAAAGCAACTGTAGTCTGGATATACTGGGTGTTTAATCCCGGTGTTGATGGTTGACCTCAGTAAATTTGGATATAAAGAAGGAATTACTGCTGTGATAGTGACGAAGACGAAATGCTGTTATGGTATTCAGTGAAGTGAAACCCCAGAAGCTCGGAAACTAAACAGATTGGAGTAATCTGTCTGCGAACATAAAGTCACACTTCTACAAACATCTTGGGAAGGATCTTTATCTCCATGTAGGACATTAAACAGCAATTGCTAGACCATGATGTAGAAGGGAGAGTGCTCCTGGGAGATGAGGCCTCTCAGATAAGAGAGTGAAGCTCTTCTCTCAAATACCTTGTTAAGCAGCTGGTGCTGAGTAAGCCTATGTGGGAGCTTGTTGACAACTTAGGCTTCATTCTAAACAAAATTCCTTTGCAGTTCTCTTCAGTTTGCATGTTATGTTACAAATTACTTCAGGGTTTCATCTGATAAGCATGTCATTCTTTTGGAACTGCAAAATACCCTTTTAAAAAGAAATTGTAGGTATGTTAGTCACCTTAAGGGACGCCAGAGTTTCCTGGCAAATATCCAGAGTTGTTTGGCTCAAGTGCTTGTTATTTTGTGCTCAAGGAGAACTGCAGAGCTTCGTTTGTTGTTCTTTTACCCTTTGTATGCTGCTCTTAAGGTGTGTCCACGAAGTCATTTGCCAAAGACTTAGGGATCATAGTTTACCTGTGTTTCAGACATGGTATTATAAAGTCTGCGCTTATTCTGGTGGTTAGAAATTCAAATATTTGCTAATATGTATAGGCTGTTTCCACTCTTTTTCTGTAGATAAGGCTTAATGTGTTGTCACAGTTCATTCATGACAAGTTTTTTTTGAAGTGGAAAGAGCTTGGTGGTAGCTCTCCCTTTAAGGGTTTTAGGGTATGAACTACTTCAGTGATATGTGCAGTTGTGGGTCTATACCTACTAGTAGTTACTGTTTCATTAATTGTACACAACATTGAAGAAGTCAGATCATTCTTTAGGAAAGAAAATTTTCCATAAACATCTTGCTTGTTCCTGTAGTGGTTTGCAATGTTAAGGGAGTCCTTAATCTGTTTCTATCTAGACCATGGGAATACTTTCTCCTTTTTTTCTTTTTCCTCTGTGATTTGGTGATTTGTGTTTAAATATTTTATGTATAATTGTGCTCAGTTCTCCTTTTGAGAATAAGCTTTGATGAAGTGTGTTTGGCTCTAGGCTTTACTGGTGTTCATAATGGCATCTCTCAACTGGTTCCTAAGACAGAAGCAGGCTGGTGGCAGCAGCTGTGGAGGCAGCACAGAGTTGCAAAGAACAGGGAAACCAAACAGAAACCAATGAATTGGTAGAAAGAAACTTAAACAATAGGGCAGCAGAACTGATGAATTAAAACTGAGTTTAGTTGTGTCAGTGTGTTGCACAACAGATCAAGGCAATGATTTCAACCCTACCAGCTGAGAATTGGCTCATATAGTAGTTTACAAGAGCCTTGAACAGTCCCTGTGCCTTCTGAAACAAGTGGATTTGGGGACTGTTTCTTTCAGATATCCAATACAGACATTGACCTATACTCACACGTTTAAAGTAAGGCACGAAACTGTAAAAATAAAGTGTATAAGAATACCAAAGCTGTCCAAATTCTGATATACTTCTGTTTTTCCCTGTTACAGAAATACAATAAGGTTGAAGCAGAACTAAACAATGGAACCAGACATTATTCGAATGTACTCCTCATCCCCTCCACCACTGGACAACGGAGCCGATGATGACGATGAAGATGAATTTGGAGGGTTTTCTGGTGTGAGCACTGCTGGTGTGGCTTTTGCTGATTTTGATGCACCTGACTACAGTCATCCAAAGGAAGAGTTTATACCCACGAACCACTTCATCCCGCTTCATGATTATTCCGACAATGTAGCTGGCATTGCAACTTTCACATCTGTTAAAAATGTTAAAGACTGCGCTGCAGAGCTTCCTACTCGTGCTAAGGAACTTTCTGATATGTCAGCTACTAGTACTATCAAAGAAAAATCTAAGCTTAGAACTTCAGGTACTGCTTTAGAAGACGTAAACAGAAGGGGGGAACAAAGAGACAACACTGGAAAATCTGAGGGTTTTTCTTCTCGTCCAGTTAGAACTGGTGTAACAGTTGAGAGCCAGGATGAGCAAATAGATGCTTGTAATGGTGAGAAACTTCCATGTCTAGAGATTCTAACAAACGGATTTGCAGCATCAGACCCTGTAAATCCTCAGGGAACAGAAGATCTAGACAGTATCGGTGACTCAAAGGGACTGAAAACTGTTAGCACCCATAGTACTGAGCAAAATTTGAACTCAATGCCTAGCTCAGGTGAAGACTTTGCAGATTTTGCTACATTCTCAAACAAAAACCCAATCCATTTAGAGGGAACGGGGCCTACAATATGCAGTGTTCTTAGTGAAAGAGACTCACTGAGCATTCAGGAGAACAACAGAATAAACAGAGTAACTTGTACTGAAGAAGAGGTTTGCATTTCAGAAGTGAGTTGTGAGCAGGGTCCCTCAGCACTGGAAGATAATGAATTTGCTGTTTCTAGTACGTCTCAAACAACTGGAAGTTCAATATGCACTACTGAAAATGGAGAGCGCAGTGGGAGGAGAAGACAACATCGCACAGAGAATGGCAAGGATTTTCATAGGCCTGATGGTTCTTCAGAAGCAGCAGACATCAAGGTTGATAAGATCCAAAGCCTAAGCTGTGATCCTGCAGGAGAAAAATCGGGTGATTCTGAAGATCTTAAGAATGGTGGAAGTAGTACTGAAGTTGAAGCTTGCAGTGACACACATGAAGATGTTTTTGGTGACTTTGGTTCAGTCAGCAGTGTGTCTCCCACCTTCAGGAACGCTCAAGAATCAGTAAATGATCTAGATTTGGAAAGAACTGCTGAACAGCATGCACATATTAGCAAACCTGATGTTGAATTTGGTGAATTCAGGGACACAAGTACTGTTTCTCAGCAGCCGGCAAGTTTGGATCAAGCTGAACTAAAGCAGGCTGCTGACACTTTAGAATGTGATACTACCAGTAAAACTTCTGGCTTAGACTTCCAGCATACTACTGAGGTAGAAAATGGTGATGATAGTGAGTTTGGAGACTTTGATTCAGTGCCAAAACCTCAAGATGAGAGTGTTGCTTTCCAGGACTCTGACGACTTTGCGGACTTCAGTTCAGCAGGTTGTAACCAGGCTACGGACTGGAATGCTTTTGAAGATGAACAAAGAGACAGCTGTTCTTGGGCTGCCTTTGGAGAGGAACAAGCTGGTGAATCTCATCACAGAAAAGAGACATGGCAGTCACATAGGACAGAAGCACCTGCCAGGAGTGATGGCCCAGTATTACACAAGACTGACAGTTTTGCTTTAGCATCTTCCCAAGGAACTATCAGTAAGCAATCTCAAGAGCTTACACCTTCAGTTCAGGTAAGGGTGTCCTTGATTTTGCTCGGCCTTGTTCTGTTCTTGTGCATACAGCCCTTCCTGGTTCCTACTTCTGCATACGACAAATATTTGAATAGTCCTTGTTTGTCTTTCAGGAGAGATTTAATGTGGTCTGTGAGACAGGCTGATATGAAATAGTATGCTGTGTTTGGATCTTGCAGCTCTTGTACTGTTACTTCCTGCAGAAAAATGAGCAGGGTGTGCTGGAACTTGTATGCATTTGTTTTGAGGATTGCATGTGATCCTTTACATAAATTGATTGAAGGAATAAGCCAGCATGAACCTTTCAGAGTTGTGATAGTATTTCCTTTGCTCCATTGTTAGTTACTTTTGGGGAGGCGCTCTGTTGCCTTTTCATAAAGCAGTGCTGTGACTGGAAGCTGGGATTACCGGTTCCCAAAATTTTTCATCACCATTCTCTGTTGTGTTTTCAAAATCCGATTAAAAATGATTACTTGATTTGTAAATAGCTGCACTCATTTGCTTAGAGCAGAGAGCATGATAAAACACAACCTGTGGAATTCTGTCCCTGTTATTTCAGCTCCTGGGAAGTTAACCATTAAAAAGTTCTTTAAAAATAAGTCTCTGTTATACATTAATTGTGGGAAGCTTCACATTATAGCAACATCACAAATACAGGACTGGTGATTTGTTAAAGCTGCTGATACTTCTAATTAGGAGTCCCAGGGAGGGTGAAGTAAATAGATTTGTTTCTTACCACACCCCCTGTGTTTTCTGCCTTAGTTGATAGGCATTTATTAATTCCTAATTAGTTACTTCCTAAGTCTTTTTACAGGTAATTTTTTGAGATCTATGCCTGTTCATACATAGACTTTTTTTTTTTACCAAGTATTTGATATTACTTTTACAGAATTCAGAACAACACTTTGAATTTAGAATTCTCTTCAGTGCTTCTTTTTATTCACATCATCCCATATGAGTAGTTTAGAGTATGCTCTGTGTTTTGAGAAGTGTGCAGCAGCACCAGCAGTAAAGGGTGTTAGTGGTGATATGTGTCTGAAAGGTTTGGATCTTCTCTGGCAGTAGAAGGAAATGAGGTAAGTCCTTTCTTCCAGGACCTTGGTTGGTGACAGCCCTGCCTCTTCCTGTTTCCGCCCAGTGACAGGTAAAATGGCTTTTCAGAAGAAGGTTGTGCCAGCTGGAGCTTTGCCAGCACCAGCAAATGGAATGGAGCTTTTGGGCCTTAGCACTGGTTTCTTGTCACGTTAAAATCTGCGACCCTCAGGTCCTTACACTTCCTGCTTGCTGTTCCCTGCAGTGACCAACACAGCACATCTCAAAGGGATTTCACAAGCCAAAAAAAGGCTCCCAAGTGAACCTGCAGAGAGATTTTTGTGCCTATGCAAAACCCTGCTGCTATGCAACACCTGAATGTGTTGGTCCACTTCTTAATTTGAAAGCACAAATCTATTGTTACCTATTCTGTTAGTCATTCACTCATAAAAGTTGGAGAGTACTAAGGTCATTAGTGCAATTAATCTCAATTGTGTCTCTTGCCACTTGAAAGACTGTCCAGAATCTGACAAAGAAATGGGGTGGGGAGATGATTTTAGTAAATCATCCCTTTTATTTTCTAGTTAATTACACTATTAAGGGATAGTCTAAAGGTTTCAAACATTTATTTTCTTTTAAAATTGTCTATAATTTTATGATGGAGTTTTAATAGAAAGCGTTTCTGGATGTAGATGTTTATAAAAACTACAGAAGTTCTGTAGTTAATTTCCCCCCTCCCCAAGTCTACCTTGACAAAAGATAAAAGTAAAGTTAAAACAGAATTTCTTTGCTCAAGATCCAGATGAAATCATACAGTAGTTTGATTAGATTGTAAAGCAAATTTTAAGACTTAAATGGCTTTTTTTCATTCCCTCTCTTTATGCTGCAGTCGATTGTGACTGTTTGGATCCCCTGACAGTGAGGAAGTACAACTGTGACCATGTTTTACACAAAGAACCTGGAGAGGAAGTTGAGCTGGACATGTTTTCTCTGTTGCAATAGTTTCCTTAGCCTTGCAATATGAGTTAGTTGCTACATTTTTTTTCCAGTTAACTCTTAAAGCAGTAGCTTCACGTTTTCAAAATGTACTTTGTATTCTGTAAGTGCCTTAAAGTTTTGGAAGGATCTCTTAAAACTTTTTTATCTTAAAAAAATTCTTGTTTTAAGATTAGATAGTAATTCTGTTTTTAATCCATTGAGCCACAGATTACTAAATTGCAGTTAGAAACACTGAGATTAACTAACAAGTCAACATGAGCCAGCAGACAGTCCCAGAGAGTAGAATCTTAGTAAAATTAAACTCAGATTTTGATCAGCGTCCTTGCTTTCATTTAAGATGATGTCACTGAGGTCAAAACACAGAATACAGCATTTTAAAGTATTTACCAGTCTTCTGTTTGCCATGTTTTAAAGCTGAGTTCTGCAGCTGTTTGGATGGAAGAGCAGGAACACCTGCATGCAAAATAAATCTCATGAGAGGTAAAAGAACAAAGTTTACTACTACCCTGGCTAAAGAAGGTTAGGGAGGAGGAGATCAGTGTATTGCTGGCAGATCTAACAAGCAATTGCTGTAGCAACCCAAAGGGAGCAGGCTGTGTCCAAGGGAGAAATACTGCATGTGTTGGACACTTGAGATAGATGTGAAAATCGAGATCTCAGCTTAGGCTAAGGGTGGACTGAGATCATTTACAAGATACTGTATACACTTGACCTGTGATGGTGAGGCTGGGAGAGTCACTGTAATGTGGTAGTGAAATAATTTTGAATGGTGTATAAGAGAATGATCCTAATGGAATTCTTTACAAAGGCAGAAAATTGAAAAGTATACTTAGCATTGCTGTTTAAATGTGGAAATGGTGTATACAGCAATTTTCATCCATCCAGAATGCAGCATGGAAGCAAAGTTATTTATCAGTAGCTCAAGTCTCCTTTCCAAAGGCCTCTGTGTATTTTCCTTTCAGTTTTCTTAAATTTTATATTCTGGATGTGGAGGTGGCAGCAAAATTTTGTGCTTTCTGAATGTGATCTTGATTGTACAGTGTGTGTTGGGCAAACTGTTTTAAAGATTGTGAATTTGGTATACTCTTTAATTAAAAAATAGACTTTACTTCAATTCAAATATTTAATCCATTTTTTAATTAGAAAATATCAAATATCAAAGACAACACTGAGGTGAGGTCACAGAAATGACCTTAAATAGTGACACGTAGTGGCAAAAAGATCACTATGCCTTTTTTTCATTGCCTTTGGTCTCAGGCTCTGAATCCTGCACACAGTCTGCAGTGCAGGATTTGTAACATGCTGACCTTTTCTATTCAGTAGTGCTGTGTAGAGGGGAGGAGAGAAAGGGCTTGGTGTTTTCAGTTAAACCTGCTGAAAGAATTTGTGACCCCTTAGAAAAGGTTCCAGTGTCAAAGGCTAATGGACACAGATACACAGGCTATTAATTGAGCCCATATTAATGCTGCTGTATACCTTAATCCATTTCATGTCTGCAGCTGAAAATGCGTAGTACTTGGTTTTGGTTGAGCTGCAGTTTGCTTTAGACAGAGATGTGCCTTTGTGTTCACTAACACAAAGATTTAGGATGTATCTGTGGGCGAACTGGCTGACTTAACAAGTCCCTGCACTGTACCATAGGCATTAGTCCCTTTTAAGTGATCACACTGCACACTACTAAGTTATGTTTATAAGGGATAGAAGGCTTGTAGCACTGCTTTGTCCAAGAGATAGTGCTGAACATTAGTCAGCTGAGGGGGTTACTCTGCTGCATTAAGAATATATATATAGGACTTGAGCAGTGAAGCACAAGAGCAGTTATAATCCATGGTAATCGTGTGGGTGGGGAGTACGGCTGTGCCTGGCTGGGTTCAAGGAGCACAGGCATCTCTGGAGGAAGAAGAGCCAAACAATGGCTTGGCTGGGAGGCCAAAAGTCTTTACCTGATTTAGCCAGGAATCCTGGAAAGGGATAAAGGAAAATGTGAGCAGTCCTCCAAGTGGGCTTTAAGATTCTCCACTGATTAGAGAGCCTGTGCTCACAGGCTCTGCCTCTTCAGATTAATCAGTGTGGGCGATGCACAGTTACTAAGCCACGCATATGCAGCAAGACAAAGAATACCCTGGATCGCTGTCACTTGGAGTGTACTTTGTCTTGGGCAGTGATCATCCTTTTGGGGAAAAGTAATTATGACCATAAAGACTTCAGCCCTCCCAGTTCACTAAGGTAAATTAAAGTAGTGTTGGCTAAATTATGTTCAGGCAGTTGGGTAGCAATTTGCAGTGTAAATATATACTTCTGGAAAGGTTTGGGTTTCTTAAGTATGTGCAGCTGAACAGCAGTAAAAATCAGACTATTAAAAGTAGCCCATAATTGCTGTTTTTCAGAACAGGCTGGCTAAGGGGAATCTTACAAAAGAAAATAGTTTGAGAGGGGTTTGTTTTAGCATTACTATTGTTTGTATATCACAGGACAAAATGATTCCCCATTTTGTAAACTTAAGTGTCATCTGCTGTACTTCCTCTCAGAGCCTGACTGAGAAGTTAGTGCAACACCAGTAGATAATAACAACATGGCAAACTGAAATGGTCAGTGAGTTTTATGTAGTCACAATAAATAACTGTTAAACTTCACTTTGCTGGCATGGCAGGTGCAGGATTTGCTGCATTCTTCAACTGAGGGAGAATAAATGGTCAATGCTTCCAGCAAAAAGGAGGGAAACAGCTTCATACTTCTACCCTGAACTTCCCTGTGCTTTACAACTCCTGTATCAATCAGTAAAGAGAGGAGAGAACTCATGTTCTTTTTTTCTCAAGCTACTAAATTTTCAGATTTGCTTTACAGCTGATCTCAAAACTTTTATAGTTACTCTTTAAAAAGGGATTTGGGATATTTAGGACTGAGATTGCCTTCTTTAATTCTTTAAATTATTTTAAAAAACCGTGAATCTTCATTTCACAGTGGTGAGGGTTTTTAGTTCTTGTGGCATCCTTTTCCTGGGTTGCAAATCTCAGTTTAGGACAAGTATTTTCATTATAAATTTCCTCTGCGAAGAAAAATACCACAGTTCAATTTTTTTGCATCTAAGAAATTTGTGGCACCACAAAATTTACCTGCTTTTCAAGTCAGGGTGGAGAAAAGCCATCACATTTAAGTCGTGAGAAGTTAAGTAGTGTTCTTTGTAAACCTTCCTTGTCTTTTTTAGTCAGGAGTTTTTCTGCCTGCACCTGTTCCCTCATTGCTTTTGAGGAGGTGTTCCCTTTGCTAGGCAGAGCCTGCACATCAGACAAATAAATAAATTGTTGTTATGTGAAAGGGAAATGGATTCATAGTTTAAGTAGTCCATAAACCCTTTCAAAGAAAAAACTGCCCCCATGTAACTAAGTACTTAGTGATTTGTTTGTTTGCTTATTGTGTTTAGTTATCTGTTTAGCTTTGTTTAATGCTGAGTCCAGAAAATTTTGAGACCCACTGAAGCTAATTGGTGTGTTCCTCATGGTGAGTTTTTCAGCTCCCTTGAGTTATGTGTGGTCATGTAGTCTAACGTTTTTTAAAAAATCCCCAAACCCTCTCAAAAAAACCCTCAAAAAACCCCAGTAAAAACCAAACAAACAACCCCAAGACACCCAACTCCCCCACACACATATGGTGAAGGTACAGGAGTATGTAGCAAGTTAGTTCCTCACAGGCAAATGTGCTGCTGGAAAATAGGGTTTGGTTGTTAGAAAACTCAGCAAAGGGAGTTTCTTGTTTCACCACTACTTCATTTTGTTTCAATGGTCATAAATACCTGTGCTAGACATTGCAGAGCAGTGGGTTCACAATTTAAAATAAATAAAATCTTTCTGGTTATTCAGTTTCTTTTCTTGGCCTCTGGCCCATGAGCTTTGTTCTATCATTTTTTGAGAGTCTTCACTCAGATTCTGAGTTCTAACTAGAAGCCAATGATGTCCATATGAACTTTATTCCTTTCCTAAATTATGCATTTAGCATCTTGGATCCTTTATATGCTCATTACTGTCTCTTTTATGTTTTTCTTTTATTACATTTCATATAAGCTTGAATATCTGAATATGCTCAGTAATTTAACTGTTACACTGATTTCATTTCTTGGGTCTTCCAGTTTTGTGTTTGATAGATGGAAACAGCCCAGAGCTGGTGTTGCTTCCTCTATGGCCTCATTTCCTGGCAGGAGGATAAGGAGGGCTGAAGGCATGCTCCAGTTTTGGCTCTTCCCTTCTTAAAACACCTCTGAAGGCTGCCAGAGCAGAGATGCTGTGAGCTGTAAGGGATTTCCTAAGGGAAAAAACCCCATTGTGTTGAGAAGTGGGCTGTGCCCTCCAGTGAAAAGAGGGGAGGGAGGAAGGACAAAGTGCCACTCCACTCTTCATCTTCCATCGGGAAGAGGAGTTCACTGGATGAGCTCCCGTGTCTGCTCTGCAGTTCATTTGTGATTGGAGCCATGGAGAGAAGCAAGACTGGTTTTTTTCCTGCTCTTGTTCACAGAGTTCCCTGAAACTTCACTCAGAGAAGCTTTACAGCAGTCAGGTGGTGAAAACTGAAATCAGCTGTTTCTGTAGTGGGGCTCAAGTGTGTTGTCTTTATGGCAAGTTCTAATATTTGCCCTTTTCATAGCTCTGAAGAAAGGCAGTGACCTGTCACTTTGAGTTCATGTGGAGGAGGGTGGAGGGTTTGGTGTGCTGGGTGGTCAGTGCAGATTTGCTGTGTTGGAGGAATTCATCAATTCTACAGTCTTGTGGTGGAGAAGAAGAGAAAAACAAATTCTGTAAACCAAGACCTTTAGGTTTTCAGCTCTGAGGGCTGGATCTTGCTCCCTATATAATTGCCAAGGACATAAATTCTAATCCTGTGGTTGTTCTTATTTTAAAGTCTGTGATATTTTGATTGGTTCTGGTGGTTATTACCACATATTTAAAGAGTCTACCAAAAAACTTCTATGCAGTCACAGAAACTGTGGGGCTTTGAATTTATCACTGTTAGGAGAATCACAGCTAATGTTTAATGGCAGCTCGAGCCTTTGTTCACACCTTCAGCAAGTCCCTTTAAGAATTATTCTTCTGAAGTGGTTGTGCAGAACACTTGGGTATCAAATGCTTTTAGTGACATGAAATGTGGATAAAAGTTCTCTTTTTCTGCTTTTTTTTTCCCTGAAGACAGACATGACATTACTTCTGTCATACAAAGTAGT
This sequence comes from Lepidothrix coronata, assembly GCF_001604755.1. Lineage (NCBI taxonomy): Eukaryota > Metazoa > Chordata > Aves > Passeriformes > Pipridae > Lepidothrix > Lepidothrix coronata. The sequence continues at coordinate 2,361,737 of NW_016690251.1, forward strand.
ATTTTCTTAGTCTGATTTATGCAAACAGTAGATTGAGGTTTGTAGGAGATGGACATTTACACCAACTTTAAAACCTTGGTAATGTCCTTTATACCAGGAAGCTGTGGCCACAGGATTTCATTACCAATTAGGAGGACAAGTTCAGCTGCTTCCATTAATGACGTTGGCACTGCCCAGAGATGTGTGTTTGTGCACTCATCCCTGTGTGCATTTGCACACACAGAATTAATTACTCTGGTTTGCTATGGAAACAGTTCTTTGTCGTATAGAAACAAGGGCTAAGCATTTCTGAAAATGTAGAAAAGATGACAGCAAGTGTAAAGAATGCTATAGTTAAACTGTTCCTGAAATTTTAGCACCATTCTTAAGCTCAAATTTGAAACAGGGTGCTGACTGACATGCTGCTTGGTTCTTAGAGACTTTCTGTTCATTCTTTCATTATCTAAGTGAGCATATTTTTGGTCACTACCATGTTCACAAATGTTAATCCTTTTCAAGAAATGAGATGCCGTGCTGTTTCCATGATCCAGTGCCTTTCAGCTGCCTCCTTCTTTTCTCTGGGGGTATGTGCTCTTGCTGTATTACAGAAATGAAGTAAGCATCACCTCTTGATTTAAGATAAGGCCAAGTGATATATTGTAGGCAAAGTTCAGTTTTAAAACTGGAGTATGCTTTTGTGTGCTGAAGCACTAGCCTAGAGTCTGGAATACTGTTTAGTTTTACTTCCAAAAATTTAAGTTAGTGTCTTAGTTCTGGTCAACAAACACAAAACAACCTACAAGTATTGTAACTTACTGTATTGCCAGGATGATTGGCATTAAGAGGCAATTAAAAGGAAAATTATATACTGAAGAACATGGCTCATTATAGTCAGAATATCCCAGTGAGGTAATGAAGAAGAAATGGGAAAAAAAAAAAAAAGAGGGTGAGTCAGGTAAGCTCTGAACTCAGATCCTTCGTGCATTTTGACAGGATGCTTTGCAAATGACTGTACCCGGTGGCTGTCCTTGTTAGGAATTTCTTTCACAGGTAGTAAAGCTGAAGAGTTGATGTTCTAAGCCAATTCATTTTCCTGCTTTTTGCAGTTAGTGGCTGAATAGAGAGAATAGTCTGGACAGACTCAGCTCCCAGTTCCCGACTCATCATCCAGACTTCCTATACAGAATCCAGATATTCTGATAACATGGTGTTTTCCTCTGTTATGTTTGCTGATGTACATGGTCAGTGAGTTGCTTAATTGAGACAAGAGACAAGGCAAATTTTCAGCTAAAAATTCAAATGAGAAATGTTGTTTAACTATTGGAATTGTGCAGCAGGTATTTTGGTGCATAAAGGTTTGTCTCAGCTGCGCTAATTGGTCTGACTTCCTCCTACAGCCTTCTCTGAACTTCAAATCATTTCAATGGTAACAAAACCCCCTCCGTTTGGAGGTTTGTGTGTGTAAATTCAGCATTGTTGCTGGAATATGCTGTATCTCCACAGGAGGGCTCTGCTGGCATAGCTATAACAGCACTCACCGTGGGATGCCCCTGGGATTTCCGCCTACTCCGTTTCTTTTCCATTTCCCCAGTGGAAAAGCAGGTGTTGGAGCTGCTGGGCGCTGCCCTGTGTGTGTGTTGCAGCAGAGCACTGGGGAAGTGTTTGCTGAGGAGCTCTAAACTGGAAAGATGGAAACGCTGCTCTTATTGCCAGGCTTGTGCCTCCTTTTTTTAGCAAGAAAAGAGATTCAGGTGTTTGTGGTAAAAAATTAGTACATTAAAAAAGGCTTTAATTCCATTTTTATGAGCATACCTTGCAACTGGTGTTTTATTAAATATTAAGAGCTTGATGGTTACCTATTTTTAATGGGTTGAACTGGGGAAAAGCAATGTATTCCTTATCAGTGGTACATCTGATGTCTGAGTCAGTTCCTAGACCTCTAAGAAGTTGAAATTCTGTCATTATGGAAATACAACAGAGAGAAGAGAGAAAAATGTAAAGGAGGAATTAAAAAGAAGAAAGCATAGTATGCTTGTCAAAAAAAAAAGGGGGGGGATTTTTTTGTTGGTTTTTTTTGGGGAGGGTTAGGAGTTTGTTTGATTCCTTTTTATTTTTTGTACCAATTCCATCTGCCAAGGCCCAGTGCGTGCTGTGGAATTAAAATGCCTGGAAACCATTAGTACCAATATGTGCTGTTTATATTGCTGAGTCCTTGTCCTTACATAGTGTAATTCTTGTTGCACACATTTTCTACTAATTTATAACAGAGTGACTCTGGTAAGACCAGATCTGGACTCTTCTGTAAGAACTCACTTTGCAGAGGGTACGTTCCTCACTGTTTCTTTGTAGCTGAAAGCCTGTATTTGGTGCTTTAAAAGTTTTGTGGTCCTCTGACAGTCAATATTTTGTGGTAAGTGAAACCTTGTATTAGCTATGTATTGTTTTCCGTCTTATTGTTATAACTTTGGACTTTTTATCTTTAAAGCAGTTAACATAACTTGACAAATATTTTCTCTCTGATATAGACAACATTGCTAAGTCGCCTGGAACGAATATTTGAAGTCTGTTTTCCTTCCATGCCTGTTCTTGAAATTGAAGAAGAAATAAGTTCCTTGAATCATTTGTTGGAGGCAGGTGAAAAGCAGATGACAACTGAGGAGACCTTAGCAAATACTGAGTAAGAACCTACAATGCAATGAACTTAAAATGAACTTAAACATGTAATTCAAACTCAGGTGTTTGCTTCAAGCATTTGAGAAAGCTATTGAGCAAAAATTAGCTATCTATCAGAAATGCTTGTTTTAGTGACTACATATGCCAGGAGTATTTCACTTAGCAACTTAGCAGCATATCATCTTTTCAGTGATGCCTCTGAATTAATCAGAATACGTCTTATTAGTTACACTTGCTATAAATTACTGTATTTATTTATGTGATGATGTAGTCTTAAGTAGGTTTTGTCCTGTCTGCTGTGGACACCATTTTCCAGTAAGAAGTCTGAACTGTAATAGAGTAAGAACACTGTGCAGTTCCCCTGGGTGTTGGGCTTGGGCATAAGTTTAATTGGAATATATAATAAGTCACTTACATTAAAACCTAGAATAAATATTCAAGGCTGCCAGGCTGTTTTTCCGGTTGATAACTTGACTTATGATGGGTTGTACAGGGAACTGATGGACGTGTGGACGGAGCTCCAGGATATCCATGATGCATATGGACTGAGATACCAGTGGGGTGGCTCCCACAGCAACAAAAAGCTTTTGTGCTCCTTGGGAATCGACACAAGAAATATTGTGAGTCTCTCAGTAAAACTGGCTTTCTAAATAACAAAGCTGCTTTAAATGTAGGATCAGGTGGAAGTTGTTTTGTATGAATGCTTGTCACCTAATTGCATGGCTGCACTCAACGTGGCTTTTCATGACAGACCATCTGACAACTTTTTGTAAGCCCTATTAATATTAAAAGTTATATTAGTTTTTAACCATTGTGTTATAATTAACATCGTATTTATTCTCTAATTCTAATCTTACTCATGTTATGTAACATTGAAAAACATTTTCATCCCTGACACAGAAGCTCTTAAGTAAATTTTTTTGTTGTTGTTGTTTTATCAGCTTTTTACAGGCAACAAGAAACAGCCTGTTATAGTACCCATGTATGCAGCAGGACTGGTAAGCTTTTTTTAGTGTTATTAGTCTTATTTTAGTGTTATTATGTTGTTATAGTTCCAATGACATTATATTAAATGAAATATATTAAATTACATTAAGCATCAAATGTGCTGAAAAATATTTTTGTAGGTACAGTTATGGCTTAGGCATCAGTAGAAATGCTAAAAACAATCATCAAATACATGATTTTCATTATGTGTGCAAGCAGATACTTGATTTTAGGTGAAAGAAGCACTTAGTTAAAACAGTGAGAACAGTGTTTTTTTTCTTGAAGCGTGTGTATACATGTATATGCACATACAAACACACCTAAGCTTTTATATGATCATTCAGAAATGGAATATGAAAACAGTTAGTTTTCTTTGGTATATACTAAGCTGATTTGATTTTGTGGAGTGACTTCCACAGTCAGTTTCTAGAGTTGTTTTCCGATGCATCCAGGTCAGCTCATGTACTCCTTTGGATGTAAACATGCTATTTTGATACAGATAGTTGAGACATCTCATGGCAATTGCTGTTTTCTTCCTGTTTGCGAGCAAAACTATGTTTGCAACACATGCAGTTATTTTTTGGAATGAATTGTTGTTGCTGATTAGTTATTTCCTAGATTTTTAATGTACTTGTGCACACGATAAGCTGGATAGCAGTGATGGTAGGAGTAAAGTGGTTTGCTGCTTTCTGTTGCCACACTGCTTCATGTGTTTCTCCACTTTCCAAAAGAATTGATTTAACTGGTGGGTAAACTCAGAGCTCCCTTTAACGTGGTGTAGAAACATTTGTGGGACAGCTGATCTTGGCAGCTGATTTCCAGAAATTGTTTTAAAATGTGCTATTTGCAGATCCCATGGTTTTTTATTTGGGGGTTTCTCACTGTTCTGGGGCGGTTTGCCTGTTCCAGTGCAAAAAAAAAAAAAAAAGTGAGTTTAATTATTTTCTTAATGCTTCTCAATGCATTTATTTCCATGTCAGTAAGTATTGTTCTTGGTATCTTTCTACAAACTAATAATTTGACTTTTTTCTTCTGAATTAATTCATTGTTGAAATGGAACAAATGCACTTGTACGTTTGTGATGGGCCATTTGATATTTCTGGAATAGCCTATACACAATTGGGAGGAGAAGACATCACCTTATCAAGTAACTGTTTTCTCCAGCTTAAATTACATTACTGAAAGTTGAAAGCAAGCTCCAGCTGGACACTTGGGTTTTTGTTACTGGCTCTAAGATGTTTCTTCGCCCTTAGGACCCAGGATGACTATTCCCCCTGCTCTATCTACTCATGCCCCTCTCAGTGAAATTGTCCCAAAGATATATGATTACCCCCAAGCCCTTAGTTGAGGGTAGCACTACCTAGTAGTGTGTTCTAGTTTTTTGCATCTGCAATTCTTGAAATATATATAAACGTGTGTGTGTCTGTGTGTGCACGTGAATTTTTTTAATTTAGATATTTATTTATTTATTCAGGGTATGTTAGAACCTACCAAGGAACCTTTGAAACCAATATCTGCAGCAGAAAAAATAGCTTCAATAGGACAGACACCTCCTGTATCACCAGAGATGAACACATGTGCATCTGATCAGTTCCAGGTAAAAATCAGAGAAGGGTGAGGAGAGGAAAAGAAAGAATGAGGGAAACAATGGGATGCCTTGTCCTTCCTTTATATTTAAAACATTTAGATAATGCGTTCAAAGACACCTGTATGTAAGAGGCAGGTGTTGCTTGTGTCAGATTGAAGTCCTGCTCTTGGATCTGCTTTTCATGTGTGACTGGAAGGGAGTCCTTATGATAAAACTGTAGCAGTTGGTGGCCAGCATGTCAGAGTCCTGATGATACTGTTGTACAGCAGTTTGCTTAAAAGGCAGTTAGTTACACAGATTTTAATGCAACATTAGACTCATCTGACCTCTGGCTAAGGTCCTTCATCTTTGCTCTTCCTGGAGCTTATTGTTGGAGGTCCTTCTACCTGTTGGTTAGCACTTGTTTTTGTGAATGATCCTATTTACATATGTACTGTTCATGTTTGTTTCCTTTTACCTTTTCTTACTTCTTCAAAGTAACATAAAAAGCAGCCCAGCTGCCTGGAAAGAGAATCTGGGTGTGGTCATACATGCCTGACTTTTTGATTTGTGAATTCTATTGGCCCTTTGTGCCAGATTTTGAATTTTTACCTCTTGAACAGAGTTGCTTTGCCGGCTTCTATCTTTAAAGTTTGATACAAAATGAATCCAGAGGAGTTTAGGAGTGAGCTTTTGAATGTCATGAATTCTGTGTGGTCACTGTTGTTCTGATGTAATGGTATTAGAAGACCACTTCAGTGCCATACATGTTGCAATGTGTGGCTCTCAACAAGCTAATGGGATATGCAGAAATATCTCACTTCCAGAGTCACTACTGTGATTCTTGGCACATGTTCAGAGGCTCATCTGTGTCCCTCTTTAGTGCAGGTCTTGTTTGATGTGCCCAGTGTCTTTAGTTACTTGCTATACCCGTGGTTTCTGATTGAAGGCATTCCAGAAGGAATTATTCTCATAGGTACTTCTGAGTATAGTGATTTTCTTGCACTCCTTGCTCTGCCATAGTGCAGAGCTCTAAGTGTGACATGCTTGTACCAGAGGAGAAGTTTTTTCATGGTCGAATTGCAGTTTGTCGGTAGGCTCAGAGCTGATGTTGTTTTATACAGCAATACACATTTGATGCTGTGTTATGTGCTGCCTCTCACATGTGGTGGAACTGGTCAGCTGAACTGGGTATGAGAAAAGGTAACAGTAATGATCACTGCAACCAGTCTGAGCTGAAGAAATCAGTCGTGTGATTTCTACATATGAACGAAGCAGGAAAATGTCACTTTTTGCAGCATTCAAAGTACTCTTCTTTTACAGAGGGAAAAACATAAACCACACACTAAACAGTGAAAGAGCTGCAAGAGCCTGAAGTAGCAGCATCTCTGACAACTGCCATTTTCTCAGTTGCTTGGCAGTCATAATGCTGAAAATAAGAACCTCTACTTATCAAAATCTCTGTTCTTGTCTAATTATGAATTCCTGCTGCAGAATTTTCCATTACTTGTCACAGTTTGATTATCTTGTCTCATAGCTTGTTCTGACAAGGCTACCTCTGTTCAGTAGCTGTGGTCCAGGAATACATCTGAGAAGCTTCTGTGCTGTTTGCACTGTTGGCCTTAGGTTATTTTTTCCAAAAAGACAAATACTAAAATAAGCTTTTGGGGAAGAGGTGGATTAGAGCTGTAACCATTAAGAAGGCTAAGGGGCCACAGTTAAGTGATGTTAAGGAAGTTTCAGGGCATGAATGATCAATTCTCCACCTCATTTCTTTCTTAGTCTTATCTTCTCTCAATGTTTGGTGGCTTCTCTTTGCTTTGGGGAGAATCCAGCTTCACAACACATTGTGCAGGCTGCATTTTAGGAATATTCCAGGTTGTAGTGGTGTGCCCAAACTTTGGTAAACATTTCATTAGGAACTGTGCTAAAACCACTGTTAAATATTCAGTGGAGATATAGGCAATTCTAGTGGACCCAGAAACTTCCTTTTCTAATTTAGGTGCAGCAACTTAAGTATCTTATAAGTGTACCTGGTTAACATGTAATTATTTAGTTAAAACTTAGAAATTCCTCCATTTTCAGAGAGCGATGACTGCATTCTTATATTCAGAAACTTCTGAATCTTGGCTTTCTTTTTGGAAGGAGAGGTTCTAGTTAATAGGTTCCTGTTCTTTCCTTAAGGAAGAGTTCTTCTCCGTTCAAAGCCTGGAATTTATGGGACTTGTATAGAGATCAGTGTCTGTGCATGTATGTGTTTGACTTTCTGCTGAGAGAATAAGACTTTGGAAGAAAGACTCTGATGATGCAAAGGTATGAATAGAAAGAACAGTGGTAGAAACACAGAAATGCTTTCTAAATTTTTTTGTTGCGGGCAAACAGAGGAAAGCATAAAGAGGTTTAAAATGGAGAACATTAGAAATAAAAAGAATGAGGCAAAAAGCAGCAAGTGAGCTGCAATACTTTTTCCTAGTTATGATATAAACTCTGTATGTTTTGCCCTCATTCCCTGCAGAGGGTCTCACTGAATTGGTTAGGCTGTGCAAATACAGTGGACAAATTTCTCTCTGAGCCATTTAAGCTGTAAGGACAAGGTTTTTGAAATCAGACTTCTCTCAAACGAGTTACTGACTGGTTTGTCATCACATTAGTTTGTTGCATAAAGATGATTTTTTGTAGACTCATTCTGGTTTATATTTGAAGGTAGCATCTAAATTCTTCTTTGATCTGTTGTTTATCTTGACAATTGAGAGGTTTATTTCTCTGTTCCTCTGTGCTCATAACTGTAAGGCAGTAAACAGAATATGAAATAATCCCCTGATTACTGTTGCCTTGATCTAAGCGTATCTCAAAGACTTTGCAGGGCTCAAGTAAAAGGCTCTGTCAAGGCACATCAGGTGTAGGAAGGAGTGGCTGCTGGAATAGGCACCCTGTGATTGTGAGACCTGAGACTGGTGTCCTTCACTTCTTTTTTTAATACAGCTCCAGTGTGCTTCTACACCACAGCCAAGTCCTCAGGCAGTGCAATTAAAATATATTCCAGTGTTTGTTAAAGAGGTTGCTGTCTGGACTTAATGGCGACTGCTTTCTCTTGATTTGATACTCTCTTCTGGTTAACATTGTTTTAGAGTTTACTTACCTGCTTCTCTTTGGATTTCTTGAAAAAAGCTGTCCAGATATTTCTGCTCTTTTGCTGTTGCTTCAAGGCATCTTCTTCTCTCTATTTAGGACTGTTTCCTTGGTAGAGTTACCTGCCTAGTTTTGCATAGTAAGTTTTATATTGGCATGGAAATCTGCAGTGACCCAGACCTTTCTAGAAGAACATGGCCAGTGATTCTTTTCTGCAGGTGTCCATTACAGCACATCCACTTGCATGTAAGGCACTGAATTAGGGATCAGGTTATAATAGAAATATGTATATTACACTTGCCGGCTATTAGGGACTGAACCTTAATTAAACCCCGTGGGGTGACAGTCTTTAAAAACACTTTTAATTACATAAGAGACCATCAGGACTTCTAACAATGACAGATGCAAACTACCATATTGTTGGCCACCAGCCAAAGGCTCCATCAGGAACTGCTCTCCAGTTCTACATGTGAGAAAGATCCAAGAGTACGTGTAGCTTTGACAGAGTAAGAGAGAAAGAATTGCAGGTAAGAGATATTACAGAACTTGCTATTCTATCAGATGTGGCAGTTGATTAAGGGGGTTGTCTGAAAAGAGCAGTTTTCAGAACTGATGTACTTTTGCCAATGAATACACACAATGAAATGTATGAATTATTTCTATGTAAACCTTTTTTTGGAATGTTTATGACGCTCATTTGTGGGATCCATCTAAATATTGACATTATATTTGTATTACAAGCCCTTTTATTTCTTTCCACCAGCTTTAAGACAGCAAAACGCTCTTTTTTTTTTTCCTTTGTTTAATTTTCCTTGGGTAATTATTGGCACAGACACAAACATTTACATTTTACTCGTTTGGATTATAAAAGCTCTTACATAATGCATTCTAAAATTACTGTGTGAAAACATCTCTCACTTTTATCAAAGTGAACTATGGTGCAGTAAAACCAGCAGGCATTTTAATTTTCTGTTTCTTACTTCCTTGACATTCAGAGTAGTATTCTGACAGCTGAGTGTGCTTTTTCATTTCTGTACCATGTCCTGTAATCTAAGATGGAGGCCTTGAGGAGTAAAAGCAGTTTGCCCCATTTCTCAGTATTCTCCTAGATTGGGCACTTTTCCTTAAAGCATGTTATTAAAATAATAGTTGTAAATGCAGTAGTCTAGCAACCTCACAATCTCTGAAAGGCAAAACATTATATTCCCATTTGCAGGGTATGTTTTCATTGTCTGAGATTTCAATGCCGTGTTCAGGTGTCCCGGTGTAGTTAGTTTTCTTAGGGCTGAGGTCACTAGAAACAGAAAACTTTCTGTTTAATTTGCTTTTTCCTCTGCCTTCTCCTTTCACTTTTTTTGCTGTTATATAGACCAGGGCTTGCCAGCATCCTGTATAGGTGGGGTCTGCTTTACTTACCACCTCTTTTGCGAAGTGGTTGAAGTCAGCAGAATGGTCTCATCCCACAGAGCAACTAATATACTTAGAATACTCTTACTGATTTAGAGTCAGATTCTTTTTTTTCCCATTTTAGGAAGAATTCGTCACACCCTTTGTCCTTTCCTTGACAAATCTGAGAATCGAGTCATCATTAAAGGCAAAAGCTTAGCCAGTCATTGGTACCACTTTTTCCATGCAATTCTGTCACAGTCATCAGTCCTGACTCAGGCTTTTGTCACAAAATGTAGTGGGTGTTTTCCTCAGTAAGTGGGAGTTGGTAGGAAGCCACTTTGTTTCAATTCGACTTCATTTTGCTCAGGGCAGAAAGCTACTAAATTGTCATAGTATCTTTTTCGTTCCCCACCCCCCCCCAAACTCCTTTTAACGTTAATATATTTTAGATGAGACAAAGTTTAAACAAGCTACTGATGATAAGTGATTATTACTTCATCAGGTGTAGCTTCCACACTGCTAACATTGTATCTACATGCAAATCATTTCAATGCCAGTACTTTCATTACCAAAGCAAAGTAAAAAGTGTAGGATCAGCTCCTTAAGCTCCGTGCAGTGAATACTGTTCAAGCTGTGCTCAGTACTGGAAATATTTTCAAGACATTAGGTAGGAAAGATTTTTCCAGGCAAGACATTTAGTACAAGTACATACAGAAATCTCCAGCTCCCTTTGTTTTTATTTCTGTAAACCTCTATCACTGAGGAAAAGCCTTTTACAGTGAGCTTAATGGTACATTAGTGAATCTGCGTTTTTCTTCAATGTTAGATGGTTGGAAGTTTTAAAAATAAAATAAAATAAAAAATTTAAAAAATCAAGTCTGACTTCCTGCAAAAGCGAAGAGAAGGTGTGGCTCAGCCACTGGAAGCTGGACAAGTACCTGATGCATTTTGAGTAATATTGCTGAGAACTTCTGTTGCTTTTCTTCCATACTGTCATTCTTTTGTTAGAAATTGAGGGAACATCCTTTCCCAATGCTTCCTGACAGTTGACTTCACTGTCAGGGGACAGAGCAGAGGTGTAATACACAGAGGTAGAAAAGATGAACTTATTTCAGACATTTCTGATGCTGTCCCATCAGTTTATGTCCTGAGAATACAGGAGGACAGCACTCACAATTTACACTGCACCTGAACACACCTTCCCAGTAGAATGTTCCCTGCTGCTTCTTGTGTCCAAAAGACTTAACAAGAGGAAAGGAAAAGGCAAAGATGGGCTCCCAGAAGGAGTCAGTGTTTCCATGCTCCTCTTGTTCAAGCATTGATACTAATGGTTTGTACATAGACCAGGATGAGTTAATTGTAAAGGGGTAATAAGTCACAGGACTTTTATTTTTGAAGGGGGTGGAGTGGAGAGGGTGTTGAGTTTGTCCCTCACATGTAGGGATTATGTCTCTTGAAAGCAAAACAAACCAAAGCAAAAAGAACCATGGGCTTACTGATGGTAAATAATATATATAGTCAGAACAAAGCATGGATGTACAGACAGCTTTCACTATTCTACATTTGCCCTGTAATTGTGTGTACATAACTTTTTATGCTAAGTGCCTCATCTTCCGTGAAAGTAATAGTAGTTTAACTTTCAACTGTGCCTTAAGGTTTGTTATTCAATTCATGTGTTTTAGTTAATTTGCAAATCCTGTTTGAGTTAGAAGTTACCTAATCTGTACTGTTCAGAATTTAATGAGACTTCCTGTGGTAGAGCAATTCTACTTTGAATCTTTAGTGCATATAATGAAAACACACGCCTCCCAAAAGCTGGGGCTTGATCATCTAGTTGTCTTTTTTTTTTTTTTTTTAGTGTTTAGATGCTAAAGAATCTGTTGTTTGAACTGCTTTGCATTGTTGTAACCTGAACTGACTATAAAATCTGATTTCTGACTTTTCAACTCTAGGAATCTCTACCACCTGTCCAGTTTGACTGGAGTAGCAGTGGCCTTACTAACCCTTTAGATGGTACGTCTCTCCGTAGAGCCTCTAGCACCAGAGCTAGAGATAAGAAAGCTACAAAGTTCAGACAAACATCTATCTGCTGATTAATTTTTTTAAATATATACACACACACATATATATATATATATATATAAAAATAATATAATATTTATTTCTTACTCCTAACTTTGGAAATTCAGGCTTTCTTTCTGATTAACAGTGCCCCTATGTGAAGTATTATGTAGTCTGAAAAACACTAAGTTAAGTATTATTTTAGATTCCTTCCATATGCTAGTGACACAGTGGCAATATTAACACTTCATTATGTATAACTGGAGATTATAATGAAACTCTGAACAAATGAGCATTTTAGATTGAGGAGTTTTACTTCTTGAAGGTATTTTTCACCAGTCAGCTATCTCTTTAGACATCCTTTGAATGACAAACTTGTGTATAGTGGCTACTTCAAAGCACAATATTTTAACCACGAACTGTTTGCAAAATATACACTTCTTGAGCTGAAAGTTTTCGGATTTAAAGATAATTTTGTATTTCAAAAATGTGACTTCATCCATTATCACTTTTGCTTACACTGAAGAGCTACTTATAGCTGATATATTAAAGAGGTAGCTACAAACTTATTTGTATCTGTAAATGTATATAGTTATGACATAAAAGACCCTTCACATGTGTCTATTTTAATAGCAAAGTGAGTTGTGCCACTGCCTCCAGTGTCAGAAACGTAAGTGCACGCAAAGGAAATAAAACAAGTTTTAGAAACTTGTTTGACTGACAGAACCTATAAAGAAACTGATACCGTTACGAGGAGCCTGCTGACAGCAACTAATTCATGACACACAGGTCGTTCAAAGGCAGGCTCAGATAAACAGCATCTCTTACTGCACTGGTGTTGCCACAGAACATGTGGGATGTAAGAGTTTGGATAGCAATATCACGGTGCTGAAGGAAAGCCTGGATGGACCCTTTTGCTGTTGTCTGGTGTCTTATTACTTCAGTCAATCATCATGCTTTCTTTTTAACAAACAACTTTAAAATGTATCTTGGTTTGATTTCTGTTTTAGTACTAAAGGGGAACAGTATGATTTACCAGTGAGGAACTGGACATAAGAGTGCCATTTGTTACCCAGTGGTCACACTGCTTCAAGATAATGATAATTAATAGCTTAAAGCTGCTAAATAAAATTTTAAAGTGTTTTTTTTTTTTCTTTTTGTTTTTTTGCTATTTAAAGATCTGCTAAGTCTTCCTGATGAAAGAATGGCTTTCAATTTCAGTGAGGGGAGAAAAACCCCACTGTGTTTTAACTATCAATTGACCTATATATTGTTTCCCTTTAACTGATCACATCTTTCTCTCTGGGTCGTGCTGGTTCTCTTTCATTTTTAGATCGAAATAAATACTTCTATTTTAAAGTTACTAGTGTTGATTTCCTTGCTGCAATGTACATGAGGAAACGTGCACTGAATTAAGTTGTTAACATTCTAGAAGGTACAAACTAATACTGTAAGCATTGTTTTCATGTCGATTTTTTTTAAATTGCGTACTGAGTACTAATTATAACTTGCATGTTCAAGTGTGTGTCTTACCCCTTTTTACACATAAACCCCTCCCTTGGCTTACCTTCTATATGGCTGCCTACCAACACGGTCACTGAATTTCAAGCTAGTGGAGGTTCCACTCTTCTGAACCTTGATTTCTTTGGGCCCGTGGATGACAGTAGCTCTAGCAGCACCACCACAATCCCAGGTCAGCAGAGTGTCAAAACCACAACTGTAAGAATATAATGACTTACTAAAAGCATGAGCACATCACTTGACTTTCCTACAAACAAGGAGAAATTTCGTGGCATTCCTCTAAAATGTCTTTCTGCTGCATTTTTTTCCTTTAATCTGTGTTCTGTTTTCTGGTGTTTTGTATCGAGTACGAAGTATTTAAAAGGTACTGTCAGCTCTGTGTTTGTCACCTGCTGAAGGAATGAATGGCTTTTATGCTCTTGCAAATAACATGTTAAAACACTTGGTTCAAATGAGAAATCCTGGAAGTTAGCTCTTCTAAGCACTTAAGGAAATTTGAAAAATGGGGTAGATGTGACAATTCCTAAAATATGAGCCTTGCTCTCTCCTCTAAATAAGTGCCTCCAAATTGTAGGATTATGGTGTTGTTTGGAAGCTATGTGTGAATATAAATTTACAGAGCTTGATATATCACAGCCCTGCTGGGGTTTGCTGCTATAAATTTTTCCTTTGCGTAAACTGCTAATATTAATGATAAAGTGAAAAAAGTGTTTTAACAGCATTTATAATAGAAAAAATATATAGTTGCATGTTTGTGGGACATTAGAAGTTCGTGAATGTTAATTGTAAAGACAAAGTGCTTTATCAGCAGCTTACTCCCTTTAAAAAGGAGATGAAAAATACCACTCTCTCATTGAGTAATGTGTGAAAGTAATTGAGTTCATTTATCACATGATTTTGACGTGCTCTGAGTATTTTGCACGAGCTTGTGAAAAACCTACACTTTGAATAAATTTCTGCAGGAGTTTAAGGGAACGCTTTGGGGATTTATTCCAGTGCACAGGTTAAGTTGATAAGGCAGGTACTCTTTCAATACAATGCCTGAAGTCATAATATCAGTTCCTTCATAGGAAGGATATTTTTCCTCTTAGTGATTTTAATTTTTTAAAATCAGTTCTTAAGATGTTTGGAGTTCTCCCACATTTCAAATAAGTAATTATAATTATTATTGTATTTTTTGGATTTAGAAACACAATTTTTTAATTTTGAAATCTGATTGCTGAAGACAATTTTGTGGCATGGCAATCTAAATGTCTTTTTATTCCACCCTTGAGAAATGTCATTATGAGATGAAAAATGGCAGGTTTGTCATGGAAGTGATAGGTACTAAAGTCAAGGAGTATAGTCTTACAGATTCTTTGTGTGTGCAAGTCCACTGACACAAGTCACCAGTGCCCAGTACATGTAGTTGGTTACATGTATTATTGCTTGTGCAGGTGGTGTGCACACTGGAAGGGATTACTGGAGGAATACTGTTAGCCCTTTTATTGCATTTTATTTTTTATATTGTTTTTTCACCAAGTTACAGGTATTATCACCTTCTCTGTTATGCCCTATAGTGCATATTTTTTTGTGTGTGTCTGGTTGTTTTTTTTGTTTTGGTTTTTCTTTCCTTCTGACTTGTTTCTGGGAAAGTCATTTGTTTCATGGCTTGCAGCTCGTGTGTTTGTGTGTGTGTTCAGGAGCTTTGTGTGGGGTTTGGTTGGCTAACTTTCCTTCAATATCTCATTAAGGTTTTGCAGTGCTTTCCTTAAATATTCTCTCATCATTTAAATAAAATGGAGAATATGCAACTCTTAAAAAAAAATAATTGAAAGACAAATTGCTAGATCTTTTGGCTTAAAGAAGAAACTTTTATCAGTAGTAGAAGTTTATTCTTTCTTTGGAGACCTTAGTTTTACTTGCTATAGATCAACACTGGATTCTTCTCAGTCCGATTTCATCAGTAGCCAAAATAACTTTTTAATAAAAATTTGCATTCTGCATCATGAACAGGGAGTTACTCATTTCTACTATGTTCCCACAATTCAGTGTATTGTTTTATTTTTCATGTTAATAGTTTAACATAAATGTAGCTGAGTAAGAGGTGCCTAAAGAACAGTAAATTGAGCAGTGACATCTCCATACAGCGAAAATGAATTCATTTTCATATGTAATGACTGTAAATGGGAATATCTAAATCATGTAACTTATAAGGTTGCATTTAATGTTTGTTGCAGAGTTGCATGTCAAAGGGCTCCTCGTTTCAATTAGCTTTCCAATTTGTACCTTAATGGGATTTCGCAGGCTTCTGCAAGTCAAAGTGTATTTCTTCAAGGCTTCCTCTCCCTGATTGAAAATGGATATTTTGTGGAATATTTGGGCTTTTTCCTCTTTCCAAGTTCTGTAAACATCTGACAGTACTAAAAGTCTCGGTATGCTGGTCTCAGGACAGTACATATTTTAATATTTTGTATGGAACTGGATGCAATTAACTTTGAAAATCCAGACTTTAAAAAAATGTATGTTGAAAGGAGAGCTGATTAATTTCTAATCAATTCATGTTATATGGAACAAATCTTCTCCCCACCTCCTGCAGCTTAACCAGACGATTTTCGTAATTTTACATTTTGGTCAGCTTAGTTTCCTTACAATAAAAGAGGAATTAACTTGTGTCCAAAGGGCAAAGGGTCAAGACACTGCTTGGGGAGAGCTCATGCAAAGCAGGCTTGAGGATGATTAACCTCATCTGTTAGCACATGCAATGCTGCAGTTACTGGTGGTAAAGGCAGGATAATAAGCACAGGCATTTATTTATTTAGTAACTTTTGATGTGTCAGGAATTCTTGTAGAAGCATCCTGATCCTGGGAAGTAATCTGGATACAATCATCAGCACACGTTAGTAAATGCTGGTTTTATATTAGGGAGCTACAGGGGACCATCAGGTCCCAGTGTTTGCAATGTTTGTTCTGCAGTAAGATGAAATACTTTTGTGCTGTCCAAACCAACTGGTACAAGTGTGACACTTGTTTAGGACACAGGTGTCTCTAAAAATCACACTGCTCATGTACAAAAATTCTATGCAGTTTTTCAAAAATACTTACAATTGCGAATGGCACATATGCACACTTCATTGAAAGCCATGAAACATAAAATATCTGAAATTGTAACTAGGGGAATATAAACAATTTAAAATGCTTCTGAGCAACAAAATTTTTTGTCTTTCCTCTTGATTTATTTTGATAATTCTAATTTCTAGAGGTTTTTTTTTAAGAAATAATACATAATATCTGGAAATTCTAGATCTACTTCCTACTGAGATGTGATACTAAACAGGTAGAATTTAACTCATACGTACGTATTTTTTTTAATATTTTTTCCATTGTTTGCAGTGTTCTCAGAATGACCTCTGTGATAAAATTTGAAATCCGTTCCCAACATATGTGATGTGAAAATTCAACATCTGACTTGAGATACCTGAAACTAAGAATTCAAGGCTGAAACATCCAGATACTTAATGCTGTAGGAATACTTGAAAGATGAAAAGAGAGCACAGAGTAAAAGTCTTGGTAGTACTATACATATTAGTATGTAACTTTTTTAATGCCATTCCACTTCTGTGTTTCACAAAAGCTGCTTTTCCTCACTTCAAATTTCAACACAACCCCTGGTGAAAAGCAAGATACTAAATGCACTCTAATGCATGCCAGTGTTGCTTGTAGTCTCTTAGTGAAGAGTTGGTCCCTGTTAACATGCAGTGTTCTTTTAACAGAGGCAGTTGAGTTGAAGTAATTGAAACAATCCGTTTTGACACAGCTGACACTTTTAACAGAGGTTTCACACTCAAAAGTAAATCAAATTGGTTTTGTTTACTGAAAGGCTGAGACCTTGTATGCCAGACTTGATCCAAGGTGTGTCTGTTTTGTAGTACAACTAAAAAAGCTGCTGAAAAAGGATGGGGAGAAAGGATGATGCTTCAGAAACACAAACATGTTCTGTCACGTTCTTTTCATGTATCTTGAAATTATAAATGATTCAGATGTTTACAGAAAACAGTCTCTAGCAAGTTGGTCTGTGACTAATTATGACTATACTTGCCTCCAACCATCACTGATTATTATTTTATACTATAAGGTGTGGATCCTGAGTTGTATGAATTGACAACCTCAAAACTGGAAACTTCCAATGCAAGCAACAGAGTGACTGATGCTTTTGCAAGACTCATGTCCACAGTAGAGAAGGCAAGCACGTCCACAAGGTAAATACTCTTCCCTGCACATTTTTTTTTCTGTTTCTAAGGGTGGTGTGAAATGTGAGATGTGAACGTGTGTGCTGGTTTAGGGCAGAAGTTCCTGAATTATCAAAAGCCTTAAATTTAATAATTAAATTTTAGATCTGAAATTCACCGTACTGTAGTTCATATTTCAAATTATCGTAGAACTCCAAAGTGTGGAAATAGTTCATGAGCTGAAAGAAAAAGATCACCTGGACATAAGTTGAAAAGCTGGAGCCAAAGGCTGAACTGGAGGAAGTGACTTTGTGAACACCAGAGCTGGTTTCTAAGAATGGCAGGGTAAACTGAACCACACAGTTCAGAGCCTGAGGATTGTGACAGAAGACTCTCCTTGGACCTCTGTGTAACTTATAAATATGGAATGTTCCACAAGTAAAATGATAAAACGGACTGATAGTTATAACTATATTTGTCCCTTCACAAATACTTCTAGCACCTGTCAAAACTTCAGTGACCAAACGTGAGTTTAATTTCGATGTTGCGAGTTAAGGAATGAGCGTGATTTAGGATGTCCTTTCTGCTTCCAGGAGCACATGTGAAGTACTTTTGTGCTTTTTCTAGGTAGAATCTATAGAAAGTCTTCAGGTGTCAAATGTCTTTCATGAAGTCTAGCCAGTTGAATGGGTACGGAACAGTCTCTCCACTTATAAGCTTGTATTCTTGGGGTTTGATTTTTTAATGTATATCTTAGCACATCCTGAACTGTCTTAACATATAATTAGTGTCTGTGCCCATTAAAAGAATCACTGAGGGATTCTCACCAAAATATTGGTGTTTTGGAAGTGTGTGCCTCAACATGCAACAAATAGATGGTAACATACCCTCACTTGTAAGTGAACTTTAGGGTTTATTCAGCACTCTGAAACTAGATGTGTTCTCATGCAGCAGAGCACTTAAGAGGAGGCACAGGAATGGTGGGACAGAGCTGCCTTGCTTAAAATTATTAAAACTCTAATTTTTAAGTGCTCTTTTAAAACACGTTCCTTCACTGAGAAAACTGTCTTGCTAGTTTTCCTGCAGTGATGATTCTGAAAGTGAACATGGAATAAAAAAGATCAACAAGCCATGAAATTTCCAGGGAGAACCAGTAGAGGGAACTCCCCGCTTCAGTGCTGGTTTTTGGGTCTCAGCTTTTGGATTGCCTCTTTTTCTATTCATGGAGCACATATACTCTTCCTGAGGTTACACTAATGGAAAAATTTGACTTTCATGAATTAGAAAACTTAGTTACATTGAAATACTTTTGTATTATATTCTAAGCCAGATTTTAAAGTAACTGCAGTAGGAATGCAAACTCCAAATGTATCCTTCTTTTATTCCAACTCATAGTTTTGTACCTGCCTGCTTGCCTGAAGATGTCTTAGCTTACTTTTTCCTTACAAAGCAACAGGGAAGTCTGCTTTGCTTAAATGAATGTTGACCCTCATTTTTCTGTATTGTTGGGTTTTTATATGAGGGGCTGGGTGTTTTTTGGTGGTTTTTTTTCCAGTGCTTCCACAATACACTTGAAAGCTCTTACTTGTGCACTTAAAGCTCTTTATCCAGATGTCAGAGTTCTTTCCCTGTTCTGGAGAGCATTGCTTACCAGTAGGAAGAGGTACTGGATGTATGGTATAGCAATATGTCAGGCAGTAGAGAGAGGCAGGGGACCTCAGACTTGGAGATTAAGTTCAGACACACACAAGGATTAGCTGTTTTAAAGAAGGTGTTTCAGTGTGTGATACATTTTGTATATTTTTGTCAACTCTAAATTTAAAAAAAAAAAAATGCTTTTTTCTTTCTTGATTTCGTGCTCTCCAAAAGAAAAGCAGTCTGTTTTTCCAAGCTAGAAGCCTTCAGAGAAATAAGGTCTTATCTCAGCAGTATGCCAAAATGTTGCAGAATGTTAGCTTTCTGTAAAAAATTTGTTTTTCTTTTCGATTTTTTTTTTTTTAATTCTTTTGTAATAAACTGAAGACTTTAAAATAGGAGTGACTGGGTACAGCCAGCTCAACGAGGCTGATATTAATGCACCAGCCTGGAAATATGGACTATTAGGCATTCAATATAACTGTTGGGGAAGATGGAACCAGTGCCTTTGATTCCAGCTTCAGCTGTGCTGAGGCTTTCCCATGTGTGTAACTTGTCCAAGCTCAGGATCTTTAGGGTGAAGTTTAGAGTGAAAATACCATTGTTCAGCTGCAGGATGCCATGTGAAGAGTCATCTTTGTCTAAAGTAGCCTCATCTTTTCCTTGCAAAGCCACCTCTTGAACCACAAAGGCAGCTTCTCAGAAGGAAGGTGTTGGGAAGCTTCCCCCTCAGCTTGAGCCTGGAACCTCGACGGCAGCAGTAAGTGCTGAAGGTCAGGGATCCAGTACAGCATTCCAGAGAGACTCTGCAGCCTAGCCTGCTTCCATAGAATTGGCAGAGATCAAAAGTTTATCTGCTGTCTTTTTGAAGGAAAGCAGAGCACTGATACTTTTCCAAGAAATGGCTGAAACCTGCATGTAAACTGCAAATACTCCTTGGGGACAGTGTTGGATGGAGCAGCCAAACTCCTAATTACAGAGTGTTTTTAAAGTGCGTTTCTCTAATCGACTCGGTGTTGCTGATAAAGCTTGGCCTTGCTGGTGCTTTCCACAAAACCCTTTGCAAACATGGGAGGTGACTGAAGCCCCAAAAGACTCAAATGCTGCAGAGGGGGGTTGGAATGCAGAACAGAACAGTGAGGTGTGAGTGACGCATCGACAAAGAATTCCCTGTTTCTTGCTAAATTTTCTTCCAGCAACTTTCCTGCCCATCAGTCTGGCTCGTTTCTTGTGGCTTAGTGTTAACATGCCTTTGAAAAGGGAACTTAATGTCCACAGGTAGATGGACTGGCGCAGTTGCTTGGGTAGGGGCATCCCTTCTGTCCTCTGTCTTGGCAGAAAATGTAACCTCGTGTAAGAGAAGAGGTGGACGAGGACAAAATTTTAAAACCTGAATGAGCCAGAACTGGGGCATTCCATGGTTTAGTAATTGAAAGTTCTGGTTTCAAAGCAGACAGAAGTAGTGCAGCTGCCATTGACAGTCTGCTCACTTGGGTGTCTGTTCTTTAAGCCATGGTATCTAGAGATTAGGAGTGCACAAGCAGGAGAAGCTCTGCGATGCCCCCCTCCACTGACCAGGGTTCAGCAAAAGAAGCTCTTGGTGATGGGAACATCTTCAGCACAAGTAGTGACTGAAATGAATGCAGTTATTTCTCTTGCCTCTGTCAAAGGGCATCACAGTTATTAGGCAGTTTGGTAAGTTTTAAGGGTAAGATCTGTCTGCAGTGACAATACTACTTTGTCTTTTAAATTTAGAGAGTTAGTGACTAATTCTTTAGGGTTGCCCTGGTGATATTTACTGCCAAAAATGTTGATTGTTACCCACAAAGGGTACTTGCAGTGTCCAGTTTTACTGTATTGCAGAGGAACTTGCCCTTCTCTATTGAGGAATGGAGAAGTTAGGACATCTCCACTCTTTCTACCCTGAGATGATTTCAAAAAAGGGTTTGAGCCTCATTAACAAGTGGTTGTATCTATAGCTCTATCTTGGTCGTAGTTAAATAAGGTTTGCTGTGTTAGTGTGTTAGCTTCTTCTTTATAGATACTTTTTACATTGCAGGTTAAGTAGATAAATTATTGCAAAGGGCCTCCAGCCAGGAGGGGAGCCTTCAGTAACTGGGTGAGATTCACCCCTGACTGGGCTCACTGGTGTGCCCCTTCCACAGTGATGTGGCAGAGAACAGCTGGTACAGCAAGAGTGATATTGTCCCGTGATAAAGGATGGCATGTGGCCACCAAATAAAACAAAGTGCTGCCTCTGGGACCCAGCAGTGCCATTTCTTAGCATGCCATAGATGAGCAGGGGAGGAAGAGGCTTATAAATAGCAAGGAGTGTGTGAGCTTCATCTTGCCTGATTAACAATTACAGGAACATCTCCGAGTCAGCCTCTTCCTTTGGCTTCCCCTGTCAAACACTCCTTTGTTAGCTCTAAGTCCTTGATCACCAGGAGTTTGTACCTTTAAGAGGCTTGTGGTAAGTGGTTATTAATAGTGGCACCAGATACTGATAACACAGTGGTGGGTGAGAACCACATTTCAACAGCTCAGAGATAGTCCTTTGAGTGCAAACAGAGCTGACTGTGAAGTTGTTAGAGGAGGCACATATTGGCTCTCTGCTTCTTCCTTCAGTAAATCCAGCACAGAGCTTTGTTCATCGTGCAGAATTTGGTAATCTGCCTAGTCAGTAGCTCATGAAATTCCACTGCAGCAGAGAAAGAAAAATATTGCTATTCTGTTGAAGGTAAGTCAGATTTAGTATTTAGTATTTAGGCTACCTCATCTAGAGAACTTCCATCAGGTGGAGATTTCAAGTCAAAAACAACTATGCTAGCTCAATGTCAACGCAATGTTCAGTGATGTCAAGGATGAGTTTGAGTCCAGCTCTTTTTTTCTTCTCCTGGCTTAGGAATTCTAAGACTGCTGTAGCCTCTTGCTTTCCCCTGGTCTCTGATCAGCTGAGGAAGCAATCCTCATGGGTGCTGACAAAAGAAAATATGAGTACATGCTACTTGGTGATCGGAGTGGTCATTGCCCTCTTATGGGCTTGGTTTAAAGTTTATAGATAAGAAAGATACAGAAAGGAAATTTCTGAAGTGTTCTAGGGAAAGCAGTTTATTTGGTTCAAGCCTTTTTTCCTCAGCATTTTGTCCCAGAGGTGATGGAGCTTATTCAGCTAGAATTTCTTGCTGCAGGACTTAACAGATGCCTTTTGGAACTGGAATAATGTTTGATGGGAAACTGAGTATTTCTAGTAGTAGGCAGTGTTCTTCAAAGATAAACCAGATGTTTGTAAAGTATGGATGTTTGGGCAAGGGAGGGGGGGTCTGTAGCACTCTGAACCAGGCTTCATTTTACTTGGGAAGTTTGATTTTTTTGCATAATAGTGAGAACCAAACAACATGGGATTTAGACCTCTTTATTCATTTGTGCTCAGTAATTCTTGTGAATAATGCAAAAGGCAAAGTAAACCCCAATGATTCCCAAACTGCTGTGTGTATCATCATGGCTCCCCATATTACTGCACTTCAAAGCAAGTAGCTACACATCATGAGCCACCTTTTGCTGCTGATGAGTCCTGAGGGAGAAGAGAGTTTGTGGATCACAGTGTAGAGTGGCATGATGTATAGTCTGAGAACAGTTGTGTTGGAAACACAGCATAAGTACTTTTTTTATTTTACAATTATTGAGTGTCCTTTTAAGATTTTTTCCACTTTATTTTTGAAGATTGTACACGATTTAGGTAGTTTAGAACTAATGCTCCTATTGTTTTGTCTGTAGAATATGGGCATGGTTATCTCTTCAAGTGAGTCTCTTCACTCTTGATGCTGCCAAAAAAGGAAAAAAATCATATATAAAAAATATCATTTGAATAGGAGCTTTTGCTTATTGCAACAATATACACAGGAACGTTTATCTGACTTTCCATGTTAACATGTTATTGGTAGGCAGGTAAGTATTATAACATTAGACTACCATCAGGTAGCTTACAGAAGTGCCTGTCAGTGGGAGACAAGCTGACAGAACATTGCTTCAATCAGTGATTCTTTCAGTGATCCCAGGGATATCAGGTAGTGGATTAATGCACTTTGTTCTTTTCTTCTCAACAGGAAGCCTAAAAAGGAAGAACATCTTAGTGAAGAGGCTGCCAAGGTGATTTCTAGCCTTCCTGACTTAACTTTCATGCATGCCAAGGTGTTGATGTTCCCAGCCACATTAACACCTTCAACAAGCTGCCAAGAAAAGGTAGACTAAAGTGATGTGAATTGGACGTTTTCTATTGATTTTTTTTTTCTTCCCTCTGTGGGTCGTAAAAAGCAATCTTGCTTTAATTTAAAAAAAAATCAAGTTCAGATGATTTGTTGGTAAGCAGCACTAGAAAGGTATACATAGTAATGTATATTTATTTACATACTGGAGTCCTAAATTTATATTAGAGAAAAATGTAAATAATTGGGGGTAAATCTTTTTGAAGATCTATTCTTTTTGTTGTGCTGGGCTGTATACATTTATGTCTTTGTGAAATACACTGGTGGTGTCCTTCTTACAAAACTTTAAAAAGTTCAAAAAAAAAAAAGTCCTATAAACACATAATGAAAACTTCAATCTTCACAATCTGTGAAGTTCCCCTGAAGACTTTCAGATTGCATTGAGCAACTTTTTCTTTCCTGCATATATTAAAATACTTCTTGCTGGAAAAAAATCAAAAGGTTATGTTGGCCCTTTGTGGCTTTTTCAGTTATTGTTTCTTTAAAACCCAGTAATTTCTTTTGTGTTTTAACAAGCTTGAGATGTGTTTTTCCTTTTCTTTTCCCCATCCCCTCCCCCTGTTTGATTGGTTGGCTGATCAGTTTTTATGTTCTTGAATTTCAGTAGTATGGCTCTGTCATTATATAGCCTTTTGAAAGGTATGCTGTCAGTAACTTCTTGTTCCAGTTATGGATTACTGTCTGAACACTTGATTTTTTTTTTTTGAGTTATTAGAAGGTTGTCTGCTTTTAATCAGTTTGATTTGGAAAAGAAGGACCAAAACAATATGAATGTCTTACAATGAAATTTACCTGTTAAAAAATTTTATGTTCTGTTGTACCACTATTCCTGTTTGATTTTGCACAGTGTAAAATGACATAATCATAGATTGCTATGGTTTTAGGCTGTATATACAGTAAAAAACTATGGGTTGTAAATGTCTGGGGAAATTCCTATGGAAAAAAGAGAGCTATGTCGAAGAACCTCTAAAAAGGTCAATATGCATGCCCAAGGTCTTTTGAGATTTAAGTGTGTAAATTTCCTTTTAGCTTACACAAAATAAAATAATTTAAAAGATACATGTGTAGTACAGCCTGCTCTCTTTTTATACAGAATGTATGCATTAGTCACCTCTCTGTGGATGCTAAAATCGATGTGCTGCATTAACAGTAGGACCTTTCAATTTGTGCTGCCCAGTCCCACAAACCACACCTGGCAGGGCCCTGCAGACTTTCCTTTAATTGTCCTGTCTCTTTATCATGTTGTGACTTAGTCTCTTATTTCTGTCTCCAGCTTGCCTTGTGGCTTGTAGGGCAGTGTGGCTCATGATATTTCGGGTTATAGACTTCTTCAGAATAGTTGGCTGTAACAAACACCAGTTATGGTGAGGTGAGAAAGGACAACTGATTTTGCCTATTTCTTAGCTAGAAATAAAAATGTAAACATAGCTGTCACTGAAGTCTCCTAACACATTAGCTTGCACTGCAGCTCTGGCAGCAATATCTCTTCAGAGGGTCTCAGTGGACTGTCTGCAGGTAAGGCATGTTCTGGGTGCTGATATTTCTGGAGGGTGCATGGACATAGACTCTCCCATGTGTAATCTTTACTGTGTGCACAGCTCTTCAAGTGCTCTGTAGTCACTACCAGTTCAGCACTTAACATCTAGTTCTGAGAAATCTCTAGTGTGTTTTCTTACCTGTTCTTTGAATTCTTTATTGTCTGACAGCACTTGGGTCAGGAAAGCTCGAGTTTGATGTCATTAGCTGGGTAAGCTGAAATGTTGTCCTTGCAAAAAGCAGCTTTTTACTTCTTGAAATGCCCTTGAGAGACGAGTGCTGGGCTTCCATCTCTGTGAGCGCAGGAGTTTCAGTGAGTGGTGGCTGCTCGAATTGAGAGAGCAGCAGCTTCTATGCCTATGATAAAGTTAATTTGTAAAGGCTAAGTTGTCTCCTTTGCCCTCTAATTAGTACTGCAGTGTACAGTGCTGAGGTATCAAACTGCACCCTGTTGTAGCAGAAAAGGTTTGTGCAAAAGCCATCTGCTTTTCCACGTAGCCCCAAACCCACTTCTCTTTGCTGTTTCTGCAGATTTTCATTACAGTACTGACTTCATGCCTGTTACATGTCAAAATTAGCTTTGCTAATCTCCAGGGTTTAGCATAGTATTCTTTAGTGCATGCTTATTATATCATTCAGTTCTGGTGTTGGACTGCTGTAGGTTAAAATTGGTCCCTTTGTTTCCATGACTGTGGCGTGTCCCTTGGAGCTGGAGCAGTGGGATAGCTGCAGCAGAGAGCTATAGCTATTGTTTCAAGGAGAATATGTTTAGGAGCTGACTCATGATCCTTGTCTGGCAGTGAGTGGACTGAAGTATTAAGGAGAGGTGGGGGTGGAAGTGCCAGCTGCAAGTTGATCTTTAGTCTCCTCACAATTGCCTCCAGAGGCAGCTGCCCATTTGTCTTCCAGTCTCCGAGTGCAGTTCTGGTGGCCTGCCGTGGATGGGGGAGGGGAAAAAAAGAGATTTCTATTGTGACTGATGTACCAATCTGAAACTTTGTGAAACCTGGTATTACCCAGAGTGTGTTTATGGGGGTTTTATGTTCTTTCTGCCCCAGGAAAAAAAAAAAAGCATCCCGCAGACCTTCATACTGCTGAAAGACATAAAGCTTATGTCCAAATTCAGCCTTTTGAGGTGGATGCTGCCTGCCTTAGAATGCAGCACTGCTTTTTGTCTCCTTGCTTAAGCCTCCTTTTTTTCTTGTTGATGGTGGGATGGACAGACAGGATTCTCTGCCTCTGTCCTCCTGTCTTGTACAGGCAGCTTTGTTCTTAAGCAGAAAGTTCTGTCTAACAGATCCAGCTGCATCGGGATCGTGCTGTTCCCGCTGACACAGCATGCCTTATCTAGTTTAATCTTGCCAGTAGGTTTATGGGCAGGATGGTAATTGATACTTTCTGCACATATGTGTTGCTGTGCGTTGTCATCAGACATGTCAGTGGGCATCACTCTCACTCCAGAACTGGTGTCATTTAGTAGCGAGGTGCTCGTGTGCCCGTCCAGCACAAGCAGCGGAGGACACTTGGTTCAGATGCAATTGCCTGAGCTGGCACATGGCCATGAGGCAAAGTCCAAAGACCCTGCTGTGAAGCAAGCTGCAGGCTCCTGAATGACTGCTAAGAAGAGCTGGTCTCTGCTTGTATTATCCAAAAGATTGCACTCCAATACTCAGCACCGCCTTACCCTGAGCATCACCACCTGCTGCAGGTGTGAGCAGGGAGGCGCTGCCCGCAGTACTCGAGACATTCAGACCTTCTCAGAATATCAGCTCGACAGATTCATTTTGAGATGCCAAAAGTAAAGCTTGCAGATAATGTTATCTAGACACCCTCAAATGCAATTAGCGTGCACTGAAGTTAACACTTCATCACGTTGAGTTGTTGTACAGAATTTTTTACCTGGTAATGAAATCATCATGTGAGAAGTTCTGTCGTTGGACTGCTGCTCTTGGGATGAATATCTAGTAGTTTATATAGCATGTCAGAGAGACTTAGTTCAGTGTGTGTAAGATGGATCACCCTTGGTCCAACCATTTACACCTGGGTGCAACCCTTTTGTGCCAACTTGGCATCTATGTATAATTACCTTTTAAATTTCAGAGCACTCTCGAAGTACAGGACAGTTGCAAAATACACTTCAATATAATTTATAAAAGCATATGGCATCTAATAATTACATAGCACCTGCTAGAAGTGTCTGCTACAAAAGCAGAGAAGTTTTTCATCATCTGGTCTCTGTGCCAAAGAGCACAACCACGAAAGGCAGCAAGCCTGCTCTGCTCCCTCAGGTGAACCTGGAACGTAAAAGGAGATGGGAAGAAACAAAACATTCAAATTTAGAGGGCTAAAAACAAGGGAAGAAGGAGCTGGAAATAAATGCAAAGCAAGATCTCAGGAGAAGCTCTGAGTAGGGGAAATAAGAAGGTGAAGCAGGACTCTGAGTATAAGCAGCTGTGATAGCTATAGGAAGAGCAGGTGGTGGAGAAAGTGGGATACAGGAGCATGAGGAGCAGGAGCATTTGGAGAGAAGGAGAGAAGGGAAAGCCTGGGATGGATTACAGGTGCCCACTGGCTGCTTTTCTCCAAAATCTGGAACTGAGCCTCAGAGACCCAAGTGTCTGAGTTACTGTGCTGCAGAGAAAACGTGTCAAACCCATGGGGTGAGTGTGAGTTCTGTGCGTTGCCACAGCCCAGCATTGCTATTATTTTGGATAGAGAGCTGGACTGCAGACATAAGGGCTTTAAATGCAGCTGCTGGTGCCTGTTTTAGCATTGGTACAAGTCCAGATGTTAGAATACCTTTTTCAAAAGTTATTTTTAGATAAGGAGGTACATTATAAATCCAGACTGTAGGCATAAAACCAAATCCTCCAGAGCAAAGCTCTGCCACTGTGATTTGGAACTGCAGCTTCAGTCCTGTCATGTCTGCAATGTGACAGTTGTTACTTACATATCCTCCTGTCTTCACCTGATCCTTGCCTCATGCCTTCCTTGTGCAGATTTATTCTCTGAATCAGCACAGTGCAGTGGAACTCTTCTCGGCAGGGCCCCTGCTTCATGCGGCTGAAGAGAACGGATGGCCTTATGTGGAAATTGCAGAGAAGGCACAGTGGAGTGCAATGCTCTCCTGGCTGGAAGCAGCTGGCCATGCCAGCTTTTTTTGCAGGAGGTCACTTGTGCACTTCTGTCATTTGGTGCCCAGCATGAGTTGCCTGATTGGGATGTGCACAAATGCTAATTTGCCTGTGATGCAGCTTAAGCAGTTAGGAACTTTGCTTGTTTGATATACAGTCATGGCTCTGTGGGGTCAGGAGCACCTGTGAAGCACCTAAAACTGATGGAGCTCTTGTTTTCATCTTGTCAGCCTGTACTTAAAACTGTAATACACGTTGTTAACCCTGTGTTACAGCCAGGCTGAAGAGATTAACTCTGTTTGGAATGCCATGCTCCTCTTTGTCAGCAATATCTGAGAAGGACTCAGCTGATACAGGTCTCACACACATCTCAGAGGCATGGGGGAATGCTCAGTCTTATCTATGGATTCACTGTATGGTCACCAAAGAGAAGTACGTTTCTAGATTAGGGTTTCTGAATCTTCCTCTGCAGACCCACTGATTCTGTAAGGACCCGACTCACCTGCCATACATCTGCAAAGGTTCCTAGTGCTGTACTCCACACAGTAATTAGATTGTGGGGTTTAAATAAGGCTTGGGACTACTTCTAGAATATGAAGGGGGGAAAAAATACTTATCACTGAATTAAAGTCACTGTTGTCCAGTGGAAAACAAAATAATTCAAAGGAGAGTCAAAATTAAGGTATTGTACATATTTTTAATGTCTGCCTAAGCGGACTTAATGATTCTTCTGGTGTGGTTTTCCATATGCTTAATGATCTTTTTGGCATAGTTTTGTATGTCTAGAGTACGTCCCCCTTGTGTGCAATAAATTGATCTGAGGCATCAAAAGGAAGCTGCCCCTCTTGGGCTATATTCCCTGTGGAATTCTGCTGGACTGTCACGTCTGTCTTCACTGTTTGTGTGACCAAGGTGGCTTTTGGTACACCTGCTGGCAGTTGAGCTGTTGTGACTGATCCTTGCTTGTTAGGGCTGTATCATGGGGGTTTATTAGTACTTGTGCAGGTACAGTTCCATGCAAGTGTTTGCACCGTTGACACCAGGTCTAGTAAGCAAATCCCCTCGGAATACAAGTAGGTTTTCTGCTGGGATTGTTGCCATTGTGTGAGCCTCACCTTCCATATTTAAAGCAATGAAGGTATTAAGTGGGGAGGAAGGGGAAGCAGAGGGGCACTTTCAGCTCAGCAGCCTTGTCTCTGCCTTTGTCTCCACTTTTGCAATGAAACGTGTCTCAGTTGTTTTTGGCTCTTTAAGCGATAAAACACTTGGTGTTTGTTTCCCTCAGTACAGAACTGCAGTGAGTGCAGCTTACTGAGGCCAGGTGTAGTTTTCAAGACTACCCTAATCTTATAAATGGCAGGAAGTGTTGTCTTGCCTGAGCTGGTCTTCAGAAGGCATTACACAGGGGGAGAAAAGCAAGTTCTTTGGATCAGGCCTTAGTCTGTTGCCTGGGCTCCAGCTGCTCGGGAGGATGCCTCATAGGAAAAGGAGTTGTCCAGCAAACCTCAGAGAGCTGCATCTTGTGCCATGATACAGTGAGCACCCCAAACCTTGCTGCAGTGCAAACCCCAGGGGCCACTGTGGTGTTCAGCTCCATCCTCATGAGCACAGTGTGTCACAGCTGGCCTGGCTCTGCCAAGGGGTAAACCTTCTGGACTTGTATCTTAGGGAGAAAAGCCCATCCCACCCCAACCACTTCTGGTGTCATGGTTACAGCGCCTTGTGCCACTTCAGGGAATTTGTTACAGAGTCCCAACTCTAGTAGTGAAAGAAACAGACAAATTGGCTTCTCCAGTGCTAGTCCCAGTAATATTTCCAAGTGTGAACTGCAGCCTGTTGGTATAAATAGCTAAAAGAAAACTAATAATGTTTTGCCCTATTGCTTGAGACAGCAACGAGTCTTGGCCCCAGTGACACGGGAAAGGAGGGCAGTCCTGCTGCTTCTGTCACACAACTTTATCCCAGTATGCTTTTCCAAAACCAGTGAACAGCTGTATGGTCAGAGGAGCAGACTGAGGTACAGGGGGGATATGCAGAAGACGTGTGTGACCGTGGCAGAATGTCTGTCTAATTTCTATTCTGGTGGCCCCTTGGGCTGTCACTCAGGTCTCCAGAGCTGTGGTACTGTCTGATTTGTAATTTTTGCTGTGGTTGGAGCTGGTTTTTCAGGTCTTTTTCAGTCGGGGAAAAGAAGTATGTGAGGAGACTGTCTTGAAAGAACAAGTGAACACTGGCAGCTGTGTGCAGACACTCCATGAGTAGCTGGACTGCTGATTTTTTTTATTATTCCTTTATGCTCACCAGTCCAAAGAGTTTACAGAAGATGAGGCAACAAGATTTGCTGAATCTCTTCCTAAAGCCCTTCAGTTACAGCAGCCTTGGAGAAGGATGTGGGAGCAGCTTCCACAAGAGTTCAGAGCAGAGCGGAAAGTATCTGACAGGCTCTTTCAAAAATGCGAAGGCTGACTCAGGGCCCATAAGGCCTTTTTGGATCACATTTTGGCTTTTAAACTCTTAAAGGAAGCCTTAGCACAAATAGAAAACACGGGTATTTTGGAAACAAATCAAAAGCACTCATGAAGTGTCCCCCACACACCTTCAAATCCTCCCTTTCCTCTCTCTTCCTGGCCCCAAATCTCATCAAATGTTTTTTCCCCGATCTCAGCAACTTGGACCTGAAACCTGTTTACACATGAATTCTACTAACAAAAAGGTTTGGTTTTTTTTCCAAGGCTGTGTTATTTTACTGGATACAGGGACTGTGTTTTCATTAGGAGCACTAAAGTCTTTTGTCACTTAGTTAATGCTGAAGCGAGTTAAGAAGCAACATGCAGCTGGCAATGGGTGTTTTGCAGCTGTTAGGGCTGTTGCAGGTTACTCCACTTTCTCTTGGACTGAGCTGCCTCCCTCTGACAATGGCAAAAGGCGCAGTTGTATGGCTGCTTTGTGTTCTTAAGGGTACAATTTCCCCCCCTTTTCCATTTTGAAGGGGTGTCCTCTCCCTTTCTCTCTATCCTTGGCCACCTAGATGAAGTCTGTTCTGGCAATTTTCCCCCTCCTTTGGCTGGGGAGGAGGAAGCAGAGTGGAAAGGGAGGAACAAACAGCTGTCCTTTAGGTTTCAAATCAATGCAGCTCCTTAGCAGGCTGGCAGTGTGAGCTCAGTCCTTAGGAAAACTCCTCTTTCATTCAAGAGGCGGCCTAAGCAAATTCTCCCCTAGTCCACGACCAAAGAGGTAGGGAGTTTGGTCCTTTCCAGCTTGTAGGACCATTGCAGCTGGCACAGGCTCCTATTCCCTGTGTTTGATTTGTGCAGTGCACTGGAGGACCCTGTTGGCACCGTGGAGGTCAGCCTGTCTCAGGACACGACTGAAATGTTGCAGCGGCCGTGCTTAAATTCCCATCTCTTCGTGGAAAGCCGCCTTCCCCCGAGACTGGGAGTGGGTGTAGGAGGATAACCAGTGAGGTGATCTGGCACTGATGAGGTGTAGCACTGCCAGGCCACACTGCAGCATCGGGGCAGAGAATTCAGGATTTGCTGGCAACCTGTTTCTGAGTGTTCCGATCTCTGAAGTGTGTTTTGAGTCAGGAGGATCACAGCTGAAATCTCATTAGCAAATAATAGGCCTAGTGTGCAGAAATCTGCCTCGCTGACATCTTGATCTTCCTCTGCCACTTCTGGTCAGCAGGGTTGAAAATGCATTCTTGTTTTGCAAGTGTGAACACAGTGTCGCTGCCCTGGTTTACAAGTGACAGTGGAAAGAGTTGTGATACACAATGGCAAGGGGGATTTTAGCATGTTTACAGGAGGAACTTACACAGTTCTTCTGCTGGTGTTGCTAGAGAACTTCAGTTTTTGAGGCATACAGAAAGGGCTGTCTACAACTGGAATTTGAAAGGTAGATATGCCTGTTAATAAGGCATCAGGTTTCATTTAGCTGCAGAAAGGTTGATCAGTGGAAAAAGTACTTTTCTTAGGTGTCGTTTTTCCCCATGAATTTGGGTGTCTTAATACCCTCTGTCCCTGCCATACTGCTAAGTGGTCCTAAATCAGTAATGGTCCTCAAATCTGAGAGCTTGCAGGGTGAGGACGTCTCTACTAGCAACAGATGAAAAATGGAGTAATGCAGTGGTATGCCATCCTGCCCCAAATTAAATATTTCCACCTTCAAAAGCAGAGCCCTACTCTCCAAATTTTAAAAAACCCTTGCAAAGTGCTGTTGTGCTGCAGGCAGGGGCAGATTTGCGGGAAGGGAAGCTGTACAGCCATGGGATTGCATCCTATTAGATATGGGATTTTCTGGCCTTGCAAGCCTCCTGGTCCTCTGTCCTTGGGTAAGGTACAGCGCTAGAAGACAGATATCAGGAGTGCCATTAGCTCCAGGTAGGCTTTCCTTGAGCTTACTGAGCAGAAAGGGACTCTGCAGACACTGAGATTACCAGAACAGTTCTGATTGCAAGGAAGGGGAAGACTTTGATTTTATGCATTAGTAGGATCTATCCAATCCTTGGTCTGCCTTGTTTTCTTACTTTCTGTCTGCGTTGCTTATTTTTGTCTCCCTGGGTGCTTCTCCCAAGACTTCTCAGCTTGTTGGTGTTTAATCTTCTCGATTTGTCTCCGGCCCCGCTCGCTCTAATCTCTGCAGGTCACTGTGCAGTTTGCACGTTTGGTTCTCTTTGGCTGTTTGCTGCCATCAGCACATCTGATCGTGGTTGAGTTTACATCAAAGGAACACCTGACAAAGGAGCAGGCCTGATAATAGGCTCCAGTTTCTTCTCAGCAGCCCAAACAGGTGGAGGCGGGTGAGGGAACGCTGGCAGGACCACAAGGGAGTTCATGCTCCACTTTCAACACGCCTTGCTTTTCCCTCCTGCCTGACGGAGCACTGCAGAACCTGCTGCTGCTCCTCTAAGTTCCCTAAAAATAGAGCTGCCCCTGGAAAAGAGGAAAGCAAGACAGAGGTAGGCCTTGCTCTTCTCCTGCAAAACAAACCCACAGGTGGGAAACTAATTAACTAGGAAGGGGGGAGGAAAAGGCTCTCCTGCAGTTGCTGTTGTAGCTGCAGAAGTGCAGCTCGTGACTTATAGGTGTCTTTTCCCTGCAGAAAGAGCTGGCTCAAATGCCAGGGTCAGGAGAGATGCTACAGTCGCAGTGTGATTGTTTGCTGCCTCTTTGGAGCTGGCCAGAGAAGAGGCTGATGAACCCAAGGCTGGTTTCTCTAGCAGAACACTTCACCTGAAGTGTTGAAGGATAAGGATTTGCATTTGCTTTTGTTCATATAATTTATGCTGTCCAGACCATTTTCCCTGTAGAGAGTTTGCTGTTAGGAGCCCATTTTATATAACTACAATACACAGTTACATGTGATTAGACACACAGACACGATGATTGATACAGAGAAACATTTCCTGCAGTTGGGATTATCCTGAGAGGTGCTGGATGCTATTTGAGTTGGTGCCAGGGTCCAGGATAGATGTGTCTCATGAGTGCAGTGCCCAGAGTTTTCCAGCATGTGGGAGCTGCTCATCTTTGGTGCTGCAGTGGTGGTTTGGGTGCCCTTTGTCCTCTGCTGGAAGGAAAACCAGTGGCACCACATCCCATCTCCTGTAGGTTTCACCTGGCGGTGTTGAGCCCCTGGTATTCTCAGGGCCTAAGTTCTCCAAGAAATATGTGAATCTCTGGGCTCTGATCCATCCTGGCCACATTTGCATGTGCTCACCCTGGACTTGGAGACATCTGACAAGGGGAAAGCTCAGCTTCCAGAAGGCTGTGGAGGGGAGATTTGGAACAAGAGGCTGTCTTTGTTCCTCTGGTGCAGCACAGGAGATGTGAAACCTGGGGTAAGTGCAAGGGGCAGGAATATGTGTGCCAGGAGCTCCCTGCAGCTTGTCTCCTCCAGGGATGTGGCCCAGGATTGCAGAGGTCCTGGGTGCAGGAACTCCCAACTCCCCCTGCTCTTCTGCACAGAACCAAGCTTTCTTATTCTTTAATTTAGCTTAGGCTGGGGAGGTACTCTGTAAAACCTGCTGTAACCTGGAGTGGGGAAGGGATGAGATCCTGTTGTCCTTGGCTGAAGGACAGAAGTGGTGACTGGAGCTATCTGGTGCTGGAGCTCCCTGAGCTTCCTCTCTGAGTGTGCTGAGCTAAAAGCAACATCCCCGTTGGAGGGATTTTCAGCTCCTTTCATTCCAGGCAGGGTTGGAGATGACTGGTTTCTCCCTGGTGTGAGTGCTGTTTCCCAGGAGAGCTGAGGACGGACAATCAGGACAGCCCTTCCCACCTCACCTGCTAGATATACCATGGCCTGGGGGACCAGAGGTGCTGTGCTGCCCAGCTCTGACCTCTAGCCCTGCTGTGCTGAGAGCCAGCTCTTCGGGGATTAAAGGTGCTATTTAAACAATATAATAATAATAACACTGCAGGCAGGTTTGATTTATTATGCAGGAACTGTAGTATTCAAATGAGCTCATGATAAATGGAAGTATTGGCTTATTAAATGTTGCTTTGGACTTCGCCCTTGGGAAGGCGAAGTAGTGGTGTAGTGGTGATTTGAGTAGTGATTTTCATAGTGTAGTGGTGATTTGAGATGGTCCAAGTTCTTCTTTGGGTGGTGGTGGTTTGTTTTTTTACCTTCCAAGGATTTCTCTGGGTTTAAATCCACTTTCAGCTGTGGTCTGTTAAAACAATTTCCAGCAAACTGTCACTGCCTGTCCTTGTCTGTTTATGACATATGAAAACCACATCTATTTTGTTTTCTACTGTTTTAAACCCAGGCTTGGGTGTGACATTTGGAATATCTGCTCTTTGCTTTCTGCTGTTTTCACTGAGGAGTGTGGTGGGATGTCTGGAAGCTGTGAATTACGAAGGCGAGCTGTGCTACAGCCCAGCTTAATTTAAAAGTACAGCACTTAGAAAAACACAGTGCTTTGCTCCCACTTCTTCCCTGGCACATGAAGCCATTGTATTCTGAATGAAAGCATGGATAAATCTGGATAAATCCCATCTCTTTCTCTGGTCCCACGTGTAGGGCACTGTTCCTGTCCCAGCTGGCCAGGCGCTGTTCCCCAAAGCATCAGAGCCATCCTGCAGCCAGCAAACTCAAATATTAAACTTCCAGCAAAAGGCAAAACAGGAGAGGGGTGAGGCCATTCCACTTGTACTCTCTGGAAGTGCATATGGATGGATGCCTTTCCTCCCTCTCTATCCCAAGAGTTTAACTCCTGGCTGCCCGGGATCTTATATTTGCAGCCATAGAGTGGATGCACCTACAGAGCACAAGTAAGCAGAGGCTTCAAGTGAGACAAATCAGGAAGTGAAATGAGAATCTCACCGTGGCATGGCATTAAATCCTGGATTTGCATTAGACTGAGTGGAAAGTCAGGAACCTGCATCCCGAGATTAAAAATAGCACCGAACAGCGCGAACACCACTAATTGTGGGTTTGCAGGAGAAAGGCAGAAACGCGCTGAAAAGTTGGCTCACAATGGCAGTTGCTGCATCCTAATCTCCTGGTTCCTTTCTTGCCTTGCTAATAAGAAGTAAGACTAATTTAATTTTCACAACATCCCAAATCTGGGGCTCTATGATTCAGAGACTTAATAAGATTCTCTTGCCGAGCCAAGAAAAGCTTAGTGGTTTTGAACTTACTTTCTGCTGGGTTTCACTTTCGGGACATTTGTGCAGTGGTTTAAAAAAAAAAAAAAGAACTTGTATTCCATCAGGATTACTGTTGTCTCTGTTTAAGTTATTATATGTGTAAATTGGTTGTGCTGGAGCTGGCTAAAATCTTGAATGAGAAAAGGCAAATTTTGGCAAAACAAAAACATTTTATGAGTTGTTTTGATTTGCCACACTTTTTTTTTTCTTTTTTTTTTTTCGTCTGGAGAGAAAAGAAACAAACCTATTTTGTTTCAGCCTTCTCCAAATAAAAGGCTTTGAGATTTTCCTCTTTGAAGCAACTTTTCATTTAGAATGATCTTCGGCACTAACTTTTGTTAAAGGGCTGAAGAGTCAAAGTGGAACATTTGTTTCAGTCGACCCCAAATGAATTTTTTTTGAGAGAGAGAGTTTTTTCAGGATTGCCAGCGAACCGAAAAATCAGTTATTCACCCAGCTTTATATCCCATATACTGATAGAAACTTCAGAGCCCCGCCGTGACTGTTTATGTGGTGCAGCTGCCCCTAAGCCCTCCGTTTATATGTTGGGAAATTATTCTGCTTCTCGGGGTTGCCTGGGACAGTAAACCTTGAGTAAGCGCCTGGTTTTTCTCCCTTGGTTTAATAAGGAGGCAATTTTTTACAAAGTTATGTTTTCTAACTCTTCTTTTTCATGGCAGGTATTACCTTTGCCGGCTGAGGTACAGCTGCAGGACCTGTTTTATGCTAAAGGCAACACTTGGCTGTGTGAGGAGCGGGCATCGCGTTAGGAGATGGGTTTAGAGCAGCAGAGTTGAGCTTGGCTCTGGGGATAACATACTTCAAAAAGATGAGTGCAATAATCAAGAAAAGTCCCTAATTTCAGGGTTAACCACAGTCAAAACCCACATTTAAAAAGCGCTCTTCTTATGGTTAGTCTGGGTGATAAATTATGTATTACATGAAGCCATTGGATTGTTTTAACTCTTCGTCAGGGTACCTTTCCCTGTATAGAGAGTTATCTGCAGATGTCACAGGGCATTCTAGAACAACAGAGGCAAGTTTGCCTGTTTTACTGAAACTGGTGGAAAAAAGTTTAGATCAATTGCTCTAGAACAGACACCATGACCAGAAATTGTTGGTCCTGGATTGCAAGTCTGCTGGAGAGAAAGGAGTTGGGCCGAATGGGTTTGTTCCTGCTGTTTATCTTAAATCTTAATTTAAGCTTAAATCTTGATGCCTCTCACTCGGAGCATTGGAGCATTTAGAGCAGCACAAGAAAACAGGCTCTGTGTGCAAATGTTCCTGAGGTTGCAGTTTTCCCTTTGTGCCACTGTCCCACTGAGCCCTTCCCAGCCAGCTGGGTGCGTTTTGGCTCCCAGACATGGTGCCAGAGCCGGTTTTGCCTTGGCAGGGGTGCTGGGCAGGCTGGAGTGACCATGCCTGCTCTGAGCCAAGCTAGGATTTCCTGGAGAGGACTATTCTTTATTTTTAAATCAGATTTTTTTTTTACCATCACCTTCGGAGAGCACCGACCCTGCCTTGGGTCAAGGCATGAAACGAAGTTAGTTGGAGCCAGGTGGATTTGCTGTCCCCCAGGAGCAGTCCATGGACTATGGGGAAGGTTGGTTTTTCTCCCATCCCTTCTGAGGACACTTCATTTTGGCAAGTCCAGTGCCCTTGGAGCCCTTCTCCTTCCCCAGCCTCATTCTCTTCACCCCATGCACCTCTGCTCCCCATGGGGACCTGCCTGGAGGGAGTGGCTGCGTGGCAGCTGAGCCGGCAGGAAGGTCGTGGCATGGGACGTGGGAGAGGAGGCAGGAGTAAGAGTTTCTGGCAGGAGGGAGCAAGCTGGGACTTGCCATCTTTCCAAGCTCATCACCAGGGCCAACTTGAAGAGTTGTCCCTCCTGCCCAGCACGTTTCTCTCCCTTTTTCCCCCACTCCTTTACCTGGGATGACAGTCCTGGGTTGTCTTTGCTTTCGTGTGTGGGACTTCAAACTGGTTGAACCAATTCATAGTGGATGATTCACTGGACACGTTTTGGCCCTCACTTTGTTCCTACAGTGTCTGTCAGCAGCTTGCAGTTCTTAGAGCTGTGCTATAGCTGCCATTCTGCATCACTGCCATCCCCAGAGCCCCTAGCACACACCAGGGATGTACAAATCATCATCATGCTCCTTCCTGCAATCAGTTCTGGGTGTCCTGCTGATCCCTGACCCGTTAAGTCAAGGCTTTTCAATGGCCCAGTTTGAGTGGCAGAGGTGATTAGATGATTTTATTTTTTTTTTGTTGGATTGGAGTTGGACTGGACAAAGGAAACCATCCAGAATTCAGTTTGTAGTAGGTACTAAGCCATGAGACTGGTGAGGCCACACAGTTTTTGGAGTAACCTGTAGCAATAGAGGTACACTAAGCAGTTCTCTGCTTAGAACTTCTGCTCTATTTGAGGCTGTTGCCAAGTGTGTGTGGGGGGGGGGAGTGTCATCTCAACGAGGGTGGCCTCACTGCCAGCATCGCTTCTGCCAGAGCTGTCGCCTGCATCTGCAGAGCAAACTGCAAGCTCAGCTCTTCCCCAGCTCCCCTGCCTTATTCCTTCCCTGAATCCTTTTCCTTTCCAAGGTGGGAGCAGCCTGGCTCCCAGAGCAGCACAATCCAGTTCTCCCTCCCTGGCTGAGGCAGCTGTGAGTCACTGTGCTCACGAGGTTCGTCAGCGGGAGGAACTGGTCCGAGGAACGAGGAACGTGACGGTGATGCCGCTGGAGCGC
Source organism: Lepidothrix coronata (assembly GCF_001604755.1). NCBI lineage: Eukaryota > Metazoa > Chordata > Aves > Passeriformes > Pipridae > Lepidothrix > Lepidothrix coronata. The sequence continues at coordinate 2,400,223 of NW_016690251.1, forward strand.
GGCCAGCTCGGGTCTGTGCCCGTGGTGTTCCCTGTGGCACAGCGTCCGACGGCTGGAGACAGAGCAGCTGCTGTATGTGGAGACCACTCGCACCCACAGGTAACCCCTAAAGGCTTTTCCCATCCTGGAGCTCAGCTGCTCCTGACCCCCAAGCCCCTCCTTGGACAAAAGCTCCACGGCTGGGATCAAGTCTCGCTGCTGGAGCTGGATTATCTCTGGGCTGCGCTGGCCAGCCCCTCTGTGGTTTTTGAGTATCGCTGCTGCTTCCAATTGTACATATTTCCTCCTGGGGGATATGACCTGGGCCCAGACCCTGCTCTTGCTTTCATCCAGTGAAAGCCAAAGTCTGACATCCCAGCTCACCAGACCTTCCTCAAACTCTGGTGTAGCCTAAAGCTGTATCCCTGCAGCCACTGCTGCTGTAGGTTGAGGTGAGATGGTTGAGGGAGGTAAGATGTTGTGGTGCACCTGTACCAGGTGCTCTGCTGCTTTAAAAACGGAGTTAGATACAGAATAGATGTTCTCCAAAGTGAAAATAGGTGCTCTTCAGCTCTGGAATTAGATGATTAACTTGTCCATCTTCTCTAGCTGGGGGCAGCCAGTCCCATTCAGGGTGGCAGAAGCAGCTTCTTTACACTGTGGCAAGAGGTGTGGGAGCAGAGGGCTGGGCTTTAAAATGCCTGGAAATGGATACCCCCCTGTTCATGTCCCAAGCCAACTGCAGGCCTTGCTTGAAAAGGCTGCTACTAAACCAGTCAGGACTCAAAGCCCCCCTCATCCACAGCCACTGGATTTTCCGAGTTCCCGTCTGGATCTTTCTCAGTGCTGTCTCCTACTTTTCCCCCCTACTCCCCTTAATTTAAGGTTATATTAGGCAGTTCTGCTTCACCAAGTTTTCCCTCCAAAAAAAGCAGGCAAGGGAAGAGATGCAGACCACTCAGTGCAAAGATATTAAGCCCTGGCAGGCAGGAAAAAGGCAGTGGTAGGTGTCTACTTCTACCATCAGAGCAAGGGGGAGAGGGTTTTGTCCCTCCATGCCTCACCCCAGTAGACCCCACAGCAGGCAGGAGTGGGCTGCCAAATTAGCTATGCTGAAGGGTTGTGAGCATGGCAGTAAATTCCCTTTGGAGCAGCCCAAATAATCCCTTCCCCATGCACAGTGTAAGGCAGTGTGCAAGGAAAACAAGACCAATGTTAACTTACCTGAGTATTGTCTTCTAGCAAACTTCCAGGCTTTTTTTTTCTTTTCCCTCCCTGTCTCTAATAAATGCAGAGCTTGGCACAAGCACAAAATCCATGTCATTCCCACTCACACCAGGAAAGGAGCAAGTACTGAAGGCTGTGGGCCAAACTGTATTAAGGAGAGAAAGCAAGGGGAGGAACAGGGCGAGGGGGAGGAAGCCTAGTGAATAGGGGGAAAAGGAGAGGAAACAGGAGAGGAAATAGTCCAGGGAGAGTAGCATGAGGTGGGGAAGGCAGGGCCAGAAGAATGGAAGGAAATCCTTGCAGAAAATGGGCTATTTGAAAGCTGTTCATTCTGTGCCTTCCCGCTGGCAGATGCTCTAGATCTGTAGATATTTGGGGAGGAATCGGCTGGCTTTTGGGGACATGTTGATTGGAAAAGGGAGAGGGAAGGAGGACTGGAAAGAAACCTCTCTGCCCTGACCCTGGAGCGCCTGGCGCGTACCTGGAGCTTGAGTCCCAGAGGATGAGGTGTGGAAGTCAGTAGGTGTGCCCAGCCCACTGCCACACACAGAGCCCCTGTGGCCACAGCACATCAGTTCTTATGGCTCCTTCCCCCTCCCCGGCCACCTTGTTCTTTGGAGGAGAAGGAAGGGTGGGAGGAAAAACCCATGATCTTGCTGGCCTGCTGCCAGTTGCTAAGGCAGTTTCTTCAAAAGGGGAGGGAGGGGAGCTGTGGAAAGGAGGGAGCTGCCTGGAGAGTAGGCAGATGATGAACACAGGGACCAGGCAGAGAGAGTAGCCTGCATCCACCAGTGATGGTGGCAAATGGGACCGTGGGCTGAGCGGGAGCAGAGGGGAAGGAGCCCAGAGGAGAGGGTCAAAGTGGAAAGGGGCAGGGAGGACCAGGGAGCAGCAACTCCTTGCACAGCTCAACCATGGAGCCAGCATCCCAAGGGACCTGTCTCAGCTGATGGGTTAGCTGTGGTTCAGAGCAGCTCTACGAAACACTGCCTGTGGCTGGAGGGGGTTTTATTCCCCAATGACTTTTCCCTGCTGTGGTTTCCCTGGTGAGTACAAGGTGCGTGTGGTCCAGGGAAGCTGGCTGTGCTGTGCAGGCTGGGCTGGGAGCAGGACTCACTCCTATTGCCAGTGCTGGGAGGAACACATGTCCCACACGGACGTGCAGGTTAGAGGCAGGGAACAGTATCCCTCCTGGACAAGGGCACCAGGACCGTGGTGCACAGGGTGCCTTTCGCCATCCCCTCCTTGCCTCAGTGCTGCGTTTAAGTGTCTTTCTGCCCACATGGCACAAGCTTGAACAAGGTCTGTGAAACCAGGTGGGCGCCTGGCCCAGACTCCCTGATCTTCCAGTTAGTTGGCCCAGAGAGGAGCTTAATGTGGCTCTTGTCAGCTGTGGAGTTGCTGCACTGACTTAGGATACTGAGCAGCAGCAGAGCTGAATGCAGACCTGGGCCATCGCTGCTCTCAGCGCTGCAGTGCCTCCTCTGCCTGGAAACCCACTCCTGAGGCACAGGGCAGATGTACCTGAGAGAGGGAGAGACTGTCCTTCAGTCCTGAGGGTACCTCAGACTCCTGTGACCTCGAGAAGCACGATAAGTGCTTTACTCTGGTGTGGTGTTGGTGTGAGATACCTCATCTGCCACAGGTATCTGTGCCAAACTACAGCCTGCTTCCTCCTGCCCCCTGCACGGGCACGCTCAGAGCAAGGGCTGGTTGCAGACAAGTCCCTGGCAGCTCCCTCTGGTTGGGGCAGACACCACAGGGAGATGTAGGTCCCCGCCTGGGTACCCCATCTTAGCCGAGAGCGATGGTTTGCCCTCGCTGAGGTGGAAAGCTGGAGGGTTGGAGTGGGTGGGAAGCTGCTCACTTAAGGAGAGCTCTGTGTGGAGTCGGTTTTGTGGGCTGGAGCCATCTCTTACTCACAAAGTGAGGAAATAAGCTCTTGAAAGGTAGGAGGCAACAGAATCAGAGCAGCTTTGTGAGTGCAACAGCGGCATTTCCACGGGTCCTGCCTCGGGTCAACGCACTGGCACCTGGGCATGTCCGTATGGGAGCTGCCAGTCCCTCGGTGCCGGCGAGGGCCGGTGTAGCCCGGAATGGAGCTGAGCCACCGGGGGAAAAGCGTTCGCGCCGTGGCACCGGGGGAGTGCGTTTCGCCCCTCTGAGCCGGGCGCTTGCTGAGCACACGGGAAGTTCAGTGCCCGGGCCGGCTTTGATTCTCGCACTTCCCCTTTCTTTGCGTTTCTCGGGCCCCGTGTCCCCGCAGCCATCCGTGCCCGGAGCCCGCGGCCGCCGCGCCGGTAACACGAGCCCGGGCGCTGCGGCCGCGATGTTATTGATGTGCGGCACGTCGGGGCCGGGAGAACTCGACGCTTTTCCGTCTGGATTTCGGTTCTCGCTGCGAATCCAAAATGGAGCAGTCGTGCTCCTGTGGGTGTAGGAGGCCGGGCGAGGCGTGCGCCGGGGGGGCGGGAGGGGGGTGACTCATGTGCTGCCGCTCCGCAGCTCCCGGGGCTGCTGCGCGGCCACGAAAGGCTTGAGCCAAAGGCAGGGGCGACATCGCCCTCCTGGCTGGCACTGAAAGCGAACACCAGGCACCTGGAGGAGCCGCGGGGGGAAGAGGGCACTGATAAATGAAGCAGTGGATTAAGGTATCAGATGTTTCCTGCCGGGATTTAATGCCCTCAAGGACAGTGCATTATACGTATTAAAACTGGGCAGGTTTCGCTCTGGGTCAGCCCAGCGGCTCCCTGGGAAGCCGCTCACACCGCACGGTGAGAGCTCAGGGCTGCAGCTCACACAGCACAGCAGAGCTGAGCATCCCTGGGCACACGGAGTCCGAGAACGGCCACAGGACACGGGCACCTCTGTGTGCTGGGGACAAAAGCCTTATGCCAGGAACAGCCCTTGCACAAGGTGATACTTCTGTCAGGTAAAGCGGTGTGAGACTGAGCTGCCCCTCCCTTGTCAGCCCCCCTCCTACAGTACTAATGGGGTCCTTGTCTTCCCCTGACTCCCCTTTTTGGTGGAGGGAAAGAACAAAGTCAGAATTTATTTTAATTGTTTATTGTATAATATAAAACTACAAAAGTAAGACTGCTCATTTCCATGTACATTTGTCCAATTGTTTTTTTGATTACAGCCCATACCTACATGTGAATACAGTAATCTGGTTTCAGATGTCTGTAATATTGCATAGAAAAGGCACAGCTCTAAGGTCTGTGGGAGGGGAAGGGGAAATACAGCCTTTTTTCTTTTTTTCTTTTTTTTTCCTTTTTTTTTTTTTTTGACAATAACAAGCCCTGTTCAAACAACCATGCACTGAACATGTCACACTATTTACACCTTTTCCAGAATCTTGGCCTTTACAGGCACTAGTATGGAATATGCTCAGAACTAGACAGGAGTTGAGGTTGGGATTTTATCTGCAATTTGTGTTTTTAAAGAGGTTCCAGAACTTGCATTAGGCTTATTTTCAGAAAAAGAAAAAGTGCTTAAAAAGAACTAATTTATTTTAAAATGTTCAGTCTCATTAATTCATAGAATATCAAAAGCAACTTGCACAGAAGCAGGATACTGAAACCTGATGGGAGGGGGGAAGGGGAAAGAACAAAACCAAATCAAAAGAAACCCTGTAACAAGAACAAAAAGTTCACAACATGCCAGAGTGAATTAAACCGTTTGTCAGACAGGATCCATTGTGATTTACTCAATTTAATGGTAATAAAAGTGTAAACTTTGGATTCAAAATATCAGTTTTAAATAACCCAGGCTCTTACCACGCAGCATTGAGGAAAAAACCAAATTACCTTTCACAAGGTCCGAATTTCTCCTGACAGTGATAGCTCCAGAGAGTGGCTTTCCTGTCGTGCTGTTCCAGTTGGCTGCAAGGAAGGTGCCAGATCGATGCACTTATAGACAACGCTGCTCAAGGCTGCTCCTTCAAGAGGGACGTTCCCCTTCCTTTGCCTGCAGGGCTGTGGGATCCTGCTGGACTCCAGAGGGACCTGTGGTGCCCGAGGACTGGCTGGTTGGATGCACAGAGCACCGTGAGTGGGTTGGATTTGGGCAGGCAAACCCTCTGCCTGGCCCTACCTCCTGGCAACGAGGTGGTGTCAGCTCTGGCACAACTTCTGGGGCTGGAGGTACCATCCTGCTGCCTACTCCAGTTGTCCAGCCCCAGGGATTTCCACTGGGCCTCCCAAGGGTGTTTGAAATTAAAAAAAAAATACCAAAAAAAAAAATCACCTTTATCAACCTTTTCTTGGCCAGCATGATGGAGGTGATTGCATTTGCTCTTGTAGCGTGCCAAGGGAGGCCCCCTTCAGGAAGCTGATGGGGGTAGGAGCCTGATTAGGACTAATTTTGAACTTAAAACTGTCCCTCCTCCATACCTTTTTTGCATATTTCAAACAACCAGACCCATATTAGAAAAAGAGTGTAGGGAAAAAATAATCCTGTGATCCATGCATATCCTGACTGGAACTCAGTTCATTCTTTCTGAATCTGGCTCCCATACCCTTTTTCATACAGATTTACATTCCTACAAGAGGATACATTCCTACCATACATTCTGTACATGTTACAATCCAGATGTTGTTAGCTTCACAATAAAATAAATATATTTACAGAAGAAAAAAAAAGAATAAATAATTTATGAAAAAAATCACTTCAAATCCAAAGCTCTTTTATTCTGCTCCCATCTTGTCACTTCATTGCACGTTAATGTCTATCTCCATCCCTGGTGTAGGTCTCAGAGAAATTCCATGCATGGCTGGTGACAGGACCACGGCAAAGGCCAAACTAGAGCCAGCCAGTGACTGTGCAGGGAGAAAGTCACAGCCAACCCCTTCCTGGCCTGGCCTGCACCAGCCTTCCCAACCTTTTGCTAAGTCTCATAAGTCTCAAGTATGCTTCTGTCCTCTGGGATTCCTGTAAGGATTCTGCCACAGGACATGTGCTTCAGCACCAAGGAGCCACAGACATCGTCCAAGTGGTGAAGTGGATTCAGAGCTTTGTGGATACAAAACCTTCAACTAACCCCACTTAACATAGGTCTCCAAAAATGGCATCGATGGGAGCTTTTGCCTTTGTGGTATTTGTGTAATTATGTTACTGTGTAAATATGTAAACTCCCCCCAAAAATGGCAGCTCCAGCATACTGCAAACCAGTTTTTAACCATGGCAAGGCAAGCGCCTACCAAGTTACCATGTGAAACTGGTGGTGTTACAGGTCTGTGCAGATTGAACACCCCTGTCTAAGGTGTTCCCAGGTACCAGAAGGGCAGAATCAGACAGGGCTGTTGGTTCTCCCACAAGGGCCGAGGACTGTGGCTGAGCAAGGGCCAGGTGTGAGCCAAAACTGTCCCTCCTCCTTCCCCACCCCTCCCTTCCCATGGTCCCTCAAGCTACACTTGGTCAATGGTTTCCTGTTCGAAGCAATAACTTACTTTCTTTTTAGGCTGTGTAAGGAAATACTCCTGCAAATCCATCAGCATCCCAGTGCTTCACCCAGTTCAGCTTGGGAAAAAAGAAGAAAGCAAACCCACCCCCTCAGCCAGTGCCCCCCATCTCCTGCCCCAGCCCCACGTCTCACCCTGGGAGCCAGAAGCACGTTTTGCAGCTCTACACAATGCATTTCATTTCCATTAGGAGTTCCTTCATTGCAAAAACGTATTTGCTTTTATCCTGTGTCTGTGTGCATATCTACGTTACATCTATCTATATACTAATAAATATATATGGCCTGTTTTAAAGTGCCAATTTATAATAAAAAGCCCCCTCCTTAAAAGGCAGGCAAGACCCAATTTCTTCCATGACAAGAAGGGAGCAGAACTGACTGAATATTGCCAAATGACGTAAAACATAATTTAAAATTTCTTAAATAAATATAAAAGTTATTCCTAAAGAAGCCATAGGCATGTCAACAATACAGGTTGTAACCGGCACTCAACAACTAAAGTACCATTGGAAAACTAAAATGCCATAGCAACTTCAGCAATAGGCATGATACATTGCAAACATTTTTTTTCTTTTTAAATTAAATGTACACCACAATGAACTTAAAAAAAAAAAAAAAAAACAAACCAAAAGCTATTGGTGCAGTAAGGAGAAGACTTCTCAGGTGTTACGGGGAAGGGGACCATGCATAGAAAGCTGTGTCTGTATATTCGTTGTAAAACGGGTCTATAAAGTGTAAAGCAGGTAACACAGTTGATACAAGAACCCAACTCTATACGAGATGCCAAGTGATGTCACACGACTGGCTCCAGTTTCAACAGCAATGGATATTAAAGCAAGTCCATCCAGTGCAGGTACGAGATGAGCTTCACTGCAGTAATACTGAAGTTGCCTTTTTTCAGCACTTAGCACAGTGAGGTGGGAGAGGGGAGGAGAAATGCTCCAAGAAAGGGCGGGCGGGCGCTCTCAGCCCCACTCTCCCGCCCGTGCCCGTCAGTCAGGAGGATTTCCAGGAGAAGTTGGCTCTCGGTGGGCGATGGGCACGTTGCTCCCTGCCAAAACCGTTCCCAGGAGCTTCAGGTGAGGGAGTGCTGATGTGCCGCCGTGTTGAGGCTCCGTGTCCGGTGGGATGGATGCCCTGGCACAGGGACGCGGGCAGGCCTGGGGACAGCCCGGTGCCGGGGCGGGAGCTGCGGCCACAGCAGCGCTCAGGGACCTCTTTGGGGGAAGTTCCACAACTGTTTCCTGCCAACTGCTTCACATACGTGTTGGAAAAGGACATGGCTCTAAGTTTCAGGAATCACAGTAGTGCGCAGTGGGTACAGCAGGGAGCAAACACTTGTGAAACTCCGACAGAAGCAGCTCCCAGCCCTTTCTTAAAGCACTTTTTTTTTTGTTTGCATTCAGGGAAACCGACTGCAGGCTTATTTGATCCAATTTTCTCTTTGCACCATACACATATAAAACATTACAACTCTGTATAAAAGTACAAGTGGTTCTTGTACATCTGAATTATGCAGGAACTATGTGAGCAAATCCTATCAAAATAGCTATTTTTTGTGTGTATAAACAGCATTTGTTTTTAGAAAAAACAATATCATAAACTGCAGAATCTGTACAAAAATATAAAATAAATTTGGGCAGCAGTTTCTAAACAGCCATGTAAATGCAACACTTAAAGAGGAGCAGGTTAATGCCTCCAAAAGGCTGAATTGCTAAAGTCAACCTATACAGGGCTAAAATGGTATTGAGATTATCTAAATAATAAAATTTTTTACCTCTTGCAATAAAACTTATAGAAAAAATAGACAAGTATGCACATGCAATTTACAGCTTTCCCCAACATAATCCTTGTGCTTAGCTTTCACCTTTTTTTTTCCTTTTTTTTTTTTTTTTTTTAAAAAAAAAAAA
>NW_016690251.1:2409008-2482806 GCF_001604755.1 Lepidothrix coronata
AAAAAAAAAAAAAAAAAAAGTAGAAGAGGCTTTTCAGCCACAGCTACCAGGAAAAAAGTTGCAACAGCAATACAGACTTCTACCCCAAACCTGACTCCTCTCATACAATGTATCTACCGTCCAGGAGACAAAATCCACCTTCCTTATTTGAGTACAATTCCCAGTTCTCCCAGTGGGATTGGTGGCTGTGAAATGACTGCACCAGGCAGGTCTACCACCAGTTTGATGGTCATACACCAGTTCTGCAGACAGACAATGTAGGTAAGGACTTACAAACGTACCCAAGAATGAATGACAAACATTTAAGAGCAAAGAGCCCTTTGGAAAGCAGGAGAGGGGACAAAAGAAGCCAGAAGAAAAGGGCTTCAGAAAGCATTTGCTGGGTGGTAAATCCAAAATCAGATTGGGTGAAGTGAGCCTCTTCTGGTTAAAAATAAGTCCCAAATCCAGATAATTTTCTAGCATATTATGCAATTAAAAAAAGAAAGGCAGGGGGAGGGAGCAAGCTGAGCAGAGCTGAGGAACAGGTAGGCTGCCATCCAAGCTCCTTGGCCAGCTACCAGCAATTCCCGCGCCTGGAATCTTGGGTGAACAAAACCTCTGAAATTTAGCACTACTGCCGAAGTCTGGTTTTTCTCTGCTCCCTAGTGTCACTTCCACAGACTACTCCAGAGCTGTGCACACAGGTTGGAGTGTGAGGGGGGGGCTTTGCTGTTCAAATGTTCATGGTGGACACATTTCCTTCCACTTCGGACAGATAGAGCAAGAAAGGGAGGATCAGGCTAGCAAGAATCAAAACCCCTGCCCAATTCCAGCACGTTTTTAAAGCAGCAAGGCGTTAGGAGGAGAGGTAGCAGTTTTCCATCCCTTCCTGCTATCTCCTCCCCCTGAAAAAAGACAGACTGTCCTAAAGACATACCAATGCTCGTTCCGCAATACTCTATTTAAAGAAGACGTTTTTAAATGGCTTGGGGACTAGAAGAGTTTTGAAGTTTGTCAGCCTCTGCCAGGAATGTATACAAACATCCACTGTACAAAGCAAACCTTTTCCCCCACGATAAAGAAAACAGCCCAGGCTCTGTTCCCTCTGCTCGGTTATTAATTATTGACAGGCGACATCGGAAGCATTTCGAATGAACCCAATCGAGCCCATTTCCACCCAAGCGTGAGGTGCTGGTAGTTAACATGTTTTTTTAAGCTGATCAGTTAAGAGCTGTGGCATCATCATTAAGTAAATGCCATGATAACCTCGCTACGTCATTTTCCAGGAAGCTCAGAAATGATTCAAGGTTTCCTGTATGTGTGACTGTCAAGCTTTCACACCTCACTCGATCTTCACCTAGCTCGATTCAGAGCTTGCCCTTTTAAAAGATAAAATAAATCGGGCAACTCCCAGTTTCACCTACCAGCTTTTCAGCACAACTTTCAATTTCCTTCCCCCCCCCCATCCCGCTAATACTCTCTGAGAAGAAGGTTTAACCACTAGAGCACCAAAGCAGGATGCCAGCCTAAGCATGGGGGGTTTATTCCACCAAGGAGGGGGCTCAAATGAGCACTGCTAGACTGTCAGCTTTATAAAGTTTTATTTTTTCCCCTTCTCCTCTGGCATGCAAATGGGAATTGTAAAAACCTTTTCCTCTGGTTTCCATAAGTTGCTTTATTCATGCTAAGTGAAGCAAGGAGGCAGTATCTTTTTATACCAACTGATAGAGCTGGTAAAAGCAGACATGTTTGTGGGCTTGCAGGTCTTTCTCTGGTTCTCCATAAAGGAATTACATAGTTTCTGACCATAGGAGCTTAAGACAATGTTGCCTGCTTGTTCTTTACAGTTCTAACCATCTCTTCCCTCCTTCAACCAACAGCATCACACCTACATTAAAGAGATCATTTTTGTATGTCTTTAAGATTCTCAACACTATTTTTTTTTAAAAAAGGAAGCTGTACAATACCAGCATTTGATCTGAGTCAGTTCTGTTCATCTCAAAAACTTTGATCCTAGGCTTCCCAGCCAAAGCTCTTGCTGGGAAAACGAAAATGCCAGACTTGCAGATCAGCTTGACCAAAGATCAGTACAAAATGAGCTAAACCTGCACCATGCCAAGTGTCAAAAGACAGAGTTGTCCTACCAAGTCATACAGCCCTAACGGGGGCAGCCAGACAACAGCAACCCACCCAAATGCAAGACTGGACAGGCAGAGATTAAGGGGCACGTTCGTGGAAGGTCTTTCATGCATCTATTTTGGCTGAGCACCAACCTCAGCCAGATGTATTTCTGCTGCATTTTCACCATCCGCTAAACATCACTTCGAGGTCAAGTGTGAAGAGTTGAGACGGGACGTTGCTTTGTTGTTGTTTTAATAAAGGGTGTTGCAGGGTTTTGGTGTGCAACTTAAGTTTTCAATGTTACTTAGGTATGTGGAACCAGAAAGCTGAAGAAAGACAACGAATGGAAAAGCTGCACTTATCTGGGGATTGGGGTGGGGGGGAGTTACTTGGAGATCTTCCCCAATATTAATCTACCACTTGGCTCCAGCTCTGGAAGACTCAGAACCAAAAGCTAAACCATTGTTGCTGAGAAAGATTCAACTTGCTTTTTTGCCCATTTAGGGTGATTGCACGCGCCTCAGCGCCAGAGAAACCCTAGCATTGTTTGGGAGTTGTCTTTTCTTAATTGAAAAACAAAAGTAATATTTTCTTTTTTTTTTTCATTTGCATATCGTTTAGCTTCCTTTTATTGGCTCTGCGTGCTTTTCAGACAGAGCTGGGAAAAAATGTAGTTGGGGCTCAGCAGAAGAGATAATCAGCCTGGAGCGGATGGTTCTCTGGAGTCGACCATCATCGATTAAACACAGGAAAGCTTGTGCAATGCCTGCGTCTCTGAGCCCACTTAGTGACGAATCCTTGGCTCTCTGGAGCACAGAGGTACGTGCACGCTGTGAGAGTATTATATTTATTGATTGTGCTTTGGACGTTACACCTTGTCACTGCTGGACTATTCCTGAAGTCCTTAACAATCGGGAGTTTGGCACAAAAAAAAAAGCACCAGATATGTAAAAAATTGAGAGGAAAAGTGATTTGGCTCACCAATAATAAAAATAATCTTTAATGTTAATTCTCAAACACTTTTAACAATTAAGTTTTAAATGTCTCTCAAGACTGAGGGCTCTTCTTGGAAATCAATTCTACAATCCACTAGGCTCTCCCTCCTCATCAAGGCAGACAGGAAGGACAAAAAGAAAGAGGAACTGAACCCCAAGAACAACGGAAAAGGGTTTTTAAGAAGTCATATTTCCACTCATAGATTTACGCCACCCTCTTGGTCAGTGTAGAGGATGAACAGCTGAATAGAGTGAGGTTCACTTTTAGAACCAACACCATGTTGCTCAAAAAGCTAAAAGCACCCAATCCCAGAGTCCACGAGCAATCATTCCTCCCCACGCAGCCAAATGCTGAAAGACAGGTGTGAACCACAGGGGCCTGTGCGAGAAGTGGAGTTTGACGCAGGACCAGTTACTTTCTGAAATCTTGGGTAACTAAAACCACGGGGGGAAAAAAGGAGAGAAAAAGAAAAAGGCAACCTGGGGAAATTAAAATAAAAGACTACTTCAGACATGTGCATGAAACCCCCAACAAAAGCCCTCAACACAAAAGCTCCCTATAAAAGCCCCCCAAAATGCTATGAGAGTACTGAGTTTGCACATTTCATTCCCAAAACAAAGTTTCACACACCTCAAGTGTAAGTGAACCTCACCAGGGTTTCTCAGAGAACCTATCCAGTGAATTATGCAAGTGCTTTCTGTGTCACTTCTGGCATATGAAATACAACTTTCCTCCATACCTCACTCTTCATCCTTGAGGGTTCCATTGGCTGTATCCTGGCCCAACAGTAGTCAATGAGTGTTTTGTTACTGACTTCAGCAAAATCAGGATTTGGCACAGATAGCTGCAGGACCAAAATAAAAAGGCCCTTTATGCCAACTGGGTTCAACTGGCAAGACAAGGGCCAGATCCTCTGAGCTAACAGAGTCAGGTTGAGCTGCTGCAAGGTATTTCAGTGCTGCTAGATCCAGCCTGAGGGACCACCTGAACTTGTAACCCACTTCAAAGTATCTGTCCCCTAGAGCTAGGGAGGCAAACTGGTAAACCTCTCTCTCCATCCCCAAGGTCACAGCAGAGAGAGAGAGACAGAGAGAGACAGAGAGAGATCGATCTCTGGAAGACCTCTCAGTGCAGGACCATGGGCTCACCCACAACAGAATGATGCTCCTTGGCCTGCAGGACCCTGGCAAGGCAGAGCAAACCTGCCCCAGCCTTCTGAGAGCACTGGCATCCTCCTCCCATTCAAAGTTAGAAAGGAAAAGAAACTGCAGAGGGGAAGGCCAGTATAAACCTGGCACCACCTCCCAGCCTCACTAAAAAGGAGGAAAGCTGAACAGCCCAGATGACAAGGTTTAACTCCAGGACTGGAGCGAATAAGCAGCATGGACTTTCAGAGGCGACAGCCACAGCACCCTCCTCGGGGATTTCATCTGTTGACACCGGAGTCTTTAAATCCTGGCACGGCAGCATCCCCGGGAGCTGGGACAGCGTGTACCACGCAGTGCCGCACGGCCACGCTCCCGGTGCTGCAGCTGGCTCACACTGTGTACACACACTGGCCAGGGCTGGGGGCGGGGGAGGGCATCCTTCTTCCTCTACAACAAGGCTGTTCCTTGGGATCTGATGCAGATTTTACTCACTGGAGTGTACTGCGTCCATGTTGCCTGGTTAGAGAGGACTCCTGACAACTGCTGCCTGGTAAGAATTGGGTCTCACGTCACATGTGAGTTAAAAAACAAATCTCCCAACCCCAGAAGAGAAGTAAGAGGGAATGGAGCTGTGCTGGGGTGTCTGTCGTCACCAGACCCAGTGCTCAGGCATTCCCCATTTACAAGGTTTGTTTTTCCCTGATACATCTTACATTAATTTTGGCTGCCCCCAACTGCCTTTTTTTTTTTTTTTAACTGAGTGAGGTTTAATAAGCACTTACAAAACTCCTTTGGAGTATATAAAAAAATTGGCCTCCTGGGTAGCTCTGTGCTTCCAGAGTACAGGGAATTGTTTTTATGTTTGCAAGCCTTTGCTGCAAGGGTGTCAGTGCCAGCAGTGACTGTGAGTGGCAGGTATTTCTCATGTGTATTTTACAGGGACCCAACTCTTCCCATCTCCTGTGGTGGTGGGTAAACCTAGGCTCTTCCAGAAGAAACAGGGAGGCAAGTAAAGCTCCTTAGCACCTCACTCCTGCATTCAGCAAGAAAGGCAGCTTCCCTCTCCCCACACAGCCTTAGCCCTCTGCTTTAGACACCTATGAGTGAAGACTGTGGGGAGAGCCAGCTGAGTGACAGGGTCTTCTCTAGTCTCAAGTTAAAATCAAAATAAGAAGGAAAACCACTGTGGGTGACTCTCAGATGCTAATCTAAGTAGGAATTAGTTGAGGACTGTGCAGGGAGACCTCTGAGCTTCCTCTGTTGACTCCTGTTTGCCAGACTCTCATTTGAGAAGCATCTGAAGTTGTGCAGGTCTCGTGGGGTTTGACTTTGATACTCAGAGCTTGGAGTCCCCAGGTCCCCGAAGGAGTGTCCACGTTAATCAGAAAGTAAGGTGAAGCCTTCCCTAGCAAATAAGCAATGCAATTATAAAGCCAGTCAATAGTGTAACGCCAGCCAACGTGTTCCAGCGATATTTTGAAACTGTAATCTGATCCTACTGTTTCCATCCTCGTGCCTTGCCTGCTCTCCCTTGTTGCATACTGTACTATTTGAGGCCCAGAGGGCAAAGCAAGCTCTTGCTGTTTGTTCATGATCAGAAACTGCATTTGGAGCGAGAGCAGAGCGCCGCCCACACCACTTTCTTGATAGTTTCCTTAACTTCCAGCTGCTGAAGCCCTGCTAGAAGGCTCTGCAAAACAACCAAAAAACACAAACTCCACTCCTGCCTTCAGTTTCCAGCTCCTTTTCAGCGCGCTAAAAAAAAAAAAGGCAAAGCCGCAGTCTAAGGCGATCTCCGACTCTGTAGTGTGTTAAAGTCTTGCAGGAAACATATGCTTCTATTAAATTGGAAACAGTTTCTAATGCTGTCAGTTTGCTAAATGTAACATGTTCCCCTGGAAGAAGTGGAGCAGTTTTAATGTTTTTGACTAACTGCACACATCCAAACAGAGTCTGTCTGATAAAGCTGGAATGGGCTCCAATAAATATAGCTTAGAATAAATTACTGCCTCATTAAGTAATTGTTTGGAAAAAGGACAGCAGGTTTTCTAGATTACAGCCATGTTATTAAGGGTGTTTATAATATTAGGAATTCTATCAGGGTAGCAGAACTTAATGCAAGTTTAAATCAGAGGAGCACTTGTTAGCTCGTTAAAGCATTAAAGACTACCCTGGCACAACTAGAAGGTGAACAAGACTGCACAGGTTCTGTGCATGGAAAGTTAGCAAGGCACATGCAAACCACTTGAGGCTGAAGGCAAGAGTAAAACCCTCAGTAACTCTGACAATTCCTTTGCAGTACAAAGCAAGAGGGGGGATTTAGATGGGTAACACACTGGGGCTAAAAAACATTTATTCAAAATAGGCTTTATTCATGTACAGGAAGGCAGTTGTCTTTATTGAAAATAAAAAAAGAACAGGTTTGGATTGGCCAGCAGAACTAATTTCTGTCTCAAAGATCTCAGAGCCAAAATGTCAATTCTCACATGTTCTGCTTCAGACAGGGCTTCCCATGAGCATCCTTACAACAGCACCCAAAAGATGCAAACAAGCCCCCAACCTGCCCTCTTTTGATCTTGTCCTTAACTGGAAGCTTTATGAAACAAGCCCTCTACGATTCCTAACGCTGCCTCAGCTCTTCACAGGCCTGGTGCAGACACGGCCCTGCTGACCACCAACCCTGGCAGCACCTGCTTTGAGGCAGATCAGAGTGGAGGAGTCCCCCCCTTCCCACTACCAGGAGCTGGTTTGTTAAGGGTAGTTACTGAGGGGAGAGAGACTTTCAACAACATGGCAAAGCTGCCCTCGCCTTGGGTCACCTCTGTGCCAAATCTTCCCCAGAATGGCTGCACATTCCCTCACAGTGCCCATGCCACCACACAGGAGCCTTCTACCCAAGGTTCAGCTTAGCTGAGACTCTGGGCTTCAAAGAACCACCAAAAGAAGTCCAGGCGAGGTTATTCTGAAATTTGGGTCTCCATGTGGCAGTGTTAAGGCAGCAGCCAGGCCTGCCAAGTGTGAATCAAGTTCTATTGTGCTGTGTACACACGGGCTCAGCAGCTCTCTGCAGGTATCAAAAGCTCAAGGACTGGGAGCTGCTTCACACACCTGGGCATCAGCAGCAGGAAATCAGAGCTGCAGTCAAGCAAACCAGGCACAGCACAGCCAGATCCTCTGACTTTACTACATGATTAGCTGATTATTCAGCAAACTCTGCTTGTTGTCACCCAAAAAATATGCAAGGGCTTCTATGCACAAGCCTCCCTGGGATCGGCCAAGCAGCTCCTCCTGGCTCCACATCACATCACTGTTTCTTTCCCCAAGTGTGGCACTCTGGGCCCTCCTTGCATGGAAGCAGGAGATGCTGTTCTCACGAGCAAGGCCATAGCATGATGAATTCCCCCATCAGTGGACGAGGAGCCATGCCAGAGCCAGTGCACACAGCTCTGTGCCGGGAGAACCAGACCCATCGTCTCTTCCAGAGGTGGAGCAGCAGCAATTAAGATGGCTGTGTACTGCTCCAGGGCCCAATTCAGCCCAGGGCTGACTGCCTTCCACTCCTCCCCACTGCAGAGCCAGCAGGAACTGGCACAGCAAAAGTGCTGGCTAAAAAAAAAGACACCACACTTGTAAATTAAATTCAAAAGCAATCTGAAAGAGTTAGAACAGCCACCAGAAAGTGACACAGGCTAGGAAACACCAACACACACACACACACACACACACACACACCCCCACACCCTTTTCACTGCTAAAATTACATGCCTGTAATGACAAGATGCTACTGGTCAGACTCTGAGGGAGAATGATGAAATAGCCAGCCTGGCTGTACCTCCCTCCTCCCCTGCACTGTCGCACGGAACAATGGATTACGGCAACGCTGTGTTGCATTGTACAAGACATCTCCATTGGCACGTGCACGTCACGGGCCAGCTGATATTTTTAGCAATTGTAGACCCATCTTCACTGGATGTGCATAATTCCCACAAAGGTTAATGAGGATTGTGCGTGCATCCAAGAGAGACAAGACCCCTTTGTGCATAATAAAGGCAGAGAGAGTTTTTCTCACCTATGTATAATTACTTTGTCTGAATCCTATCACAGCATCTTTTTCCCCAAAGGTACCTTGTTTTTCCCCCTTGTCACAGACCCTTAATAAACACATGGGGGAAAAACAATACCCACACTACTGTGAAAAGAACTGAATGATTTGCCAAAAAGTAGGTTATTGCTCTGAAAACAGTGTTGAATAAATTATCACAGTCAAACTGAAAAGCAGCGAATGGCAGGAGGGAAGAAGGAGGAAAAAAAACCCCACCTCTGAAGAGATAAATACTGCAAAATGTACCATACATCCCTGCAATGACAAGTCATTTTAGCTGCAGATTTTATTTGCTAACCAGTTTCTCACTACTGAGAGTTAGAAGAGGAGAAAAGAAAGGTGTTTCCCTGGAATTTTTTATAGTAGCTATAACAGTATATGAGTTGTTTTCAACATTTTTGCTTAAATGAAACAAACACAGCCCTGTAAACAAGTATATTCTGTGAAATAGCACCCACTCACCCCCCAACTTTCTCCTGAAGAGGTGAAAAAGCTGTTGAACATTTCTCTACCACCAGAGAAAACAAAACAAACAAAAAAAAGGCAAAGTTTGACATGAAAGTTTGCTAAGATGGTGTTAAATGATGTTAACACTGATAATAACACTGGCCTTTCAATCCAGTGTACTAAAGCTCTTGCATTTGTTGAAATACAGCATATGTTTTCATGTCTCATGAAGGAGCCTTCTGAAAACTGATTAAAGGGAACTTTGGCCAGCCTTGAACTGTTCTCAACCTGTAATAGCTATGAGTTCGAGAGGAAAGACATTCCATTTTTCATGACACCTGCTTGATTTCACAATAAAAACTACTACACAAAAGTGATGCTCTTTAAAACAGCCACCACAGGATCCATGTAATTTCTACGTATAGTAATTTAAACATTTTCAAGTAAGTAATTTAAGCTTAGATGGGGACACCCTTTAAACAGCATATTTTGACAACATGTGTATTAAATCTGTATTTCGAAGCATGCTTAGTACAGGTCAATTATCACAGAACAAACAAACTTAACCACAAAATAAGCCTTTGGAAATTGGGAGTGGAAAACACAGAAGGAGAACAGCTCAGGTAACTGAATGTCCTGGACTTCATATTCAGTCAGGCACAACCCCATTCACCTCGCCCAAGATAGTATTACACTGATTTTCCCCACAATTAAAAGAAAAGTCCTTGCCCAAGCACATATGTATCACATATGTTCCCCTGCCTGCAAGGGGAAGCAGAGCAGGGACAGGAAGCTTGACACTGTGTGTTACACACACAGAAAATATTCTCCTCTCTATTCATTCACAAGTTATTTGTGGAACACTTTAGTTAGGGGAGGAAGGGGTTGTTTAGAAGAGCCAGTTTTGCCAAACAGATGGGACAGCAGGGTAAGGGGGAGACAGTGAGCCAGATCACAGGAGGGTAACCTAAGCAGGTTATTGTGCCCCTGGGACAGCCAGTACGAAAGTACCTCAGTCAGAATCCCTCCGACCGCAGCACAGACTACAGAAGCCCGGGGCTCTCCTTCAACATAGGGCCAGGCACAAGAACTTACCAGCAACAAATCACACCACACCAAAAATGCTGAAATAAAGGGGTTTCTCACACATGAACACTGGGAAAGCAAAATGTTACCAGTGTTTAAAAAAAACCAACCAAACAAAAAAAAACCCCACCAAACAAATAAAAAAAACAAACCACTGTGGTTTGCACAGAATGCCAGTCTCCTATCTTGATGAAACGTGTATTTTAAGAATACTCAAATGATATGCATGCACGTGTGCGTGTACCTACTAAACCCTTTTTCCAAGGGAGAAAAAAGTGCCTGTAAAAACACATGAAAAGTAAAGTTTGTGGAGGCACCGGAAGATGATGATGTATTACTGAATTAGGATTTAAAACTTCATTTTGCAGCTACCTGAAGTTAAGACAAAGCTGCCTTTAGGCATCTCAAACTAGTCAGACCTGCTATAGCAGTTGCACAGTCTGCTTCAAATATGCCCTCCACGCTCCTTTCAACCTCCACCCCAACATATATCCGCATAGTTTACCTCCAGTCATGGGTGGTTCTTTCTATAGTGCAGTTCACTCAACCTTATTGCCTGCCTGGCACAACAGAAAGAGTTGTTTTAAGACTAATGTTACAGGCTACTGTAAGAAACTGTAAGAAAACAGCCATAATAATTGCTACATTTCCATTAAAGGTGAGTCTGGTATCAAACAGTACACGGGTTTCTGGAGGGGAATGGAAAATCTGGGATCAAGAAAACAGTTTTAATTGTTACAGATCATCTGAGCATGTTTTAGGGCGAGTTTAGATCTTTCTACCAATTCAGGGTTCCTTTGAAAAGGGAACTTCTTTTTTCTGCTACTTCCATATGCTGCCCAGTTAAAAAAAAAATAAATTTAAAAGAAAACAATCCACATTTGCACTTTTCTCTTTGTATTCTACTACATTAGGAATACAATTTTTATTCTAAATTCACTGGAAACAAGCTGTCAGATGAAATCCAATACATTTTAATGGTGTGAATGCAAAGTAAACAGGCTTTGGCTCCTAATAATTACACAGACTGAGACTCATGTCATTCAGTGCCACTTAAAACGCAATTCCAGAGCGATATTAAGGAGAAATTCCTCTCTAAGATCACTGCTCTTCAAAATACTGATCATGTTATACAGGTTGTGAACTTCAGTCATTATATGGCAACACCTATGATTTTATGTATCAAACAGGGGAGAGTACTGAACCAGGTCCCTCATTCGGAAGGACAGTGGTCTGAACTTGCCTAAAGCAGGATTCTGGGCATGGTTTTACTATCGCTGCAGCAGCCTGAATCCACAGTCATTTTGATGTGGTGGTGGCTGCTGTCTCACCTGAGCTAGCTGAGCCTCCACCCTCAACGGGACACGTGAAAACCAAAAACTTGCTCTCCGGTGACTTGACAGGTTTTTTTCAGTCCTTTCAAGCCTTCTTGCTCCTAGTCACAACTTCAAGCCCTATCTGAAGATGTACCAACACCCCTGAAGACAGCTCTCCCTTGGAAATGCCCCTCAAATCAGCTCTTCCCCACCCCGAAAATCCCCTCTGTGCTGGAGGAATCTCCCAGCCAGCACATCTTCACAGCTCCTCCTGGCCACTTTGCAATGACACCCAGCGTCTGACACGTTCATCAGGAGCCATGGGTGAAGCAAACGTGGCAGTGCTGTTTCTGTTCTGCACAGTGACACCCCATTTAACACCCTACAGCCTTAAGACAGAGGGCCTGTGACACATCCAGGCCTGTTTCTCCCACTAAACCTCTGCTGTCTCCCAGCCACACATTTGCTTTGGACTTCAGTTTCAGCTTGACTTCAGCACATCAAACAGCAACGTTAGCACAGCATTTACAGGGCTTCCTTTCCCCACTTGTGTTGAACAGTTCAAGCATTGTTATCTTATTTTTTGTTATAGTGTTTGCCTTGGTAATGCTGAACAAACCTGAAGCTTCCACTACAGCAAACACAAAAATTGACTGTTTATAGAAGAAATAAAGAACTAACACACTTTGAGGGTCTCTCTCCATTTATAGAAAACAGGCAACCTCTTCACGACAGCACAGCTTCTCTGATTGGTGAAAGTTTAGAAATCAAAAGAAGTGGCAGAAAACATGCAATTATATCCCCCTGAAGAAAATGAGTGCTGTACTCAGATTGGTAAACTTCATCTTCCACAAACCATTAATTAGCAGAAGATTCATCAACACTAAAGATCTGTGCTCAGTGCCAACCTGCTTACATTGAAGCTGGACCTTGCTCTCTCCTTTGGAACGCTCCTGATCTTTGGACTTGGTAACTGAAAGCTGCTGTTTCTGGCACTGATTCGGGCGCGTGTGCATGTTAAGGAACCACTGCAACTGGAGCTGCCCCCTCACGAGCCACTTACACGTATAAAGCTGAGTTAAAGAAGGTGCCTCTCTTGCTATCCAGCCCCTTATAAGAAGTAGATCACCAGAAGACTACTTACACTTTCAAAGTACTGCATTCTCCTTGTTTGACAGATTACACTTTAAGATGTTACATAAAAGCAAAAATAGTCACAAGTATTTTGGATCACCTGTCTAGTGTTAGCACTGCCAGAGATGAACTGTGCCAGGAGTGCTTTACATCACTGTGAAAAAAGTCAAGAGTTCCTAAAAAAAAATGTTTTCCCTATGAAATATTTATTGAAAAAATAAAAGCAGCTAGCATAAATGATGGCAAAACCCTTCAAACTAGATATCGCATAAAATGTGCTGTACTTCATGGAGACTAAAACAAAAACAATTTTAGAATATGAAATTTGAGGTTTTCCTCGCTATTAGGACATTATCTCAAACTCCTTGATGCCTCTCAGGCAGACAACTCAAGCACCTGGAATACTTATTATTTCCACCAAAACACTGCAAAATTCATTATTTCATCTTTCCCATCAAAAAAAAAAGCAGGTGTACAAAGGAATACAACTACAACTCCTAATAAAACAGCACCTACAGATGTATTTAATGCTCTTTAAGACTGCTTCATCTGCAGACAAAACTTGAAGGACCTATGGCTATCAAGTTTCTTTTTGTTTGCTTTCAATCAGCTTCAGAGGAAAAGAAATCAGCTTGACACAAAAATCAAAGTGGTGTTTTAATATGCACAAAGTCTAGCTCCATTCGTTAGCAGTCCAATCCAGTTCCTGCAGAAAAGGAGTGGGTGGTTTTTGCTACCAACCTAAATGGAAGCAGGATCCGTCGGGAAAGGAGGAATATCTCCAGCTGTTACATTAGATGCTGCAATACTAGCCTGGACAATGGAAGTATTCCCAAGGACATGCTCTCAGATACCTGTCTGGCAGCACAAACTGCTAATCCTCCACCTATCTCTACCACCACCACTAGTTCATTATGTTAAATCAGATTCCAAAGATACCATCTTATTATGTAAAAATGTACACATTTTAACTTCAACCAGGAGGGCTACTTTCAATTTACCCTGCTAAATCAACTGGCTAATTTCTACAGCAAGATAAGTACAAGCAGCAACAATTTTTAAGAAAACACAGTTTTCATTTTTATGGTTTGTTTCACCACGTGAAAGCTTCCTGTGCACTTGGATGCAAACTGAGGTGCCTCTGTCAATTTTGTACCCTGTGAGAAGTCCGTAAGACACGGGCACCTTCATTTGTCCAGATGAACCCCTAAAATTATCATAATAAAAAGGCAGAAAGTCTCATTTCTACTCACACACATAAGCAAATGTTTACTCATTTGAAAGACACAGGCATAAAACTGGTGTTTGGGGTAGCCAAGCCCCCTCCCACCGTTGTTTGAGCAATAGTACGTTCTACGGCGGCCAAATCCAGCACCCACTGACGGCAGCGAGAGTCACCCCGATGACTGCACCAGGCACGAGATGAAAAAGTCTGGACTTTCCTGCTCCCGAGAGCTTTGAATGTGTCTGAACACACGCCGCCACACGCAACAGCTCTGGCGTGCTGCACTGAAGTTCGGGTAAAGAAGCTGACAGCCCCCCCTCCACACCGGATGAAGATAAAACGGGCAGATTTGCTTTATTTTACACCGGCAGCAGACCCATAACCGTAAATCAGCCACCCAGGGGCCCACTGGACAGCACACAGTCCCCCTCCTAGATTTTTAACAAAAGTGGCCCTGGGTTTTCCAGCTGTGCTTCACAAAATGCAAGAAATGACAGCAGGTAACTGTACTCCTATTTTCATGGTTAAGGAGAACTTATCTTTCCAGATCCCGACACGAGTAAAGCAGCAAACGCTCTAAATCAAAGCGGCATCGCAAAAGACTTTTTTTTCAAGCGCTCACCCACCCTGAAGAAAATCCCAATAAATATATTTTTCGCCACCGCTTCCGAAAGATGAACCACCCTGCCCATAAAAGCCCCCCCAGACGCCCGTTTCTCGTGCTGGCGGTGCTCCCAAGGAAGACCCATGAGCGCTATCGCTCAGGGAAAAGACAGGCTAATCCCCTGCCCTACCACCAACCCCTGAAAGGGCCAGGCAGCGGGGCCAGCCGGGTCCTGCCCAGCCATATGTCAGCTTTGCCACAGCGGAGTGAAAGTCCCCCCCAGGCCCCTTTAGCCCTCCCGGCACCACGGCACACACTTCTCGGGGTTCCCTGAAGCCCCCGCTCCTGCTGGGAAAGCGGGGCGAGGCTGCAGCCCCCCGGCTCCGGGGGGTCCCCGGCGCACGGGAGAACTTACCGCGGTGGCGCCGCTTCCCTGGCGTCGGATGGAGCCCGGCTCTGGAGAGCACAACCGGCCGCACTATCGCGGCCGGCACGGCCACCCCGACAAAAAAGTGTATTCCAGTTCCCCGCACCTGCTTCGGCCCGGGATCCCCGCGCATCGGCGGGGAAGGGGGCGTATTTTAAGGGTAACTCCGCCGCTCTCCCCTCCTCTGTTCATCTCAGCACGGTTCGCCCCCCCTCCCCCGCGGAGGAGAGGGGGAGGATCCCCGCCCCGAGCTCCTCTGCCCGGGCACCAATTTAAAGGTAGAGATAAAACAAGCCCCGATGACTCGGAAAGCCAGAGGGGGGTGTGATGGGGTGTCGCCGTCCCCTGCCTCCCCACCCCCCGCATCCCCCCAGCCCCACTCACCACATGCAGCTCCACCTGAGAACTAAAGCATGGAGAGGGGGAGGTCGGAAACTCTCGCCCTAGAGCAGCTCCATATGTCGCTCCTCGCCGCGCCGCTCCGGGGAGGGGCCGGGTGGGATGCGGAGGAGGAGGAAAAGAGGAGGAGGAGGAGGAAGAGGAGGAGGAGAAGGCAGGAGCAGGCGGCGTGAGGATTTAAGCCTCCGCTCTGCCCCGGCGGCTGCGATCACGCAGCATTATACAATGGAGGAGGAGGAGAAGAAGGAGGGGAAGGAGGAGGAGGAGGAGGCACCAGCCCCGGCTCCCAGCACTTGCCGCCAGCACTGACGACAGGGGCGGCTCCAGCGAGCTCCTCACCCTCCGGACCGCGTCAAAGCTCCGCCTCGGCCCCGGCCTTCCTCCCCCGTCCTCCCTCCCCCCCTCCCCGTTCCTCCTCCTCCCCCGCTCCCTCTCCCGCGGCTCCCCGCGCTGCCCACGCGTGCCCCGGCCCCGGGCGGGCGGCACGGCCCCCGCAGCCGCCGGGGCTTCCCCGGGGAGCGCCGGGCCGGCACAAAGGATGGTGCCAGCGCGCCCCGACCGCAAATATGACAAGTATCCCCGCTATCCGGTGGCGGGGACCCGGCCAGGGGACGGGGCTCGGCCAGCGGGGCTGACCCCCAGGTCGTCCCGGTACAACCCAAAATTCCCCCCACCATCACCATCACCACCCCCGGTCAGCCCCCGGCTGGGCCAAGCAGAGCTGGGGCTTTGGGGGAGTGGGGATAAAACCCGGAGCGCTCGCGGCCGCCCCTCGCCCCGGCAGCTCACCTGGGAGCCCAGGGAGGCAGCGGCCCCCGTCCGTGGAATCCTCGCTGCTAATTTGGGCTGTGCAGATACCACCGAAGCACAAAAATGAGGCCAAACGGAGATGTTCGAGCGCGTGAAGACTTGGGGGCAGGGGGGGAGCGCTCGGCACCAGGCGCTACCTGGAAAGAAGACGATTATTTTAAGTCACCTCAATGACTGTGTTTTCGAAAGGGGTTGTAATCCCAGCCGGCTCTGTTAAAGGGGATTCAAACACCTTAGAGTTTTGGCTGCAGCCCCAGCGGCATCTCGCATCATTCCGGCCTTTCATGTTCCACTGAACCGGTTGTACTTCGGGACAATAAAGCTTTAAGACCTAATATAAAGTCGATTATTAGTCATTAATATCATGACTCGTTTAGGCATTATGCTGAAAACCATCTGTAATGATTTGTGATCAATCAAGATGATGGTCTTGTTAGAAATTAAGTTCAGTTTTCAGTTAGAAAACCGAAAAGGAAAAGAAGGATACTTTTAGAAGGAAGGCTTCCTTAACCTGAAAATTGTATCTGACAAAAATCCACAAAGGAAAAATAACTCCAAACAATTCAAACAGTGAATCTGCCAAAATAAAAGGAGATTAAATGATGATTTTATGGATTCTTAAAATTGTAATTGGAAAGATCCTCATCTAACTGATATTTAAACACCAGGCACTTCAAATAATACTCTGCTGAAGTCACTTAATTGGGAGGAAAGGGCATCAGTAAAAACTGACGTTTTACTCTCCCAGTTTGGAGGCCTCATCACACCCTTCCCCTTCCACCGGTGCTATCAGCCATTCCTTTGAGGAGATCCCTCATCGGGTGTCTGCAGCACAGGGGTAGCCCTGAACCGACCTGCAAAGCAGTTCACGAACTGTTTACTAAATTTTGACAAGTGATTTGCGAATCGCCCAGGAGCCGGCAAACATTAAAACCAGAATTCCCCCTGGCTGGATACCTTCCAGCAGTAAGGCACTGAAATTTGGTCCTTCTGCTTGGGGGAAACAAGCCTCTTCCCAAAATTGCAACGAGTCATAATAAAATCGCTAAATAAAAGGAGAAGGTTCATCTTCTTCAGGGGCCTGAGCGGTACCTCTGTTCAGCGGGCCTCTGCCTACTCAAAACCCACCCAGAATATCTGTAAAACTTGCAAGTCAGATTCACTGTATTTCAGAGCCACATTCTGCCCTCCTTTACGCCGGATTTGTAACACAGCAGGATCTGGCCTTGCGTAATCGCGCTGTGGATGCACCCAGCCGAGCAGTGCCTGCCTTCCGGAGCTCAAAGTCCGCAGCAGGTTTACAGTCCCCGTGCCTGGGTGTGTGCGCGCTATCACCGGCACCAGAGGCAGGACCACAAACATTTGCTAAATAAGCAGCCCGATATGCACAGCCCTGATCTCGACGTGTTATACTCGGCAGTAAAAAGCCTGAGCCTGTGTCATCCAAGTTTTAAACGCCTCTGGCTTCGTTAGGTCGCTCCAATTTTACACCAGCACAAGACAAAACTCGCCGCCCCTTCTGTTTCCTACTGTAACTCTCCCAGGCCTTTCTTGGCAGGAGTTTATAGTCACGCTGTAACTCAGATTGTTCCTCTGGACACAACTAGTACAACCTGCATCCACGCTCAGATGCATTCTCAGCTGAGCATAGGTCACGATACGGGTCGATAGGAATAGAGCTCCTTCCTACGCTCCGCACACAGCAGAGGCTCCGTCCTGGCGGGACGAGGTTGGGCTACACAAGGTGAATATTCCTCCTGCCCACTGCTCCTCACATGGCCTCGCAGCTGATTTAACGAGACCTTTCCGGCCAAGAAACTCCACTCTGCAGCTTTGGAGCAACCTGGCCAGGAGGTGCCTGCAAGACCCAAACGCAGTTTGTCTGAACATGTTAGTAAGCACAGAGAAGCAGCCTGCAACTGAGCTGCAGAACACTGTGCTAGGAAGTGTGGAGAGGTTTCCAGAGCCTGCAGGAGTGGGGGGGGAAGTCTGCATGTCTGCAAGGAGGAGCCACCCAAAACACATCCCCGTTTCTGAAGGATGCACACAAGGGCTTCCTGGGGAGCAGCAGCACAGATGTAATTGTGCAGTCATAGGCTTGACACAGGCCCTGCTCACAGATGAAGACAACATGCTAAAAGAGAAGGAACCAAGCTGTGTTCTTCTGCAGCAGTACTGACCTGACTTGGGCTACAGGCATAGTCTAAGTGCAGCGTTGTCTTTGAGCAAGGATGGTCAAAGCCTGTCTGATTGAAGAGGTCAAGTCTCATGAAGATCATTCAAAACCCCTCCTGCCTTGAAGATAAATAAATAAATGAACAGAAATCAAAGATTGGAAAGATTGGGAGGGGGCAAGAGACATGGGCTTCATAGGCAATTCATTAGAAATACTACAGACTGCCAGGTAATCTCTGCCCATCAACACGCGTGCTAATTAGGAAAGAGCAGCAAAGTTTGGTGTGCTGGAATGTTGGCATCCCTCACGTTTTTCAAAAAAAGAGGGAGTGAACTGCTTCCTATGTTTCTAATTTCATCCTTGGCCTTTTTCTTTCTAATTGCAGCACACACGAGTACTATGAGATTTCATCAGGCAATTGTACAACAGAACTTTATTTTCTCCTTGGATGTTTTTGCCTTAGTGCACGCAGGAGCTGGCAGGTAAATACCTAATGCTGCCCCCAGAGCAGGCAACTTTTTGCAAATAAAGACCCCCTCAGCACCGGTAACTTGGGAAAAGCTAAACAAAGGGCCTGCCTACAGCCAAAGCTGCTCGTTCGCAGTGCTCGAGCAGTGCTCTCCCCACCAAGCAACGCGGGTCTCCTGGGTAAGAAGGGATCACACTGCATGATTAAATACCACTAGGACCTCGTGCCATCTCCGTTCAGGCCAGCTCAGGGGTCAGTACTGACCCTCCAGAGCAGGGCCCTTCTCATGCAAGGCCCAGCCACAGATAAAAACAAGCTCCTCAGTAAAAAACCAGGGTGCGGCACTGCTGCAGTCTGCACCTGTACACGA
Organism: Lepidothrix coronata; assembly: GCF_001604755.1. Taxonomy (NCBI): domain Eukaryota; kingdom Metazoa; phylum Chordata; class Aves; order Passeriformes; family Pipridae; genus Lepidothrix; species Lepidothrix coronata. The sequence continues at coordinate 2,427,821 of NW_016690251.1, forward strand.
GCAGGGAGTGACCCACACTTATGAGCTGGGCTGCTTTCCTTGGGATTTCAATGGCTTTTTTTCCTTTTTTTTTTTGCTGGCGCAACTCTTCCACTGTAACAAGGCTGCCCCACACGTCCCAAGGCACAGAGGAGCTGGTTAAAACAGAAGGAAGGAATGCTCCACCCCTTCTCACTCCAATTTTAGCTCTCTTCCCCCCCCCTTCATTTTCTGCTTTAGTTCATGTTTTTCTCCTTTAATGTTTTTGTGGCAGTAGGAGAAACACCGTTCCCTAGAATGCATAATATGCTTAATTATCATTCTCTGTTAGTTCTCTAGGAAAAAAAACCCTACAGGAGAAATCAGTTTAATTAATGAGTATGACCAAATGCAGCCTTAGTTCTAATGCAGTATCATATATTATATGTCCAGTTGGGCAGTTGATCTTCTTTGGCTAAAATGAACAGAGATGCAAAAAAACAGGGAGCTCATGAACCAATATTCTGAGTGAAACTACCCCCTTTTTATAGTTATTCTAAGCTTCCTACAGATTTCAATGACAACGTTAGTTCCCAAATACTGCTTTTGGCTTTGTTAACACAGGATTGGGCCTGTACAGTCTAGTAATAGAAAGCTATTGCTTGGCAGTACCAAGGGTTGTGCCACATGGTAAATTCATTAAGTAATTAAGAAAAAACCAAACAACCCTTAACTCCAAGATAGCTCTCAAATAGCCATGCCTAATAAAAATCCCCAGTGCCTGTGAAGGACAAGAGTAGTAAGGTTTCTTCTGAAAGTAAGATTTGGTGATTTAGATGCTTTTCAAAAGGGCTACTCTTCACATACTAAATTATTAAGGAAATATTATGGAACAGGATTATCAGGAAAGGAAAAAAAATGCAGTGTGCATTAGCTGGCTTAGTCAGAGGAGGTTTTGCTGCATTCCTCATGCACGGAGATGACTCCCTCCCTCTGTAATTCCCTGTGCACTCCCAGTTCTCTGGAGACTGTTGGTGTGCATCATCATTGCTCCAGCTGAAAGACTGTCCTCTGACAGGGGTTTGGGCTCCCTACCATTGCTGTATGTCTTCTCACATCTTTTTGCCTTTTTATAAAGATCCATGTTCTTTCCCAAATCCCATTCAGGCTGCATCACCTGCATGATGTACTTCATTTCTGGCCCAGGCCAGACTGTTCACACTGGTGCTGTTTGTACGGCACACAGGCTCCTAAAACAGTCTCCCCTTTCCATTCTTGCTTCTTGTGACACAGTGAATTGCACTCTGCACTGAGCCATGTTTTAAACCATTTTAGGCTGCTTTTCTTTCCCTTTCAGTGCTCACTCTGCAGTCTCTATCAAAAGCACAAGTCATTCTTTTCTGGAACACTTGGTTACTTTTTTGGAGAGAGGCTATGCTGCTGTCCTGATATTCATCTCATACTGGGGCCAGTGGATTAAGAGGGAAAAAAATCTGCAGATAAAACCAAAGCCTCTGTTTTACAGCTGAGGAGGGAATACTTCTAATCGAGAAAAAACACAGAAACGGTGGGGGAAAATACAGAGATGGCCAGTCTTCAGGCCTAATTAACCACTGGTGTAAACAGATGTCTCTGCAATCAAGCCAGAAGACTTCGGGCCACCCACCAGTCTTGAGCACAAACCCAACATGAGCCTGAAAACCTTGACAACATGGGGCTGTCAAACATGCAAGCCACACATGCTTTAATACAGGGGTTACCACCATGTCCCTTGTGCTGACAGGCCACCTGCTCCTCGGTCACCAGGAGAGAGCAGCTCCACTGGTCTGGATTACCGTGTGCGCTGCACGTGCTACAAACCTTTTCCGAAGCAAAGCTGCTCCTACAAAGCTCTACGTGGAGACATAAATTTCTGGAGCACACATGCCCCCTGCACTCTTCTTAAGCACTCTTGAAACCTGAAAGGGGCCTGGTTGCATGGGCAAGTTGGAATAGGTTTGGCACTGCTCAACCCTGCCAAAGGCTTGACAGACCAAATGAGGCCACCAGTGCGGTGACTGGAGGCTTCTAGAAGTGGATGTTCCTGCTCAGATTCGTTGCATTAAAGCATTGTACCACAGTAGCAATGAGTTGGGGGCTGGGAGGGCACAACCAAAATGGTGTCGTGGCTACCATGTTGATGTGGAGTGTACATGTACAGTGGCTCAGGCCGTTACAGAGCACTGCAATATGTCATGCAGGACTTAAAACCATGTCAACTGGAGTTTAATGTGTTTGTGCTCAGATGCATTACCAGAAAAAAAAAAAAAAAAAAGAAGCCAACAACCACCTATTTCAATCCTTATTTACATGAAAACATGAGTTAATACATCAACATCCAAATGAATGCACCCACCTCTAGAGCTGCTTCTGCTGGCTGGAATACAGCCTGTAGAGCATATTAATGCTCCTACACAGTTTGGGGGGCTTGGGCCTCTTGTTTGAAACTAGTTTCTGCAGCTTCTTAGATCCTCTAGATTCAAGGAATGCTTAACAAATAAGATAGAGGTATTTTCAAAGTAATTCAAATTTGCAGTGATAAATCCTTCCTCTGACTGTCCCAGGTGCAAAATTCTTTACAGACAATGTTTATCTGTGCTCCTTTCAGACAGAGGTTTCTGAGGGTCTAATTTTAAGTAAACAGTGAGTGACCTACACCACTTCTTTAAAGAAAAAAACAAAAAGCCAAAACCAACAAACCCCAATAAAACAGAAGTTGAATCTGCAGGGCCAAATTTAGAAGAGGAAGAAAAAAAAAAAAAAGGAGCTGGCAAAAAACCTAGCACAAGAACATCAAATGTAGCAGCATAAACTCCCACTGCCATTCTGTTCCTCTACAAATAATGGAAGATCATATAGAACTGAACTCATTGAGTCAGTGCAGTGAATGCACAAGTCGTTTTAACCCTTCACAAAATGTGTTATTTCGTAGATTGTGTGCAAAGAGGAGATTAAAAAAAAAAGACTGAATGGGTACATCAGATGCTTTTAGTGACTATGCCTGTGGTAATGATTCATTTTGTCTCTCTACATTCCCTAGTGCTTGCACATCTAAGAGTCAGCAGAAGCTCATACTGTATGTGCAGGTAAACAGACTGTGGGTCATGTCTGTATTTCTTAACTCTGTACCTAAAACCACCCCTGTAACGGTCAGAAACACATTTTATATTTCTGAAGAAAAAAGGAACTGCACAAATTAATTTAGGTTCTCCTGTAACCTTTTTTTATGTTCTTTCACTTTAAAGGAAGCTGTTCATTTTTAGTGACCATTAGCCAAAGGCTAAAAAGGGTTTACACCTAATTAGTATTCTGAAGCAAAGATGAAACACTAAATCACTGCAAACCCACCCAGCATTTAGGTTCTACCAACAGGGCAAAGAAAAAAAGCTGAAAATTCACCATTTATCATCACAGCCCATCTTGCCCTTCCTTTCGCACCTCTTAACACTCTATTTCTTCCTCCCACGGTGTCTCTGGGGTGCTAATGTCCTTGAAATGTGGCAGGGGGTCTGGAAGAGGGGAGAGGCAGCTCTCCTGCCTGGTCACACCCATCTGACAAAGCATGTGTGGGCATTTGCCGGGGTGGAAAGGAAAAAAAAATAGGGGAAAAAAAAGAGAGATGTCGTAGGCAAGGATGGCATGGAGCTAGGGAAGAAGATGCTTCATGTGGCATTCTGCTCCCTCTGTGACAGCCGTAAGCAGCTAAGCAGCTCTCTCAAAAAAAGCAATAATTCTCCCTTTTTTTTTTCGTTTCTTTTAAATTTTAGGCTTGGTGAGGGAACAAAACAGACCTGATGGGATTACAGAGGGGAATGAGTAAAGGAAAAGGAGTAGATCCAAGAAACAAGGAGGAAGAGCTTTATCCCCACTGATGGTGCTGCTACTGAGTCCAGGACATTCTCCGGACAGCAGCAGGAGAAGAAAATAACATGAGGTGTATCACTGAGCCTTCCCCTGCTGCTTCTCCCAACCACAAAAAAAAGGGATGGCCAGAAGGCTCCTAAACGCCTCTCTTCCACACAAATCCAACTTCCTACAGAGGTTCAGCTTTACAAGCCAGTTTCTACCACATTCATTTGTGGAAGGAAAGATGCCAATGACTGTCCTGAGCCATAACTCCTGCCTGTGGAGTGAAGGACCTGCCCACCAAGCCAGGTACTGCAGAGAAAGGCACCAGCCTATTTGTAATAACTGGGCAGAAACAGGCACCCTCTGCAAGAGGCTCACAGCGAGGGGCCAGCCAAGCCAAGGAGGGCTGATTGTCCATCTGCTATCCCTCATGCCCCAGTGCATTTTCTAATCATCCACACCCAAGGGACATTCCTAGTGTGATTCCTGCTAAGCAAAAAAGTCCTAATAAACCCCACTTGCTTTGCTTGCTTACCTACTACAACAATAGTGTTATCTTTCAGGTTAAATCTTTTTTTTCTTTTTTCTTTTCCCCTGAATCTGCTCTTCTGCCAATTCTCCTTTACTCTTACTGGATGTTCAGTCCCTGCCATAAGAACAAAAGGAGTTAAGCAGGTGTCAAAGTGCTGATAATTTGACTCCACACACATATCCAAGTACTATTCCCAAGCAGGTTAGCACATAGAAACCTCTGTTTGCTGGCAGCACTCTTCAAAGGAAACGCTTTCTCGTCTGAGCAGCTGGGAAAGTGCAAGTGCTCACTCCTTACTCGAGTTGTGGGGTTCACAGAAAGAACATCGGTGCATTGCTCCTACCAGCAAAAAGGGAGACCTGGCATTTCATGGGTTTCTTTTGGTTTTAAAACCAGAACAACCTAACCCAAACCACTTCTGTTGGAGAAACACTGCCTTCCATGAGATGTTTAGGTGAAAGACCTCAGGCTCCCAACAGCTTTTTTCCTCCGCGCTGCCACGGCCGATGTGGGCAAAATAACGAGAAGGAAATGCATTTGTTGTTTTGAACTCTCCTTCCTTTCATTTAGCAAAGATTCCCCCTAAATAAATGGAAGTGGGGAGATCTTGGAATAAGCCCTAGCAAAATTTTAATCACACTTTTTCTTCTTGCAAGCGAGCCGTCATTCAGTAGCTAGGTGGTTCTAAATAAAGAACTCTAGTCAACAACAGGAAATAACTCCCACAGAAAAAAAGGGCAGAATACAAACTCGCAGCAACTCTCGTACATAGCTCACAACGGCCTTTTGTTCCATGCACATTAAGTCCAAAATCTTTACTTTTCAGAACATGTTCTTACTCTAAGTAATTAAAACTTATTTTTAACTTGTCGCGAGTATGGATCCCTTCCTTGCCTTTCTCCCCAGAAAAAGTTACATTAAGAGTAGGAAAATCACAAGCCATTCCTATTTTTCCTATTTCATTTAATAAGTAAGGACAATCTAGGAATGCCACATGATGACCAGGATGGTGGGGGGGGTTATATTCCCCCCCTCCTTTTTTTTTTTTGCAGGGGTAGGTGCACTGTTGTGTTCTCAGCTGCAAACAGTTTACATCCTTCACAACGTTCAGAAACCACTTTATGTTCAGAAAATACAAAGCACCTGGTCTGTGGGAGGGGGATGAAGGAGAAACCACACATCTCCAGCCACTTTTTAAAAACTCAGGTTAGTGTCTAGAATCATCAGCTTTTAAGTTACATCATGGGCCAATGACTGAGCACAGACACCAAGCACAACACCCAAAAATGCTCAATCAAATTCCCTGAAAGAATACAATGGTTAATTCCATCTGGCTTTGAAAAAGTGTGGTTTTGGTGTGCCAAGGAGGGAATTTTAAGATGGCTGTTGCCAGTTAGCTGCCATGGGTAGGTCCCTGCAGGAGGTGGGAGAGCTTCTTGAGGAACGTTGCTATCATTTGTGGCATTTTCTGGAACACAAGCAGGGATATAGCAGATTTTAGTGGCCAGCTGATTCCTGCATCTCTCCGTCAAATCACCTGATGTGGCTCTGCCACATTGCAACCTACCTGTAAAACCAATTTCCATTTTAGAAATTAGTCTTGTTTGAATTATACAGCTGCAAGAACCAGGGTTGCAGTTCCAGAATGGATTTTTGTAGCTGGAATATGTGAACTGGCTCAGTGTGCACATGTGTGTAGCTGTGTGTTCGTGTGCACGTGCACCATCAAAAGTTTACAGGAAGAGCAAATCAAATTTGCTTCCTAATGCACAGTAAACACACAGGCTGAAGCAACTCCACACTCAAATTGAGCCCAGAATAGTTGGTGGTTGTATTACAAAGTCCTTGGCAGTGGGTGCAAACCTGAACTCACAGTTACAGCCTTTTCTGGTTTAGAAAAGAGATGCCACTGCTGAGAGGTCTGGACTCCTTTTGAACTTTCAGAAAGGAATAAAAATTGACGAGGTAAAGTATCCTAGAGCAGCTGTCCCACTGTTTCCCAGCTCTCACCCATTAGGTTAAATACTACAACGATTTCAGTGGGACCAGCACACTTTAAAAGATGTAGTCTCTCTGTCTTTTTCTCTCTCTCGCTGAATGATATTTCTGCCCACATGCACTGACACATACAGTGTCTAACAAGGCTGTGATTCATTTTCAGTTCTAGTCATGCTCACAAGTGATGTAGCACACTTGCTGTGCCTTCGGGATCTGCGTAATTTAGCTTCATTTTCTCTGCCCCCACCCTGCATTAAGTGAAGTTCCAACAAAGCCAAGTCATCACCCACCAACTCCCCCTCCCACCTGCTTGGGGGATGTGTACAGCAGGAATCTGAATAATAATAATAAGATTAAATTAATTTTTTTAGAAAGAGAGAGGAGGGGATGAGAGCTTGAGAAATATCGTGAATTGTTAGAAAGCTTTCTAACAGTGAATAATGTGAGTGAATAATGATAATGGGATGTATACTACCAGATCACTGAAGCAGCTGTATCAGTCCTGAATCATCTCCCCATACGTGTTAAAAGCAGCACTATGTATTGCATCATGCACGTTCATGCTAAAAAACGACTGACATTAAATCTGAATCCCTGATTTATAAAGGCAAACACCTCCTCAGCCTCTCCCACGGTAACCTTGTAGTGACCATTCACTTGTCCCCTGTCCTTTGCAGTCACTTGGACCAAGCACAAATGTCACCACATCCCAACTGCGAACTTCCCTTCACCCAGTGGCCACCATCCATCATGAATTACACACGGTGGTTTTGTGATACAAATTACAAGCTGCTTCTGAGCTAAACTCCATGTATTTGAGGCATAAGGCCAAGCTAGAACAAAGTGAAAGACAGGCTTTTTATTTGATAAATCTCATTATCTCGCTGGCATTCAAAATCCATCTCAGACACAGAAATGCATCGCAAAGTAGTTCTCTAGTTACTTGGAAGAGTCAAGATGCTTTAACGTTGAAGTTAAAATGTGTTTACACTCCCATCACACTAACATTTCTAGCCTTCCTCCACCTTCAACCTGGAACTATGTTTTGATGGAACAGAAAACTTGATTTTCGAAAGAAAAACAAGTCAACCGCATTTCTTCAGCAAAGATCCACAGACAAAAGTGAGTCACTGCAGACTCCCTCAAGCAGATCTTAGTGATCTGCATGATTTCCTTAATCCCTAACCAGTGACACAGGGAAAAAAGAATTAGCACCAAAAGCTAGAAGGTACTTCGACATTACAGGTGTGATACTGAGAGGGTTGCTGTCACGACAGAGTTACAGTGAATTAAGACACCACATATGACCTTTCTTTCTTTACATGAAATGTGTGTGGTGGGAGCCTTGCGTGAGACACACACCCTCCAGGCTAAGCAGCCTCTCCTCTTGCTGACCCTCATTCATGACCAACATGAGCAAGCCAGAGCAGAGATTAAATTCCCTATTTGCTGTAGAGGTCCATCTACTTCTCCTCCTCACTCACTAAGTGCTCACTCAGTTTGGCCATGCAGCTCATCAGCCAGCATGTCCCCAGTTCAGGCACATTTAAATGTCCTGTAAAGAAAGAACCCAAGGGGACACCAGAATTTTGGGCCACCCCAGGCTTGTCCAAGCCTAAAGGTTGGGGAAGGTGGAGTTCCTCTCTCTGCCTTCCCGTTAACATCCTCTTTCCTGCCAGGACAAGCCTGGGCTGATCAGGAGCTCATGGTCATTTGCTTCTGATCCATTCTCCTCCTCCTCAGCTCTCAACTATATCAAAGGAATGGAGGAGTGACCACAGCCAGGGAAGGGCTGATGTACATTTCTGATGTATAACACACAGGACTGGGAAGGAACCAGGTCATCCCATGAGGCTGATATCACAAAGGGCTCTAAGGAGCTCTGAAACACTGCAGGAGGACAGTTCCTGAGGCTGGATACTCGTTGGGAGTAACGGGTCAGGCAAAGAAAGCAGCGGACTGTCATTTCAGCAGACGGGCTACTGCCTCATTTTGCAAATTGAAGAAATGAAGTGCAGGGAAACTACGGGATGGCTTATTGTGGAAATGAAAGTCAAGGCCATGTGTTTTGATTTCCAGAGTGCTCAACACAAGTCCAGCCTTCCTCATCCACGAAGTCATGCTGTAAACATCCTCAGGGCAGGGCCTGCACCTCTCATTTGCTTTATGTCTGTGGCTTCCAATCTTTCACGGTTTGCAGATCCCTTCACGCTTTCCAATAGGGCTGTGCATTTAAACCCGCTGACAACAGGCTTGCTTTCCCTGGCTTCCCTGCACATCTTGCACGTAGCTTGTGAATCCTCACGAATTTGTTCTCTGTGGCCCTCTGCAGATTCCCATGTGTCCCTCTCTTCCTACTGATCCCTACACATCCCAAGAGCCAGCAGCAGGCGTTTTCAACGTAGCCCTAACTCAGTCTAGTTGCCCTAATTCCAGACAAAAGCACAGAGCTTCCCTGTCATTTCAGCATTTCCCATCTCAAGGTATGGGAGCTGTTGATCTCCCACATGAAAATGCATTATGCTGTCAGCCCAGCCTAAGGGCTGTTATTTAATTTACTTGAGGAGGTAAGTGAAAGCCCCTTCATGCAAATGCTTACAATGTGATCTGGAAAACAGCAGGCGTAATTAGATAAAATGGCAGCAAAGCCCACCAGGGAAATAATGTTAATTCATGAGGATTTTCCTCTCCACCTCCCTCTCAGCAAGGTTTGAAGCCAAGGAGGGAAGGAAAAAAAAATCAGAATCCACCTCAATGATCTGTCTCTTGGTGAAGTAGAAAAACAGGACAGCAACCAGTGGGGTCATCTAAAATGCCTCAGCATGGCACGTCTAGCAGGACTGGCAGTCCATGTTCCTAAGTGATGCATCACTGAAAACAAAAATTGCTCTGTCACTGTCATAAATTAATCCAAGTAGAGAGATAACGAGCCATCATCCCGAAACTTCACATCATCTTCTGACCAAGGCCTAGCCAGGCAAAAGAGAAGATCTGTCACATGATAACACCCCTGCAGCCCCCTAGCCCCAGTAATGATAACACCCCCAGAACTCTTTTGCAAGTCTTTGAAAGCAGAGCTGGCATTTCCAACCCACTCATGAATTCTTTCCCTCAAAAATATCCAGGAAAGGGTTTTGACCAAGCAGTGTCACAGCATCAGTGGTAAAGGGGAGCATGAGGGCACCCTGCTCTCAGCACATGGACACGGATAAGAATGGCAGGGGAGCTCCCACAGCGACCTTGGGAAACCACAGCTCTGTGTTTCAGCTTCCCCCTCCCACCTAGAAGCCAGCCAGGAAAGCCACCTCCTGATTGCTGACCTGCCACTACCGAAATGGATTCCAATTAGCCAACTCACTCACGGCTATTAGGAAAGAGAGACATTTTTTGTTGTTGAGTAATTACTCCTCATGAAATGGCTTACATCCCCAGTTGATTAGGTCACAACACACTGTGAGCAAATTGATGTAACAGAGATATCTTTAACCTGATAAATTAAGGCATACTTTCTCGATATAGAAAGCTTAATTGAAGCCATGCATGGGGTACTTACCAAAGGCATCTAGACACAGATGTAACAGGCACAAGCTAACAACGGTTGAGATCGAAAGGCAGCAGCCCATACACATCCAACTTGCTTATTTATTGGAGGAAAAAAAAGGAAAAGCTAGTTTGTTTGCTTACTGTGAGGACAGTAAATCACTCAAAGTGAACAGTGTAGTTTGACATCAGCAGTTGCATATGTAAAGGCAAAATTCAGGTGGCACATAAGAAAGAAAAGAGATTTTGTTTGCTTGCTTCCCTATATACTTTCTCCCAACTACCAGAGGAAAAACATTTTTTTTTTAAGTCAGGGACTTTCTTGCTAAAGCAATCAGAAATACACAAAGTTCATACAAAGCCCAAATAACCACACAGTAAGTGTGCCACAGCAAGGGTTCCCAAAAAGTCCCACGAAGTCACCCTGGAAGAATCTTTAGCCACAGTCAGCTTAGGTTGTATTGCAAATAAGTTTGATTACATTTTCTCTCCCTTCACTAAATCCCAAACTTTAGTGTCCCTCCACAAATAAAACTTCATCTGCCTGGAGAACAGCAGCTCCACCACCACTTCTATCAAGTCATCCATCGAGGTACACTGGTTCACTTAAAACCAAAGCCAATTGCCCAAGCCTGTAAATATCAATGACTTCCTGATTTTGGGATTTGCTCATTTACTAAAAAGGAGGCCGTTCTCTTTACAGACCATGGCCCTAATCTTTCAAACAGTTTCGCCTGTGCTTAGCAGGAGCACGCGAGCACTTCGGTCCAATGTAAGCATTTGTTGAAGTGAGGCCAGTATTTCCTGTTGCAGTTAAAAGCACATTATACAGTTAGGATGGAAAAATATGACTGCGACACAAAACCAACCCTTCTCTTCCCATTTCAGGATTGGGGGGGTGGGTAGGGGGTGGGTCGGGGAAGCACCCTCAACGTAAACATACGTGACAAGGGCCTGGGTAAAAGCGAGTGCCACGAACAGCTTTTACACTGCGTTGGCTTTCTAAGTCGGGAAACCAACTGGGTGTCATTTAATCTCCCAGATTAAAATCACTTAGCGAATATTGTATTGTTTCAGTGTTCTGGCTGTCGGCTCAGCACTGGGGGCCTCGCCGGAGCTCTGCTGCCGGCAGACTCGCCGCTAATGAAACCTCGCGCAGGAGCAGCTGCCGGAATCTGTGTCAAACTGCATCTGGCACCCATCTATCTTCCAGCCATCTAAATTCACCTCTGAAATCATACAAAAGCAGCCGCAGAGCTCCCTGCAGCCACTCCAACACACCAGGCTTTGTCTCATCAAGCCTGTTAAGTGATTTAAAGCAATTTATTTTTTTTAATTTGCCTTGTGTTTTTTTGGCGGCAGCTCTCACAAAAGAGGCGAAGAAGTTAAGAAAAAAATTGGGGGGGGGGAGGAGAAAGGGAAAATAGTGCCCCTTTTTTTTAAAAAAAAGAAAAAGCCTGTCAAGCTCTCAGTAGACTATCATTAAACCAGTTTTGGCTGAAACTGTGTGTTTAGGGGTTTTCCAATGGAGACACTCTGGTGCCTGCAACACTCAGACAGGGAGGGGAGGCTTCTATACAATTGTTGAATTGTTGTCATGGCTATTAAATATGCTGTAGCACAAATACCCAACAGGGCTGAAGGTTTGCCATGTATTGGCTCTGGAGAGGTATCAAAAGTACTGGTATTAACTAGCAGATAACTGAGTTATACAAACACTGAATAAAAGATTCAGTCAAAAGTTTTAAAAGGTTTATTAACTTCAAACCAAACCCTTCCCCCCTTTGCTGCCCTTGTCCCCAACTTGGGGCTGAAAATACTCAGTAAATTAAAAACATTTTACATTTACTGTAGCGTTAATTTGACCGAGTCTCCTCTAACGTTTGGGGTAAAACTGTCTCTTCTCTCTGTGCATTTTCTGCAGAGGACAGGAGTTTTGCTCCACCTCGTTAGGCTCAGGAGTGGCAGTTTGAGAGACTGGCACAGTAAAGCCAGGACTTGCTGACTAAAACAGGTTAATGAAAAACAGGCTAGTGACTGAAATTGAAACTTCTCATTTCTCTCAAGAAAAGGGTGTATTGTCAAGATAAAGCAGAGCCTAAGCATGTCTATTAAGCAACTTTCAGAGAAACACTGCTCAGCACAGCAGCACCACAAGCTCCCCAGAATGAGAGGAGGGGACACGGCCCCTGGCATCGGGAGAGACGCCATCCTCTCCATGCCAAAACCCAGCCAGCTGCCCGGAAGGAGCATTAAGGAACATGGTGTGTGGCGGGCATGGGATGTGCTGGGCTTCCCTCCCAGGCTGAAGTTGTCCATCCAGACAAACAGGTCACGATCCAGGTCTCAGTGACATCCAGCCACATGGCACGAAGGACTCCAGGTGAGTGTGCCAGGCACTGCCGTCAGGGCAGTGGTGGGCGAATTCAGGAGGCGTTTCCTAGACTCGATGCTGCAAACTGCGGAAGGAGCAGGAGAAACAGGATCTGTTGACCCGTCTAATTAAGGTGAATTTTCACCACGCAGACTCATACACATTTCTCCAGGCTATAGGGCCCTCATTTCTTTGCCTCAACCCAAAACAGACTGACTGCATTTTGCATTTCTGTGACAATTTGTTCTCAGCACTTCTCAGGAAGAAGCACAAGGTATGTCTCCTATGAAAACATTTGCATGCTCGCAGATACCTCTGTCTCTGCTGCTAATTCCATTATATCCACCCCCTTTACAGCTAATCTTTTGCAGCAACTGGCCCTGTTACTCCATCCTAACCCCGTTTGAAAAAAACTGGAAGCGTGCTCCTTTCCTGGGAGCTTACCAAAGTAACCACATAGACAAGAAATTGCATTCTTGAGCAAAGGTTACAAGTCTGACTGCTGGCATTGCTGCTCTTCTACCCACTAAGTAAAAAGGAGATTTGTATATGCCCTGCAAAGGGTCACTTTAAAAGGATGTCCGAAATTAAATCACCAGTGCTGAGAGGCTGAATGAATACCCTGGGCGGCCCTCCAGCCCCCAGTTGAGCTCAACAGTAGGACTGACAACAGCCCCAGTACCGTGGCCACCAGGAAAAGCCACAGAGATGGACAATTCATTTTTTACAGGCCAGTCGGCTGACCTCTGGGCAGCATTGGAACGAGTCAGCATAAAGGTGACAAAGCTCTGTATAACCATCATAAATCATCCAAACCAACCAGCAGAACACCCGTGTGCTGATGCAGTTAGCTTATACCTTTTTCTTTTTTTTTTTTCCTTTGTAAACAGTGTCCTCCCCCCCATCACCTCCAAAGGCCAGGTATCACAAGGGGTGTTCTCACATCCCGCTCCCTGGAGAAGCTGGTCCTGCTCTCCAGGCACTCACACATCCCGATCTATGGCTCACCAACGTCACACCAAGCCCATGACGCAAGCGACGGCCTGTTGTCCAGGTGGTGGTGTGTGACCTATTTCTGGGCTACAGAAGTTTGGGTTGGGAGGAGTGTGCAATGTGTCGTGAGGGACAGAAAAAGAGGAGTAAACCATTGTAAGAAAGTCAGGAATGGATCCTAAATTCTATGCATTGGCTCTGTGTTTTCAGAGGCCAAACAAAAAGCAGTGTCACAGCCTCAGGATCTTAACATCAATCTGAAGTGGAAGTAAGAAGGAGAAAGCATCCCCACTGTGGCAAGCAGAAAATTTTGCTACTTGTGTCCTCAAAATCTGGTTTCCTTAAGAGTATATGGCATCAAGGAGAAATGCTTTAAAGACATAGAGGCATTTCACTCCTCTCTTGCCTTCGAACAAGCACATTCATTCAAAAACAACCTGTGTCTCTGCCTGAACATTAACAGACAGTACCTGCTCAGCACCACTACCAGGTGTCTCAGCTTTTATGCACACAGAAGCTGTCCTGTAACTGGCACAAACATATTCCCTGTTCATTTACCAAGTGGAGTATTTCTTCAATCATTCCACTCTCACATGATCTACGCAACCAAACAAGCTCCGTAGCAACAGGGTAAATTTTCACAGATAATTCTCCCTCTTGCAGGATTTTCTTTGGCACTGGGCTGAAGCATTGTTGGTTTGCTTGTCACTTGATGATTTTGACATATTTTAGAGCAGCTCCACTGGCCCAAAAGGACACCAGCACTGTCCTACACATACAAACAGTATTTCAAAATTTACACCATTGCCCTCAAGTTGCAGCCCAAAGGGCATCCCACAGAGGTTGTGAGAAAAGGGAAGCAACTGCTCTTGATTTGCACAAGTGCATAGCACTCCTTTAATTAAAGGAGACTCTCAGTTGGTCTGTACCTACTTTCTTGAAGTCTTTGGGGCCTTCCAACCCTCCCAGCCTTCTGATCTCTTCAGCCCTTGAGAATTCTCCGCAGATACCTGTCCTAGTACTTTGGTCTGTGAACACAAACCCAACAGAGATGTGGTTGGTTTGTACTATGTGGCATGGGCACATTGCCTATCCAGAAAAAAAATAATCCAACAAATCTCCCCAAAATATCCTGTTCTCTCTATTGATTATGAAAAACTCCCCAGTTCCAATTTCCACAAATTCCTGGAAAAGCAGGCAAGCCTTTGTGCCTCCATCCGTTAAATATAATTTGAAGGAAATTGTTGTTTAAATAATAAGGGGAAGTCTCTTTTTTTTTGAGGGGGAAAACCAGAAAACTGAGTAGAGCTTTTTTATATCAGGTGCTGTGTTCATGTAATGAGTTTTTCTGTGGTGTAATAGTTTTCAAAACAGGGCAGCCAAGAATTCCCTTTTCCAGTTATCTATAAATCAGGGCTGGAGAAAGAAGAAACAGTTCCAGAGCGTGGTATGCATCAGTCTGAGCAATCACTCCAGCAAGTCAAGCAGGTAAACAGCTACACAGCATTAATTAGCAAAAAAAAAAAAAGGGTCAGCTGAGAACTGGATACAGAAATAAGAAAGCTTAAAACTCTGCCAACAAGACACACTTATCTTTTTAAAGAGGGGGGAAAGGCAGCTACCTGAAATTGTAGGGGTCACCAGAAGAAGGCAAGGAGATGAGAGAACAGAGCAGTACAGAGAGAGCAAGGGAGGAAGTCGCCTGAACAGAGAGGAAGATAAGGGTTAGAAATTGGGCAGGGGGCTTGCAGGCAAATATGACATAATTATACAGATATACGCAGCTGCAAACTGGCACAGAAAGAGCTCCAAAGCAAGGAGGTGAGGAGGCAAAGGTAAAGGGAAGAGGGGGGTCTAGACCTGACTGTGGCAGCAGAAAACAGTTTTGGTGCTAATTTTTCTTTTCCCACATTCATCTGGATAAAAATAACGACTGAAATGTGAGTCCAAGAGGCAAAGGATGGGAAAATATACCACACTAGAAGCAAAAGATGACCCAGTTTGGATAGGAGGTTTAAGCAGAGGGAAATCAAGAGGAGAGAAGGAAGCTTGGAAACTTGTGTAGAGGAGATAACAGCAGGATTTAGCAACCATAAGGAATAGGAAGGGGGATGGGTAAGGAGAGGGGAGTTAAAAACAACAGAGTTGCAGCTATGTTTCATGGCACTAATTCAGCAAAGAAATGGCCTCAAATGGATGTAAACAATGGACTATTCATTAGGGGTTTCATTCCCTGCAACCCAGCAAACTATTGTCTACAAGTTTTAAATACTCCCTTCACACACACACACACAAACTAAATTACAGAAAACACGAAACATCAGATAATCTCAACAACATGCCTTAAAATCACTGCCCTCAAGCATGCACTATGCTTGGCAGACTCTTCTTCCAACCATCTGCCAGCACGTGGAGGAAAATAAATAATTAATACACATCTGGGGGCAGACTGCGTAGCTACAGCACCCAGCCTGAAATTCATGCAAAAGTACAGGACAGGCAGTGACTTAACAGCACAGGTGGATTGAGCTCTGGGGAGCCTTCTCAAGCTGTCCCACCCTAAGCATCCTGTCCACCTTGCCTCAGGAGCCTCCCACACAGACAGAAGGTGATGTGTGCTTCTATCTCTATCCATTAGACAGGGCAGATAAACCAGCAATTCAGAATTTGGGGCTACATTTTCAGTTGCAGAAGGTACAAATGCACATTTCCTCCTGGTGCCTCTGTTACAGTAAGGGCCAGCTTGGATAGGTAGAAAATATGTCTGACATCTGTATTTGCTCATCAGAGCTTTGTCTGTTAGACCTCTCCAGTAACATCTCTTCCTGAGCACCAAGGCACACAACAGGGCATGCAGGTACTATCCCTATATCCTTCTCTTGTTCTCAGAGGTGATTTGGCTCTTTGGACTGCTCTACTGCCAGCACTCATTGCCTCCAATCCACAGTCCCTCACAGGGAAGGGTTTTGTGCCTTCCCAGGAAAGGGGTGGCAACCGTGGGAGGCATTTCTAAGGGCCAGACAGAAGAAGAGGCAAGGGACTTAGGTTTTCTTTTTCCTCACCTATATGAAGACATCTGCATAAAGGACCTTTCCTATTGAGTCCTTCCTGTATTCATGGGCACAGGCTCAAAGGAGAGATCTGCAGAGCACAGGCTGTACACCCTCACTCAGCATCTCTCATGCCTGGCAGGATATGACCTGTCTTTCAGGAATACAGCCAGACTGTCTCGAGGACTGCAGGAAAAAGCTCCTGACAAGAGGCTGTCTTGCAGCTTTTCCTCCTTTTGCCCAGGTCCAAAGTCACATTAGCACAGTGCCTCTGCTTGGTGTGTTACATCACTTTGCTCCCACTAGGAATTACACAAACGTAAGAAGACTTTGGACTCCCTTCAGGTTTTCACCCAACTTCTTCAAACCCCGACTCCTTGCACTGAAGCTCTGTGGAGACGAGGGAGAGAAGAGACAAGTCTTTTCTTATCCTTAGTTCTCTAGGCATATGGGTAACAACAAAGCACCTAATTTTGTTTTGTCTGTTATCCAGAAGCGCTGCGTGTTTCATTGAGCAGCACTGGAAGCACGCAAACAACATACAGCCCACACAGGAAAAAACTGGCCAGGAAAAGTGGCAGGAGGGGAAGAACTCGACAGTTTTAATTCAATTTGTGTCTTTCATATTGCATGGACTCACTGTTCGTGCTATGCAGTGCACAAGCGGCACACACAAGAAATCACTGCCCGCCACACTGGGAAAAATAAGGACAGATAAGCTGAAAATATGCAGATTCATTTATGGTTCCCCTCTCATGCTTCACATTTAGGGCTCACAGAGTATCCCAGTATAGCAATCACACACTGACAACTACTACAGTTTAGGGACACCTTCACAATCGCCGCACAAGCAGCAGGAAGCAAAATGCTTGCGTACAACACCAAAATTCCCCTTTTCAGCTCCCTGAAAAGCCCCCAAGGTTGCCCTCAAAGGCAGCCTTTAGGGTTGTAGGAGATGAGTCCCAGAGCTCCTGCAGCTCTGTGTGTGTTTTAATTTTAACCTAAACTTTCAGTGTGAAGGGAACAATATTTGTACTTCTTTTCACCGTAAAGATAGCCACCAAAATGTGAACTGAAGGTTCGGCAGAAAAACTGAGGAAGCGCAGAGAGCGGGTGTTGTAAGTCACATGTGGTCTCCAGCATATGGGTAACAGTCACACGTAAATAAGGAAATCAAAAGTCAGTTCACTACTACCCTTTCCAAAATTAATCTCTTCTACTGCTTCCCACGAATATCCAGCTTCGAAGGCTGAGTGTCCAGTTGCAGGAAGAGGCAAACAGTAGAAAACATACACAGGGAAATAACTTCAGTTTGTTCTGCTCCTCTTTTACCCAAAGTCCTTTTAATTAAGTGTTTTTCACTGAGCTATATAAGAAAAGGAAGCAGGGGAGAAAGGGGGCAGTGGGAGGAGGGAAGGGGGAAATACAGCATTTCCCATCAGCTCTACCAAAGGAAAGGCATGGTGGGGAAACAGAAGAGGTGGCTGCAGAGCTCCTCCAGCCAGACAAGTGCAACTGAGCAACGAAAAGGAATAACACATGGAGATCCACAAAAGAAAAACCAGCACACAGGGGAAAGACCAAGAGAATACACAGGAAAGGAAAAGAGGGTGAGGAGGCTCTTTAAGGAGGTTCTTCTGGTGTGACAAATGACTGAGGAAACAGCCAAACACATACAGCAGTTTAAGAATCAAACAGAAGCAGCTGAAGGTTTGAAGAAAGCATCCAGACACAGAGAACGGGTTCTGAGGAAAAACCATGGTCTGGAAAACCCCAAGAAAAGAAAGACTAGAAAGGAGGTGATAATGAGAAGGTTAAAAAAAAAAAAAAAAGAGAGAGAGAATACAGTGGTTTGGCTTTCTTTTACACATTGAAATCTTGACTCAAGTTCATGTCGAAGTTTAAGAAGAGAGCCTCAAATCTCAAATTCAGCAGAAAAGATCCAAGTTTGAATTAGTCAGCCCATAAAGGATATTTAGTCACCACCTCTAATCAGCCTCCTATCACAACCAAGGACATGCCAAATATCTGAAGTAGACTAGGTTTAAAAACTAAAACAGTACCAGAAATAGTAACAATTCCTGGCTGACTCACATTTTCATTTTAAGCTACACACATTACCCATTCAAAGGATTTCATTTGAACATTGTTATTGTTGAAACTTGTTGGTTTGCCTTTTTTTAGTAGCTAAGATGAGGAGGAACAACATTTCCTGTACTATGGATGAGATGCTTTTTTGATCATTACGGGGTTTTTCCTTCCTCCTGTTCCCAGCCCTCAAACACCTCTATTGGTGGGAACTTTCCTTGCAGACACTGTCCTTCCCAAGCACAGACTTGGAGAAAAGGCAATTTTCCTTGAAGAGTTTTAACACAGACATGGGGGCTGATGAAAATGGTTGCTTGGGTGTATGCACTGTGTGAGCCAATGAAGCTGCAACCAAATGTCTTCACTCTTTCTCTTGTAACTTGATACCTGGCTTTAGCGATCCCTCCAGCTCTTGAATTAGGAATGGAAAATATGAGAGCTCTGCTTCGCAACAAAGGTTTAGAGACAGGGGGAACTAAAAAAAAAAAACCAAGATATATATTAGAGCTACTTGCAAATGGTATTTGTTTTACACTGGACTTAAACACCTGACAACACCACATGCAGGCTCTGAGAACCCACACATACTTAAGTACATCCATGCTACAAAGCACTGCTCAGCCCTGTCAGAGATGGTGGTTTGAAGCCTTAGCCTCCATCAGGCCTAAAGACTGATTTCTAAAGCCATTCCCTTTACTTTGTACCTCCCTGCTCCAACTGCTCTGGGTGCAAATAATGGTGTTTAAAAGCAAGCAGCTACCGCTAGCTGCTGAGGGAACAAGATATTAAAAATGCCAGTAGCTGCTTTTGTGCATAACTGCAGTTTGTCGCGAGAGTTAAACAGGATGCTGGGCTGAAAGCTTTATGAAAATGGTGTCCCTAATTGTCACAATCAGTCCCAAGTCCTCTGAAAAATATTTTTAAAGCATCTCCCTAGTCGTATCTCTTGTTACATGCTCTCAGCCACACAATTGGCAAATTTCAAATCCTGAAACAGAGCACAAGGAACCTTCCCCGAACACAAGCTCTCACGGCAGTTTGCGGTATTCCCGGTATTCCCAGACCCCCCTTGTGCACCAGGGAAGGATATAGTGCGTCCACAGGCTCACCAGGAAAAACCTTTTCCCTGAGCATTGTGGCTCAGCCATTTCAGTGACACAATTACAGCATTTGCCAAGGAGCTTGCATCATGTAACACGCTGCGAGGCTTTTCACGGCAACGCTGCTCGCGAAGCTTCCCTTCAGGGGCCCATCCCCAAAAGCCCTGCTGCAAAACACTGCAACTCCCAGCCCCCTGCCAGCTTCCCCAACTCTGCAGGAACAGTAGCAGGGATCCTGCACCTCTATTGCTCCTTTTTTGAAGGAGGGTCAGCCCTGCTGCGTTCGGTTTAACGCTGCCTTTCCAGAGTTTACAGGAAAGATAACTGTCACCTTTCAGAATATCACCAGAGTCAACTTGGCAAGAAGGTTTTGATGTAAATAAGGTGGAAAAGTGACAGGGAACCAGCAAAAATACTTTTGCTGCGTTCTCAGAAATATGAATTTGTGGTACCTTCGGCTCGTTTGACAAGAGGTCAAATTTTAGCTAATGCACGATTAAATTCTGCCCATGGAGCCATACGATGATAAAGGCAGGTAATGTTGAAGATCCAGGTGGAAACAAAGCTTAACTTTACCTTCTTCCACTACAGCATAAGAGCACTCATATTTACAGACTGGTGACAAGATTTCTAAAATAACATGACCTGACATATGTCAATAAACCCATAGCTTTGTTGGGATGGTGAGAAACGAGCAGCGAGCAGTGCGAACTAAACAGTACAAAAACACAGCAAATTAAGCAGTTTGTTCCTGAGTTGAGGTTTGTAGAGATCTGATGAGCTGCAGGATACTGGCTCTCCATCTTGCTTCCAGCTGCTTCTACAGATGTCCAGGCTCCTCACTGCCAAGAAGAGCTAGGAGGCTAGTGAAAGCAGCTGGAAGAGAAGGAGGTGGAGGAGGAGTCAGGCTTGCAGCCTCTGGGGAGGGCACAAAGAGGAGGAGGAGGAGGGAAGCAGGCACTGCCCACAACTTTGGCAGAAGGTGCTGACCAGTAGGAAAAGGCGTAATGTCCAGGGACAGGGGAATGAGGAACTTTGGAGTATTTTTTTCTTTTTTTACTTCGTGTTTTTTCCTGTTTTCCTTTTTTTCCAGGGGAGCCAGGACAGAAAATTAGGTCATCGAGTAGCATCCCTGCAAGAATGTGGGAGCAAGGAGGGCAGAGATTCAAGAAAGAACCAACAAGGAGAGGGAGAGAGTCAGAGAGTCAGAGAAATAAAGTGATCAAATATTAGTGGTGGATGCAAGCACAAGAGAATCGCTGAGCAGATGGGAGGAGGGAAGAAGAAATGATTAATAGGGAGTGTGAGGCCCTTCCCCCTCCCTCAAGCAGGACTAATCACGTGGGAGACAGCTAAAATCTTACTTCCTAATATTGCTTTGCTGCGGTAGCTCCTACATGATGGGGGAGAGGGAGCCCACCCCAAGACAAAAATCTCCCTAAAAGATGGGAACAAACCCCTTGCAACAACATGACCACCATGTTTTGGCTGCTGGTGCTAAAGGGACATCAGTCAGGATGCATCTGTCATACCCTGAGACCTGATACCTGGTGCTCCTGCAGGACCACCAAGTCGTGCAGTGAGTCTAAAGCAGCGTTCCAGCTTTCACCCAGGTCACCTCTCCTGCCTTACAGAGGACAGTGACCGGCCTTTTCATGCGAGCCAAACCCGAATGTTGAACTTCCCTACATCAGGAGCCAAAAATCTCACTGCCTGACGTCAGAGCACACCTCTGACCAAGCATTTGTGAGGCTGCACCTGGACACGAGTCCACCGCCTCCTCAGCACAAAAGCGCAGGGCGAGCTGAGCCATCCCACGGATCGATCGGAGGGGCAGGTCAGCCCTGCAGCTGCTCTGCTCTCCCCGGCTCACAGGGCCAGACCAGCTCTCCTGCAAAGGCTCCCTTCGCACCACGTGTTTCTCAGGCTGGCCACCACAAAACAGGAGAGAAGAAGGAACGTCGCCACAGGAAAGCAGATCCAGATAAAGACATTTGCTAAAAAGAGGCTTCTGTGGATTTCTGGTGACAGCCTGTCACCGGGACTGCTCTGCATGAAGCTCCCACGAGACACAACTACACAGGCCTGTTCCTGAAATATATGCTAAACAGTTTATTCCTTCCCATGTTTTACAGGTGCTACCATGTCCATACATTCCCTCATTTTTTTCTGCCCTGGACTGAGCAACTGTGATACCTTCATTTTCTCTGTATAGGTCATGTCTGCTAAATGATCCATTCATGCTATTTTCCTCCCCCTTTTTTTTCCCTGACCCACTTTTGAATTGTTTTGCTGTTTTTAAAGGCTATGAGCAGAAAACTGGTTCAAGACTCCAGCTGAGACCTCACCAAGCTGAGCTGAGTGGAAGGATCGCTGTACCCTCTTGGTTATAAACCCCAGCTTGCCTTTTTCATAACTGTTTGAGCCTGGTGACTCACAGTCAGCCTGGAATCCACCATCAACTCTATCCCCTCTCTGCAGAACTGCTGCTCAGTCAGCCATCTCCCATGTTGGGTCTGGGCAGCCCATTTTTCTCAACTAAGTTTACAACTTTGTGCTTGTCCTTATTTTTTTCCAGGTGATTTCTCCACTTTGTCAATATTTTGAATTGTAACCCTGTTCTCAAGAAAACTCAGAGCTCCCCCCATGTCAGTATCATTTGCAAGTGTAATCAGTGCCCACAGCAGAAAAATCCCCAGTGTGTGTTATTTCTGAGAGGACACACGTGAATTGACCACTGTGGACACAGACTGGTCCCAGTGTGTTTGTGACACTGTACCTCACAAAACCCATTCCCTGGAATCTCCCCTGAAGTAACCTGAGAGCCACAAAAAAGTGTAGAGAAAGAAGCTGTTAAGGGGATCACGCAAATATTCTCTGCCACGGGACATAAAAATACTTCAGATCAAGTCCCATGCTGCAGTTTAACTCAGTGTGAGGGAGATGACCAGAGCCGATTAAAAGAAAAGAGAAAAAAAAAAAAAGGTGCAAAAGCCTCAGCAAGACAAAAGTGAAAAGGAGCATTTGTTTGTTTATGATGGTGGAGCATCCAGAAGAACTGTGATGTCTCGTGCCAAGAAACAGGCACGTTCCCCTAAAAGCTTTCACCAGCAAGCATCACTCCTTCTACAGTACTCATCAAAACTAGTTATATTCACACAAGGCACCTCTTCCACCAGACATTGTTTCTCTTCAGGGCTTTGACACTACACTAGGATGGTGGATACGCTTTAGACTGATACGAAGTGAGGAAAAATTCAGCTGTGGCTAAAGACAAGGAGGCAGTGACAGGCAGAAGCGGTGGCTGTGTTTGCCTTAGACAACTGATCTGTAGGAAAGGACCTGCAGGCATTTCACACACAAGTTCTGGTCACCATATATAGCTCATGGGCAATATGGCAGAAGGGCACTTTGATCCCAAGCAGTGTTTCAGGGCAGCAAATTGCAGGTGTCCTACGGGACACTGCTTATTAATCCTGTAGCACAACATACAGGGCTATAAATTCCATCAATTGCCCACTGTTTAAATAAATTAGTTCTTAAGAAGAGGAGCATGCTTGGGCCAGTTATAAACACCTGACTCGAGTCCATCTGATCCCTCCCCCATTTATATGCAGGTGGAAAGGCTTTGACTTTACACTGGGAAATAAGAGGCTCAAAATTTGACATGTCCTTTTACTCCCAGTGTCCACGCTTAAGAGAAAAAAAGAACAAAACCCAGTCTGTGTCTGTGTTTTTAGATTTGAATCAGTAGCACGTGGGACAAGCCAAAATGCCAGGAAAGTAAGGAAATCCTGAATCCTATGGACCCCCAGCAGAAAAGTATCTGGTCATAATGCCAGTGGGGCTCCAATGCTTTCCTTATGAATAAAAAGCCTTCTTTAGCATAGTATATAGCTGCAAGATTGCCAAGAGATTAATCATAATCACAGCACTGCAAACCTTTGCTTTGGACCATTTTAGCCTCAGAATGACCGACTCCTACCTCTGAGGCCAGATGGTGTAACCACTGGCAAACCAAACAGTACCCGCGGTGTTTTGCAAGATGATGATGGTGACAGTCTAGAAAAGTACTGCAAACGGATCACTTAAAGCAATGGGAATGTATTTTATTTATTCCTTTATGCCAGATCATTTCAAAACTGCTGCAGGAGATTGCAGTAGAGAGAAACTTAGAGTTTTTGTTTGTTTATTCCTCCTTAGGGTAGAGCAGCCTCACCAAATGAAGGTTACACACAGAAGGGGGGGGGTGGAAGAGTTCAATACTCTCTGTCATTTTTTGAGGATTTCTTTCCTAAGCTCGACAAAGCTTTGTAGTTTTTCATGCTCCACACACCGTATGACTCCCCTGATCAGCAAGATTTACTGCATTCGGAAGTCCTGGGTGGAGTGCTCCAGTAGAACTGGACCACTGCTACAGCCGGATTTAAAGTGATGTCAGGAAATGGGTGGGGGCAGGGAAGGGGAGCACAGCAAATGACACAGCCCACAATCAGGAAACTCACTTGGCGAGATTTGTGGAAAACCGGAGGTGTACAGGAGTAAAGCCCCATAAAGCAGTGCTCCGGCTGCTCCCACCGCTAATCTGTTCCCGTTATCGGAGCTCAAAGAAAAGAGGACAGTTGCCAGCTCTGGAGAATTGGGAGCGGTGCCAGCTGACGACACGCTGTGATCGGCAGCCGCTTGGGTCTGGGTGAGGTCTGTTATCATGTGATGAGCGCTTGATAGCGAGGGAACGGGGAGGAAAGCACCCACTACACACAGCACCTACGCTCTCCTTATTGAATAGAGGTGAGAAGGATGCAGCAGGAAGGAAAAAGAAAAAAAAAAAGGAAGCATCCTGCAGCAGTAAGGCAGATACAGCAGATGACTATTACAGAGGTAGTTTTCCCAGAGATGGCAAAAGCCAGGAGGTTTCATGGCAGCACAGATTAGGCAATGCCACCCTGAGCCAGAGGCAGCTGCAGTGCTACACCACTTTCAGAGGGAAATCTGGTGAGACAGAAGTGAAGTAGCAAAGCCTTTAACACCTGCAGACAGACCAGCAAATCCTCTACATCTCACCAGAGAAGGGGTGACAGTGAAGTCACCCCAGTCGATCTGTTCATGGAGTTTGGGGCTCTCAGGTAACCAGCCCTGCTCCTCCTCAGATGGCGTGTGTGTGATAGGGGCCGAAGTGAAGAGGGAGCCTTGGGAAGGGAGAGGATTGGATGTGGCAGAATGCTCACATAACACACACTTTTTTATGTTCCTGCAGCAGGAAGCCCAGTACACACACGTTTTTATCTCAAACTGTCAAATGGCCTCTGGACACCCCATGTGAAGGCTGCCAATATCTGAATCTCTGGATATCAGCTCCCTGCTATGAGGTTATATGCGCTGCAGCAACTTGCAGAGGAGTGTGACTTTCTTGTTCCTACACTGAGGAGTTACCTAGAGACAAGCAACCTAAAGTAGAGAAGCTCCCAAGATGGGAACATAATCACTGCAGCTTCTTGATGGTAACACTGTCACTTCTGGAGCCTGGGGATTCATGGGGGTCTGGCTGTGCGCAAACATCTATGTCTGGACACACAGTTCAGTGCCACACATCTTACAAGTTAAACAGATATGTCAGAGGGATGGTAAAAGGAAGTATAATCATCAGGAATTAAACAGCAAAGGGAATAGCAAATGCAAGAAAGCAAAGGGAATGTTTAAGGGCTGGGAAACTCAACTTGGGTCTCCTGAGTTGTCCTCTCATGCTGCACATCTCCTCTCCTCTCCTGTATTTCAGTCCACTGGAAGACACCTGTTTTGGGGGGATTTATAAAAAATTATCCAGCTAAGCATCTGTGCTGTTAAGTTGCTTAAGTATAAACCAAAAGGTTTTTCCCTCTGAAGAGACCAGTAAACCCAATGAAAAAGCAACACAAGTAGCTTTGAAAGGCAAAAAAAGGTATTAGCGTAGCATAATAGTGACAAATTTGGAGCAGCAAAGATAAGATGGAAGTTTGTATAACATAGACAAGAATTAAAGCAAACACTTCCAAAAAGAGGACAATTCAAAGGAATGAATGTCTCTGAAGTCATGGATATTCTCACAACACTCTGTAGTCATAAAACATTAGGTACCAAACAATCAAAAACCAAGTGTTTTGTTTAAGAGCACCTTGGCCTGGAAAGATACTTCTGTGGGCATCAGATGGTTTTTGGTGAACGAACAGGAGTGCATAAACAGCTCTGCACTGCACACAGAGATTCAAAGCTATGAGTTAGTAGATCTAAGAGCTCAACCAGGTTAGAAGCAAGAGGATCACAAATGGAAATCTTACTGATGGCAGGCCTGACTTTTCACCAAGGACCACATTGAAAAGAAATAAAAAAAGCCTCTAAGACTATGCACGCCTCGGAGCATCCCACTCAGTATGCAAAAATGTTCTATTTCACATGCTCAGTACCCCCCAA
Organism: Lepidothrix coronata; assembly: GCF_001604755.1. Lineage (NCBI taxonomy): Eukaryota > Metazoa > Chordata > Aves > Passeriformes > Pipridae > Lepidothrix > Lepidothrix coronata. The sequence continues at coordinate 2,453,789 of NW_016690251.1, forward strand.
AAACTGAATGCTTTTCATTACTTCATTTCACTACCAAGTAGTTATTCACTGAGAACACAGGACTGAACCTCCTTACGTTATTCTGCTAAGCAAAATAAATTGAAAAATAAAATAATAGTAAAAAAACCTTCCTTCATCCATTATACTCACACAGAAAACTGAAAGATTTACTCTCCATAGCTGTTTTTTCTCAAACACTTACACAGACATGCACATCTAAAAAGTGAGGGCCCAACTAACACTTTTTTGATAGAAATTTCCCCTTCCAAACCAGCCATCCAGCAGGCTCACAGGACAACCCAGTCCTGCACATTCATGACAGATATCACTGGTGGTTTGGCAATCTGATGTAAGGCAGGCAGATAATTTAAAACCACATATTTGACTTTCCAAGAGACAGAAAATACTTGGATATGCTTAGTAAAAACACAGCTGACCCTGAGATTGTATTCTTTTTGAGACTGTTTAATCAGGCTGTGAGTCACACATGCTACAACAGCTCACGACGACGTTTGGACAGAACCAAGCTTTATTCCCAACTGCAAGATGGTGGGGTATGGTCCCTTGGCCTAGAGGAATCTGTTTTTCCCACTGATCAAAAGAAGTCAAAATTAGAGGCACAAAATCAATCAGTTGTGTCTGTCTGAGTGGTACTTGGAAAGCTGTTGTGGGCACTATAACCTAACACTCCCCTGTGTACACTGTCTCTGCCATGCAAAACCAGTACAGTCACTACCTGAAACCAGAATCACCAGTTTGGTTTAATTTTGTATGTCTAGTTATTGGTAGTTCTCTTTCTCTCTTTAGGTGTCTGTGCTCCTGCTTAATTACTCCCAAGTCTCTGCCTCTGGGCAGTGGCAACTCTTACAGTCACACACCCATATCTTCAGTTATGGGAAGGAAAATATCTTCTACCCCCTTTACACACCAAGTCTAAACTCTTTAAAAAAAAAATGGGTCAGCAGGTGACACCGACTCCATTACAGTCAGGAGCAGCTGACTTCCCAGGGCCCAAGTTTCATACCAACTGTTCAGCTGATATCCAAAAAAACATTATCATCTCCATGGAGTAATTCACACATTTTAGTGGCTGGTGGCTTCAAAAACGGCACTGACTTCAGCAGCATTGGATGTACCAGACTTTCTTTTTGCCTTGCTTTGCATTTGAGTCGTCTTCAAACCTGAAAGTAAAGCTTCTCAGTTTTGCCCAGTTTAGATTTGAAATCATGCACAGATCCTGAATTTTGTGACATTTATGACTAACTGCTATCTCAGGCTCATTTAAAATCACTGCTGAAATTTGTCCTTTGGAAAATCTATTAAAAAGAAAACCTGAAGTCAAACAGATCTTTGACCAGTCAGTTTCTTGAACAGAAAGAGGAAAACAGAAGAGAAAGTATTTTTGATATATACAACCAAACAAACCCAAAGCTTTAAAAAGAGCATGCACTTGAGAAGGGAACATACGTCATTAAAATATTTCTGTGCTCACGTATACCTAAACACAAAGGACCACATCATATGTCAAGTTATACTGCAAAACCAGCCCTACTAATGTCTGATCATAACTAGGGAAAAAAATCTGACCTGTTAGGCAAAATCAAATCAACTGAAAAAAGCTGAAATGTGAATTCACTGTCAGAGAGTGGCAGCTCAAAGGACCAGACTGAAACTACACACTAAAGCTTAAGATGAAATAACCAGAATCCAGAGACATCCTCTTCTCCTTGGAACCTACACACATGCAGCTTTCCTTTGGTGAATTCACAGGTAATTTTTGCCCCTGCAAGCTTTTTGGTATATCACCCAACAGAAGTCTTGCTAACAGTATAAAAATTATCAGCAACCATGGCAAGAAAAAATTCAAAGCTTGAGCCCCTTGAATCCCTCCAGAATGAGGTGACTTCAGTTTAAGGCTGAATGACCCAGTCAGAAAACCACAGGGGTATTCTACCCATGTTTATGTCGACACAGAATAAGAAGAATGCTTTCTAAATCGTTTCGTTAAGGGGTTGTGGCTTTTTTTTTTTTTTTTAATCCTGTAGTTTTCAAGCAACTGTTAAACATGCTGTACTGATAATAGATGAAAAAAGAAATGCATGAATATTTTGGCTTCAGCCTTCATTAAAGACACATAGAGCAGTATAAGGCTTCCTGGTCTTTGATACCATCGGTGTCAGACCTTACACTTCCATGCCTACAGCCATACCCCCTTTAGCTGTGATCCAGGCAGTTCCTGCAAGGCAAGCAGGGTCAGGCTGGGTTAATACGCAAAGGAGAGGCCCCCGGGGAAAGATCCAAGTGCTGCAGACACTAGAACTGGTAGTGATGCAGCAGCACTGCTCTTCTCTCTCATGCACTGCCTATCCCCAGGGAAGCTGCTGCACAGTCACCTGGCTGTGTATCTGCACTACGGTCTCTTACAGCCCAACAACTCTGTGTGGGCATTGAAGGAGACACAAGATGCCCTTATGCAACACACACAACTCCCCTTTCAGAGGTGATACCACATTATCCATAGAGGAGAGGATAAGGCAGAGCACCTTGTACATCACCTTGCATATCCCATGTTCACTCCTTGCCCTACAGCCAAACCTGGAGTAAGGAAAGTTGAACCGAAGAACGAGCAGGTTTTTGTAACTTGGAAAAAAACCAAACCAGCCAACAACCAACAGTCCACACTTTGCAGAGAAATGAAACTTCTCAGCCAACTGTTAAGCTCTCATGCCCTGATCAGCTCCTATTTTGGGCTACCCTAATTTCCTCACTGTTTCTACGGGACACAGTGAAATTCTCCTACCTTTCATCCCAGTGCCACGTGTGCTGTCGTGCTGTCACACGGCTGCTGTGTTCCACCCCACGCCAGGCTGTGGCAGAGGAGAGAGGAACAGCTCCCCTCTTCAAGAATCTATGATTTCCAAAGGCCTGTCATTAGGCCTATTAGAAATATGGACTGTTATTTTTGTTAGTGTTATTAATGTAACATAAGGGAAAAGGTGCCTGAAAAGCATAGAAACTCTTCTTTAGCGTTTATTTGTGAACAAGCTCTAAAACCCTTTGGGAAATGTTTACAGGAACCTTTAGTATCAGTTAATAACATGATTTGGTTTATATGCCTGGAGTACATGTGGTAATTCCTGCCACTCCTGTCATTTTGACTTGACTGGAGATGATACAAACTCTGAGCGACGTTTAGCTAAAAAAAAAGTTGTAATCCTTGCAATGAAAGGAAGCTGTAAAAGTTAGATGAGGAAAATCCCCAGAACTCTCAAATATCTCCCCCTCAGAGCCAAGGTGATTTCTTAGTCATGCAGCTTTAATAATGGGACTTCCTCAGGGACACAGTATTAAACATTTAGAGGAAGCATTTGAAAAGAAACTGTATTATCAACCTGATTTCTAATCTTTTCACTTTCAGTTACTTAGAAGTACTACAGGGTTACTTCTAAGTGATGCTAGAGTGACTATGCTTGGCATTCTGCAGGGGGCAGGGTCGAGGGGGACATACTCAGCTTCTCTCTCATTAATATTTCCTACAGATAAAGTTCAGATTTTCATTTTTATCGATTGACATTTTTAATTTATCAGTCCACTGGGTTGTTTTTAATATTGAAGAACAGTGCCTTTGATAGAGCACTATATGAAAACCAAAAGAACTAACAAAGCAAGTTCCAAAACACAGTTTCACTTTCCCCTGTTCTTGCACTAGGTAGTCCATCAGAAACTCAGCCTTCTAAAAAACATATATGAAAATGGAGGGGACAGGAAGAGAAAGCAAAAGCAAACCACGGAAGTCCTTTTCTGTTGCAGCTGCCTGCAGGCTCCAGGATCATTGCCACACACACTCAGTGTGTATTTAGAAGGAAGAAAGAACTGGATTATTCTATAAGGCTGATTTGAGTGAAGTATAAGATAGTACCACTTCAGGTTACCTTTTGATGCTGCTAGAAGAAAATCTCCAGATAAATCATTACAAGGGTCTTTAAAATTCTCACATCGGGAAATTGCACATGAAATAGCCTCAGGAACTCCCCATCGTTCCCCCCAAAAATAGATCTGAAGCACAGCATCACATTACTGTATATTTTCCCTCTGTATATCACAGGCACTCTACAACCTGAGAGTTGTAGATCACTACTTGTTAGGAGCTGACCAGTCTGAGATATATTTTACTCTTGGATGCACATCATTTTTTTTTCCCACTGACCTCACATTTGACATGAAATAGACCAAATCTCCACATATTCCTCTACATTTGGTTGGGTTTTTTTTAATTTGATGAAAAAATTAAAAGTACACAACCAACTGGTCTTAAGAGGCAGCAGAGAAACCCAATGCCTTACTTTAAAAAAGCAAAACATACCAAAATACCTTTTGTCTGTTCCATCCAAAGGGAAACCTAGCCAACTCCAAAGCAAACTACAAAATAAAGCAGGGTCTGTATCTATGTTTACATATTCCATGTCCCTGTGAAATTACATACATATATATTTTCCCTTCCGGTTGCTCTGGAAAATACTGCCACCATCAAGGAAATCTGACAGAACAAAGGAAAAAAACTACAAAAAACCCCCAACTAGTGAATCAACAAAACACTGTTGAAAGGCAGAAACAAGCTGAAGAATAGATCGTGAAAGAAAAGTGTTCTCTGTAATATCTCATTTATAGTAACTTTCTAAGTCAAAGCTCAGGGAAAATGTTTTCAGATTCACATGTTGATCTGCCTCTTGGCTATTTTGCTTAAAATGACATTCATTATCCACAAAGAAAAAAAAAACAACAAACAAACAAACAAACAACAACAACAACAATCCTGCCACTTGTGAGAGTTTGGGCCTAAGGAACTACCCCGAGCTGAGCTAAGCAGAGCCAGTGGTGCCGAGCCCAGCAGAGCCAGTGGTGCCAAGCCCGTGCCCTGCGATCGCGGGCGCAGCTCTGCTGAAGGCTGGGATTGGCAAAGCCACGCTCTGTGCTTGGCACAGGGTCCTGGCTCCTCTGCACGGCCCTGCCAGAGCCCAGCACGGCAGGAGGAAGCGAGCTCGGGCCGGCAGATGTTACCAACACTTACGCCTGTCACGAACAGAAAGGACAAGAAAAGTCTTGAAGAGGCAGCGACTTGTTTTCTTTGTCGGGGATTGGGAGATGAGGCTTGGAGGGGGGGAAGGGAGCAGGATGGCACCTCTCAGGATTGCTGCTCATTCAAAGCTGTCTTTGTCGGCGTGCCATTGCTTGACTATGATTGCTACCAAAAAGAAAAATAAAATCAGTATCATAATTAAAGCCATTCAGCCATTTCAATTAGACGCGTTATTGCAGTAATGAGAAAATTGAGTTTTTTAGTGGTAGAAACAGATATTTCGGTTGCAAGAACTTTATTGGGTTGGGGTTTGTTTGTTTTGTTGCCTTTTTTTTTTTTCCTAATCATACTTTTTTATTTCAGGTGAAAAAAAATCCACAAGGAATTTGCACTGGTAAAACTGGGGGGCCTCGGCAGGGAGTAGCGGTACTTGGAGTTGATCAGAGGACTGTGTGTTTTACCTGACTGTCCAAATAGCCCACAAATCCCTGTTTTGCTCAGTGTAGATCCATAAAAGTCCAATTTTTCCTGCTCATCAGTTTACCCCACCCTCTGCTCCAGTTTTCTTGATTTCTTCCTCCAGGTTGGGCTTTCATGGCATTGCCAACAAGAAGAAATCAGTAAGTTCTCTGTGCTTGACACTAACCTTAAAGAGACCAAACAAGAAAGAGAACCTTTCCAGTCTGAGAAAAAGACTATGGGGAACTTTGGGATCCCTCTGGGTGGGACAAGTCTCCTGATCAGTGAGACATGAGCAAAGGAGGCTATGAAGGCATCACATGCTCCACAGGACCACCTGCCCACTAGGGAGAAAAAATGTAATTAAAAAGAAAAAAAAAAAAGGAAGGAGCAAGCCATGGTGGCTAATTCTAAACTATGAAACAGGATCACTGTGGCTCCCTCCCTTTTTGCTCTTGCTGGTCTCTTCAGTTGGAAACCAACACTTTATACCAATAAGATATGATCACCTGGGCAAGGTATGAAACCAGGCCTTGAAAATGTTCTTGGGTTTTTGAGTTTAGGTAGAGCCAATGCAAGTTGCAAAGTTATTCCACTCCTTCACTTTGTCGGAGTGTCTTAAACAAGAAACCCCCAAATCCCCAAAATCTACTGGGGACTGTCCTCCACCTCATTAAACTCACTGATGTGCTGCTGTAGCAGACACCGAACAGGTCTGGGAGCAGCTCAGGCCTTACAAAGCAGCAAGGCTCCAGTGGCAAAGGCTGGTAAGAATCCTCCCTCCCTCAGTCTTGCCCAGAGCTATTTGTGCAGTCTGCTCCCATCTCACACTGCAATCAAGCATGGGGAGAGGCCGTCCTTACCATGATTCCTCACTACCCAGAGAAGTTGTAACCATTACAGAGGCACAGAAGGGGCAAAGGCAGGAGCGTGCAACATTTTCAAGTACTGAGAAGCAATTAAATAAGAACTTTTTTTTTAGCCCCGTTTGTTACATGGAAATCTTGAAAATATCAACCTGCAAGGATCAAGAATCATCTAAGAACAAAAGGAAGCACTCAGCATCATTTCTTTAGAAGCCTTGCAACATTACTTTGACTGGGCTGACCATAAGATTTTTCTGAATCTTTGGCGAAGGATAATTCCTTTTAAGATGCACGACAAAACCATTTCAAAATTACACCTCGATAGCAAACCAGCCTATTTAAGAGCCTTTTTATGGCTTTCTCCATAAAACCAAAAGAAAATTCAAAATTTTTTTCAACTGGTTAAAATTCCACATTATTGGATACCTGGCCACATTAAAGCCAAACCTAATGTAACTTCGCTCAATACAAAGGGAACCATAACCTCAACAGCCATTCAGTAGACTTTGTTACATGAAGAGCCAAGCAGGGCTGGGTATCCAAAAGGCCATTCTGCAGGTTTCCAGCAAGAGGAAACATGCTGCAACATGTTTCCGACTTCTAGGTTAGGTCAAGGTTAGTGTGAGCAGCTCTGGCTAACTCTTACCACTGGCAGCAAATGCAAGTGTTACCCACTTGGAGGCAAAGTGCACAGACCTTTCCCACCACCTCATCTCCTTATTTAGAGCAGTATCAGGCTGGTTAAACAAGATGAGAGACAGTGAAGGAAGGCAGGGGGGGGGAAAAATAACATGAAGGACCTTTCCTACTGCATGTCTGCTCCCATTCAAGGCCTAACAGATCCTCAGGGAGGCTCCAGCTGAGAGACTGACTGCCTTTGCGAGCTGCTGGTACAGTTTTTGGAAGGGGAAGTTCTTCTGGGGGTTGTGACAAGCCCCATGCAATGCTCAATACTGCTGAAGTGACCTAGGACGAGATCCCTGCTCAGCTAAGGCCACTGTAAGAGTTTTGCAAGGCTACAAGTCACAATTTCACCCTCTGCAGGCACAAGCCAGACCCCCAGAAAAGCAGGCAGGCTGTGGGGAAGGCACTGACTGTCTCGTAGCCTATGACCAAACCACAGAGAAGGAAAGAGGTAATAAACAGACCTAAGGCAACCTGCTGCAGACTTTGTACACAGGTCACGTTGCCCAGTCTGTGTCATGCCTGCCTTTCTCCTACACACTGGCAAGTGCACATTTGCACAGGGCCAAAGTTGTGACTCTGGAGCTGCACGTGGGCCCTGAAGTGTAAGAAGGCTGCAGCTGGGGAAAGGTCACCTCACCACATGGATGCAGCTCCAAAGGCCTCATCACACACCCCACACATCTCCTGTGCTGCAGCAGAGCTCCAGCTTTGCCCACAGCCAGTCTGTCAGCTCACCTATGGTCAGCCTGGCTATTTAGCCTGAAATTTTGGAAAGTTTTGCTCCAGCCAATTCCTCCTGAACAAATTCCTTATCTAAGCTGTCAACTCTTCGGCTACTGCGAGCTCTCAAGCACAGGTTTTCTGACGGCTTGGCTTTTGGTCTCTTCTAAAATCAATCTAAAGTCCTGGGCTTTTCTCATAAATCAAGTGCAGTCAGGCCCTGCCACATGCCAGCCCCTCTGGGGAGCAGGATGTCAAGCAGCCACACGAGTCTCCAAGGACAGTCAGACTCACAGAAAGCCAGGACTTCCCTGGTTTTTAAAAGAGCTGCCATTCACCCTTTCCTTCCCCTCTGCAAGATCAGCAATCCCAGTTGTATCATTCTCTTAACAAGATGTACAGATCTATCCCACATTTGCTTTTGATCTCCATGAATCCCTTGAGAAGTGTGGGCTCAGACAGATCCTTGCTTTCTTGCCCACTTTCACAGAGGTTGGGAACTTTTGAGACTTCTGCATCCTCATCAGATTTGGTCAAAAGGCTCAAAAATTACTAATAGGACAGACACCACCCTAGAAAAAGTCCAATTTTTCTTTCCCTCTTGCATTCTTGTCCCTCCCTACTAAGACAGATTTTATGATTAACCTAGTCTGAATGTACCCTAAAAACAGATGTAAAAACGTGTACATTAGAAAATGTTAATATTGGCAGTTATTCACATTCCTTTCCAGGATTTCACAAAACCCTTAAATCCCTGGTGACAGGACCTAAATGGAATATTAACTTTTTGCTATCTTTGCAAGAGTACAAGAAACAAAGCAGAAGTTGATGCTCCATTATTTATATCCTTGAAATACTTACTTGGAAGTGTCACTGATTCAAGAATAGCCCATCAAATAGTTATTCTGGTAGGTTTATCAACTTTTTTTACTTTAACATTCTGACTTTCTGTCACACAACACAATAATTTTCATGTTTGTTTTTCCTGTTACCAGAGCAAACCATTCATTTTTAACTGTTGGTTTTGGCACAGGAGGACTGTAAGTTCATAATGGAAATGTGTTTTCAGCGGTAGTACTGAACAATAGAAAAGTCTCTTTCAACTATTGGGTTATGAGGAGAACCAGCTGTAATTAAATTTAAGTCACGGTGGCTCTGTTTCAGAAATGCAAGTCTTTGCTAACTTTGCAGTCAAGGAGTTTGCAGCATTCCAGGAAAAGAGCTGCTTTTCTGAAGACCTTATCTGAAACCAGCACCACAAAATGGTCCCTTTATTCCAGCTTAATTTGATAATGATGAATAACCAAGTATCTTTCAAGTAAACCTTTTCTGGGTGTTGTGGTTGCAATGTGGGGCCTCAACGACTTATATACTCATATCCTCGTAACAGAAATGGAATACACAGGAACTAGTAAAAATCTTAGCATGGCCAGGCTCAGGTCTTTGAAAGACATCTACAGCTGAATAAAGCAAACATCAGGAATTAAAATCATAATGAAAGTGCTTAATTCAACACATTAGAAAAGTCAGATTTCATCATCTGCTTGATTGACTGTTCTACAGCACTTTAATTGTTCTCCAGCTTCCAAGAGGGCACGAATGCAAATTCTGCAGAGCAGCCAGGGCTTCGGAACCTGGAACAACATGGGAGAGAACGACTGCAGCTGATGAGCCGGGAATCAAAATACCCTTCGGTGCAAGACTTAGAAATCACCTCTCCACCCCATGTGAAGTTATCAGGAATTGCTCTATTATTTCTGTCATTAACCAACCATTCCTCCCCCCCCACCTTCGCACCGATTCCTCTCAAGTGCAGCCAGAGATTATCAAACCCAGCGATAGCCTTTCAACAGCTCGGCCAGTTGAAAAATCTCTCAAGTTGTGCTGCTATCAGCGCTCCGTGAGCTGACGTCAGGCTGTTGTTTACTGGGGATGGGACGGTGCCAACTTCCACTGAGCTGAAGACAGCCTTGTCCAGCCTCTTTTGGCTGTGCACAAGCGAGAGCTCCTTGTGTGCTCGCGTGTGTGCGCGCGTGGGAGAGAAAGGGTGTGCACACACGTCTGTCTGCGGGCACACACAAATGTGGGGGGGGAAAGAGACTGGTTTTAATTTTCCCCTGCGATACCAGAAATAATAAAAAAACCAACAACGACAACAAAAAAACGCAACACTTCATCTTCTCTGAAAAACTGCAGAGGAGAGAAGGGGAAACACTGACTGTTTTCTTGCAAGAGCTATCACAGTATGGATGAAAATATGGATGAAAACATAATGAAAAGCTTAGGATACCCCTAAAATCCCTACAAAGAAGCTTACACAATCAAATAATAAAAAAAAACTCCAATGCCTGTCCATCCATATAAGGATTAAGGTGAAAATTGGAATACTTGACAGAATAGAAGAAACAGCTAAGTTTTACAAGGAGTATTTAAGTTTTCAGAGTAACTGCATTGCCTTCCTCTTCTAAGACTATGAAAGCCCTGGGTCACTGTTAAGTACAATTACTTAATTAAATTTTCTGTATGAAAATATTCTAAACCATTAACCATCCAGAGGAAAAAAAATCCAACCAAGTCTGACTTTTTTGTAACTTTTGTTCGCTTACATTATTCTTTGTAAAGGGACACATTACATGATAGTATCAAGTTCTGTTTTCAAGCACAACTTCAATATGCTACAAATATAATTATCTCAATGGCTGTAAGGATCCATTTAAAGTTTTAAGTATTACACTGTCATTTCTGCCTGGGAAACTGCTCCAGCATATTTAAATTTGAGGAATACAAAATGCAATTATTGGCACCTCAGGTGACGTTTCCAGTACTTGCATCCAAGCGTGGACTGCCACTGTCATCTGAGTGAAAGAAGTAACTGTACTGAAGATTTTTGGTTCTGCTTAATGGCTTCTTCCCCTCATCACCTAAATATACACTCCCCTGCCTTCTTATTTCCCACAAATGCATTACAAGAGGATCTTCATCTACACACCACCTCACTCACCTGATGATTTTGACTCCATCTTATCCCATCTTCCCATGGAACTTCTCTGTCAAGTTTAAATAATTTCTCAGAAGTTTCTATTGAGTCAATTATCTGAAGAGGTTTTACAGACCATTAATACTGCTCTGTAGGTTAACCACAAACAACATAAATAATTGTTTTCCTCTTCGTTTAGGGAAGTAGAGTTTTAGATGCCCCCTCTCAACATCAGAGGCACAGAAAATATGCAAAACTGGGGAAGCTTAATTTGAACTACCAGAAACACTGAACTTAACTCCTGAGCTCCTATGTTCTATATTTTATTTACATTTATCAAGTCATCTATAAAAAAAGCTGGGAATCAGCACATCCATTCCAACAGCAAGACAGTTAAAACACGAGAGAAAACAAAATATTCAACCTTTAACATAAAAATATATGAAGACAGCACACAGACTACAACATGCAAGTTAGTCAAGACCTTGTAGACAGCCTTCACAAGAACACTTTCCATCACTGCTAGCCAGTGGTATTACATTGATATCAGACAATAAAATACATATTGCCTTTCTAACTGTGACAAATTTTGAGGATCAGTGACAATTTTCCATAGGAAATTTTGGGAACTTTTACTCTGAAATGATACACAGCACCTCCTTACATGCTAACTGACTGTTTCCTTCTCTCAGTTATTTCTCCTCAAAGATACCAGACAGGATATCACCACCTAAAACAAAACTGAGAACTGGCATTTTGAAGTCTAGACATGATTTCCTCTTTTGGAAGCCTCCTCATCTCTGTACCTTCCCCAAGTAACCACACTGGGGGTAAAGAGCTCTCAAGGTGGCCTCATTTAGACCTTCTGTACACAGACAACAGTTCAAAATAGCATTTATTTCTTTATACATGAACCACATGCTAATAACTTGGTTGATAACTGCATTGAATCATCAACCCTTACTTTTAACACTTTGATCCTTTGCTTCATGTCCCAGAGACAAGGAGGATGCAGCATGGGTCATACACACTGTTGGGATGCCACGACCTGTATCAGTATCTCACATAACTTCCTTAATCCACTATTCCTTGACATGCCTCTTGTATTCTTGAAAAACGCTGCTGTTTCTGTGGTGATCTTGGTATTATGTTCTCCAGCTACATCTTTGTGAATTCCTGTGTGCATTCTGATGTCAGGCTTTCAGAATGTATGATTGCATATGTTACCTACATATATATGTATTATCTATGCACGGTAATATTCCTTGGCCACCTTCATTTTATACTGCACTCTGTATGTATTGCAAATAAGTTTAGCCTCTGTCTCCATTCAGACTGCAAGTCTGACCTTTGTTTAGCTGTGCTCTTCAACTCTCTTACTGAATCATTTTCATTTGCCTTCCACGTGCACACTGCTCTTTGGGGAAAAAAAAAAAAAAAGCTCTGTTTCTCACTGTGACTGACTTTTAGTTTTGTCTGTCTGCTGTTGATGCTGGGAGGTTTTTTGGTCTGGAGAACTATTTCAGGGGTGTGCACAGCACTGCTTTGAATAAGGGAGCTGAACAGTTGTGATTCCATTCTCATGACACAGGGGAGACTCTAGCTGCTCTTATGGAATGAGCAGCTGGAGGGACTGCAGCTTCCCTTCCCTCTGCAGGTGAACCTGTCCCATGTTATGTTCAGCAAAACATGGATTCAAGAGGACTGAAATCAATTTGAATTCCATGAAGAGCCCTTAAGATTCCTGTTTCCCTAAAACTAGAAAACTGTTTTCGATCACTCTTTAAACTGAAGGACTTTAGACAATCCGAAATGCTTGGTTTTAGGATTACCCAAAATCTTAATTTTTCATGTTAGCAAAAGAAACTTTTCATCTTTCATTTCAAACTAACCCACATTTTTGGTTCAGCCACAAGATCAAAAGCAACGCAAGTTAATCACAGCTCTAATCACTTCTATCACTACTTGCTTACTAGTCAAAAATAAAATTCCTATGAATTATTTTTACACTACTATGTAATGCTAGAGAAAATGGTCTCAGCTGATCTCCAGTTCTTTCTAAAGAAGGAAGAATAACCCTTTCCCAGATGATATTCTTCACATGGCATTCAAACAACCTTCCAGGGGTTTCCAATCCACTCCATTTCTCACACTGGAGCCCACGGTAAATTCTGGGGTTTGGGATTAACAGGTTTCATTTTATTTTGCCTGGCAGAACATACTTGAGAATGGCTTGTAGCAATATCAAGGGGAAAAAAAAAAAGGAAACAGTTTTGGTAGGTGAGCATTCCAGCTGTGTCCATTGATACACAGGCAGCACACTAAAGCATGGGGCCCTTGGTGACGTGTGAGAATACAGCACATCAAGGTCTATATTACTGCCCCTTGCAGACCTATATAAAAACTGATGGTGAAGTGAATCTGAGTAGAAGGTAGCCTTTAGATCTCAGATACAGACCTCTGAATTCAACCACAAGACCTCACAGAAGGTTAAGGTCTCCTTTCAAAAAATCCAAGGCATGAGGGAAAGACCACTGGCTGCATTCTCCAGCTTGCACACAGCCCTGGCATCATTCCAGGTCAAGAAAGCTCCCTTTTTTTTTTATTTTTTTTGGTCACAGTCAGTAACACAAGCCAGAAAATTACTCCCACTGCCAACTATTCTTTCCACAGGCATCAAAACACCAAAGGGACTCTGTGGACTTGTTGGCCATTTAGCCAGAAGCTTGTCAGGACTTCCTGGAACAGAGAGGACATGGAGGAGCTTTACACCTTTAGTGGTTCTTGGTTAAGTCAGAGACACACGTCATGAGCATGCTGCAGTTACACAATCAAATTAAATGTTGTACTGAGCATCCTGTCTCCTTTTCCTGACCACTCCCCCCCTCTCTCTCACACACACACACACACAGTGGGAAAACCTACTTCAACAGGTCCCAGAGAGATCCCTCAGCAACCCAAGTTTTGATTGTCTGTTAAAAAGGAAAGGCTTCCTCATGCTACTCCCTGGTACTTTCAGGAACAAGAGGCTCAAGGTCATCACAGGCCCGAAGGCCTCAAGTCAGAAGAATGGCACAACTTGTCTTGCCACAGGCCAGCCCACTCTGTGAGCTGCGGCCGTGCTGGAAGGAGACTCGGCTGTCAGAAGCAGCGTGCTCAGCACAGACGTGACACTGGCCCCACACACGGCTTCTGCTGCCTGTGCTTGTCAAGATGCCAGGGCTGGACACAGCTAAATACCCCAGGGTAAGGGGAAAGCCCCAGTGATTTTCAAGCCACAGCTGCTACACCATTTGCACAGTGGAGAAAAGCCTTAGTAGGTAGAGAGACGCAGAAGGAGCTGGCAAGTTTTTCCTTGCTGTCCTTTTTCTAGGCAGTGGTAGATGATTTTGCTGTGGAGTCTCAGGTGTTCTGAACAATAGCTATGGAGCCAGTCCCTATTTTGGTGGTAGAAAAGGAACTGGCTTTCTGGGGAGACCCAGAGACAAGCCAAGCCAGTTTCGGACTGTCATTTTTCCTACTGTCTCATTCTGCTCAAATCACAAGCTGGAAAAACTGGAAAGGTAAGCAGTCCAAATTAATGGGAACATCAAGTGAACTGGTTTGTTTATGTATAGGTTTAACTGCATTAGGGAGCGCAATTCCAGCTTTGGGCACTAGCTTTGCAGACATTCCCTTAACTTACCTTCTATCTGAGAAAGCCATGGGCAGGCCTGAATTATTCCTGGTNGTTTGCTAAAGCAGAGTGTCAGAGACCAGCCTGTGTGCTCTTCCACGTACAAGGTTGGGTCCAAATTGTTTTGAGCACTTTCATTAGTCAGTCTCAAAACACATCACAGTTTCTTGAAGCTTCATGCTTGCATGGCACCCATGACCACAACTCTTATAACTGGATGGCAACATTCATATCCTACCAGCTCATTCTTCCAACTCCATGTAATTAGGAGGGGGGGAAGCAACACCACAGAGCAGGAAGTTGTCTTTTTCCTCACACTGCTCTTCTGGCATTATTGTTGCCACATCTTACCCGTAGCACAGCATTTGCCCACCAAACTGATACTTCTCTTAAGCAAAAATAAGCACTTCTTTGGAGTCCTACAACTGGTAGGAAATAATCAATTTAAGACTAATGATTAAAAAATCCCCAGGTATATATTTATAGCTAATTTCTACCATAGAGCAGACTTCACCAGATGCTCAATTGCATTTCCTCCTTAAGAGCAAACAAGGGCTCCTGCAGATGAGACCTTTCCAGCAGAGCTGTTGCAGATGGGCAGATCATGGTGTCCTGCTAACTATCCCCGAGACCACAGTGGTACAATGATTCTACTTGCTAAAAGCAATAACTTAAGCACCACAAAGGGAAGAAAAGTGACATGGATCTTGCACATTACTCCTCTTGAAATTTTTTACAAACTGCAGGGTGGAGCCATATTCTGCAGACAGGGAAATTTAAGAGTAGTGGCTTTGCTACAAAAGTCAGTGAAAGAGTGAGTGTCTGATAACCCTGTACATCAAGGGCTGGTCATCCTCACCATATTCCATATCATCAGCAATCCCAGAAGGCAGCTTCTTCTGTGTGCACATTAAAAACCTGAATGAAAACATAAATGAGTCAAACTGCCTTTCACAGTTTAAAACTACAGCTTGATATAACTGCAAGTCATTGCTATTAAAAGTTAAAAAAAATAAAAAAGTCCCAACCTACCAAATAAAGCCCCACAGTCCACTGCTGAGTGTTAATGACAACTGCTGCATCTTGGAAAGCTGTTCAATAATAAGGTACTACATTTCCCCTCCAGGACCAGAAATCAGGTACTGTCATCTACATAAAGGGCATACATAGGAAAATATCCCACAGCCATGTATCTCAGGCAGCAATCAAAATCTTGGACACTCTGCACACAGAAATTTGGTTTTATGATCATATATTTCAATTGGTCAGCATGCTAAAAATCTCCAGTCAAGATTCCTGGCTTTTCCAATTAAGCTTATAGACAAAAAGCCTTTTTTCTTTTAATGACATTGCCATTTATTGCAAAGCTATGATGAGTTCTTATCTCGTTGTGGTGCCCCGTGATAACTCATTATTCACTGAACTTCACTTTTTGATGTATGAGGAACAGCAACATATACTTAAATAGTTCTATTTAAACTGGTCCTATAGCTGAAACAAATCATTCCAAGAACAGCACTGCATTACACTCAGAACTGCTCAAAAGCTTAGGATACAATATTCTTCAGTATTCACAGAGCTTAATATCTTCAAACAGAAATTACTCAAGCTGATGTATCTCTCATTATTATTAAGTCAAAGTTCTTCCAAATGAGAAGAGGATGATTGATAGTCAGAGATTACCCGGGCCAACACAGTGAGAGATCACACTCTTTATGGCCAAAAGCAAGCCTGGGAGGGCTCAGTTTCCCACAGCTGAGCACGGAAGGCTGCAAAGCAACCTCAGCATCCCTTGTCCCAGAGCCCAAGCACCTCCTTCATTCAACATCAGATCTATCCCATGCTGATGGGCAACAGAGCATTGACTAGTCCTTCTAGGCCACGGGTGCAATGCAAGCTTTCAAATTTTTTATAAGAGGGAAAAACAAAAGAACACGCAACAACAAAAATCCCCCACAGCCAGAAAACAACACATGCACCAGCACAGCTCCAGGCATCTCCCCTACCCCTCCAGTTACCCTCCAGGAGGTAAAGTGAGATGTCAGGACCCTTCCAGGAATAAGCAGCACTGCTTGGATCGGGTTCTTTGCTCTGCCAACACTGAAGGGATTGGTTTGAGAATTCAAGTTGGTTAAAGGTGGGGAGTCCAGTTCAGGATGTCTAGTAATGCCTTGGAAAGTGAATATAGGGGCATTGGCCTGGCCTGTTCACTAGATGCTTCTGGCACACTGGTACTGCAGGAGAGGAGGAGCCAGATTCACATGTCCTAAACTGCACTTAAGTCACTGTATCTTTTATTTCCTTCTGACTTTTGGCCTTCAAGCAGAGCCTTAGGCGGAATTTAGGCCATGAGAACCTGGTCTTCAGCCTCTCAGCAAGTGGAAACACCCACAGCTGACTCAGGCTGGAAGATATTGAACACTTTACAGGAGAAAATACACCTGCTGAGTGTACTGATATATATATATACACAGCAGAGCAATTCTTCTGCCTCAGGCCCCCAGACTTTAAACTCTGACACAAAGAAAAGCAGAGCTGAATTTATACACATGGAGCATGCTGCAGCTGGACACTGCAGGTGAAGTGTGGGATGTGAACATCCTCCACCTGCTGACCGTGCTCTGCAGGATCCAGAAGCCAGTTTTCAAAGCAAGAGCTTGTATGTAACACCCCTCATCCCTGTTAACCACTGCACTGCCTACTGAAGGAAAGCTACTGAAATGTTTCCAAGAGCACAGGGAGTGTTATTTCCTTTCCATAGCTGTTATGTATCAGGAAAGCTTGTAAGCAGATAATATCTCAGGCACAGGTAAGAAAGATGGCAGAGTTAACATATCCAAATCTTTTTCACACACAAGCACACACCCTGAAATAAGCCAGAAATGCTAATAGTGTTTATTGCACTATAGTATAAACAGTAATTATGAAGCTAAAGAAAGTAGCAAAGCATCCCTGCCTGAAGGGTCTTCTCCAGGCTACCATGCATCAGAGAAGAGACAAACACAGAGGCTTGAGACATAGTAAAAGAAAAGCTCTCCCCAGATACAAAGTCCGTCACTATGTCCTAATACGCAGGGGTATTTCACTCTCCAGGGCAGAGTGGCTTTCTGTGACAATGTTTCATGTCCCAGATCCAGAGCATCTTCCCAAAAGCACTTTGGGAGGAGCAGACAGATACAGTCTAACCTGCACAGCCTTCAGCTTCAGTGGCACAGGAAGGTTTCACAGTCCCTGCCTGCAGTCACAACAGCTCCAAAGGAAAACGGCTCAGCTGTTCTCACCTCAGAATAGGTGCTGCAGAAAGCCTACAGACCCCATCACCCATATCCCCCTATCCCAAACCCAAGGTACAGCAGGGAACAGGATAGTACTTGGAACTCTTGAGGTCAGAATGTTTGGTCACTGTGCAGAGTCAACTCATAAGGAATGTTAAGAAGAGGGCTGCAACTTAAACCCACCCATCACAAAGAAGCAGAAAGGAGCTTCCTCCATCCATGCACTTAGACAGGAACCTGTCCTTCAAAAAGCCAAAGTGCTTCACATACAAGGCACCAGCACCTTGTATCCTCCACGCAGCAGAGCAGGACTTAGCTCTCTCTGATGAGGCAGACTGAAGATTTCCTCCCTGCCATTGCCACCCCAAGCCAAGTCAGCCGAGGTCTTGCAGTAGCAGTGCCCTAAACCTCCAGACTATCCCATCCAAGATGGAGAGATGACTCTCAGCTCCTGCAGTAGAAACGAGTCTGCCTTGCAGAACAGACAGTGGTTAAAATGCAGAGCAGGAATGGGGAGCAGAGAGGCTCTTCCTGTTTGCAGAGACACTCCCCAGGGAGGAAAAGCCACTGGTCTCAGCTCTGAGAACAACTGGTCCAAAACACCAGCTCACTGAACGCACCAAAGGCCCCGGGGGCAGGCAGCATATCCTGGACTCTCCTCTACCTCATCTCCAACTGCCCTTCGAAAGAAGGAAGGAGCAAAGACATGTCCAGTCCCATGGGTGTGCATTTGGAGAGTTTCAAGAGTGCCTCAAGAAGCTTCAGCAAAAGAACCTCCAGCTTCCACATTTAGGTTTGAACCACAGAGCTGGTCACAGCTGCAAGGAGAGGACATTGCCCAGTCATGCTCAGCAACAGAGAAAGGTAACAATAGAGTTGTTAAGGCAGAGCACTGAGATTAAGGGGCCCTTCTTTCTACTGCCTGTTCTGACACCACATTAAACACTCCTCTACAAAAAGATGCACAATAAAACTCTTTCTTGACATCACAGGATCACTTAAGACTAAGTTAATTGAGTCAGGGCCCAGTCTTCTTGTAAATCAAGAGAAAGACAGAATATATACAAGACAGTCAATTTACACGAACAACGGATGACATTTTTTAAAATCAGACCTTTTTCCTTGTGCACTCAGTACTACTAAATTTTGCCTTGTCCTGTGCAAAGCATACAAGGTTAGAACAAAACAAGGCCTTCTCCCACACTTGATGTGACATTGGCAGTGCCAGATGTCTTGCTGTTCATCTTCCCACACCTGGGGGTGTCCCATAAGTACTCCACCGTTTCCACTCCACATCATGCTTAAATAAAGAAAAACAGTTTACCAGTGTTACTCCCTCTTCCCAGTTTTTGGGCCACAAACAAAAGCGAACAACATGCAACTGCTCCATTTATGTGTCCCAAGAACTGGCTCTGCACACTGGTGCCTGAAGAACAAGCACATTGCAAAAGCATTATGTTTCCAGTGGCAAGATGGATGGGAAAAGTGCCAGCCACTAGCTATAACCCTTTTGTCATGCCAATTGCTGGCTGCTATGAGGATGTACTTTAGATACCTCCTTAGAAAAGAGCTCTGCATCTCATCCTTCCAGATGGAGGAGGAATGATTCATACACACATAAGCATGCTAGAGTGATGGCTGAAGAGAAAACATTTTCTTTATGTTTTCTGTTTTGCATTACAGGCATGATCAGGGGCCTTAATTACAGCAAAAACTGAATTGAAGACAATGACACTTTTTGCCCCAAAGAATGCTTGTGCAAAACCCCAATTCTACTTCTCACTGGCAGTGTCAAGCCTCATGTTGCATGCACACACCTTACATGCCTCATTTCCCTGCTTTCCCATTTTCACAGCATTTCTCTGCACAGAACGTGACAGAATAACACCACTCACAAAGCCACCACATCACAGAGTGACAAATACAGGGGAAAGCATCCAAGGGAGGGATCAGGAGTTGGGAGCTCTAAATTGACCAAGGACCGACTTGTAACACAGAAGGAAAGCAAAGGATCTCTCTTCTTTCCAGACACACCAGGGACTGAAATGCACACATTTACCAGGCCTAGAACAGCTGATAAATGCAGAATAGATAGAAGGCTCAGCAGCCAGAGCACTTGTCTGCATGGTGCCTGTTTCCTTCCTGGAGGCCACTGCAGGGATCTCCTCCCCATCTTACCTGGACAGCACCTTTGCCACACACTCACACTCCTCTCAAGGGCCCTGCATCCTGTGAATCTTGTTCTGCTTCTCAGTATTAACCTGTAAATTCCCACCTATTTACTTTCCTCTGGCCTCTCTGATTTGTGAAGTCCTTGGAGCAGAGATTCTCTGTAAGCACCTGGAAAGTACCTGAAATATCCCCAGTCCTGCTGTGAGTAAATAAACAAACAGCAGTGCGTAAGCACACAACATGTATATTAAACCAAGCATGTAAGAGTCAACTCTGACAACAAAAAATAGGGCTGTAGCTTCTTCCTGGAGACAGTGGCAGGAAATCTACACTTTGGGGTACATCCACTGACCAGGAAAACCTTCAGATTTGCCCTCCTTGCCACACATTTCCCTCCTTCCCCCATCACACTACCCATTTCTGGAATCTATGCCTCACTTTTTATTATAAATTATTCTAATCAGTTTTGTGGCATGGCAGAAATCCAGCATAACCTTCAGAAATATACATGCACACATTGGCTATACAGCTTCTGTATTTCATGGGAGCCTTTCAAGGAGCCTGGTGCAGAGTCTGGGAGGATTTGGCAACCCTTCTCAGCAGCACCCCTGCGGTGGGGACCCTTTCCTAAAGGGTGCTAGATGCATTCACCTATACTATTTTCTTTCTTTGTAAAAGAAGGATTTTTTTTTTCCTTAATCTCTCATTAAAGCCAGGAAAAAGTGTTCAAGTAGGAATTTTTCTTCTGCTGTTTTTCAGGTTGAAGTAGTATGACTTGGGGGTGGTGAAGGGATTCAAGAGAATATCTGAAGTCCAACACAGACCTTTTTTTCCCACCCCACCCTCTCCTGAACGGGAAGATGTAAGACAGTGCTCCAGCTCCTTCAGAATCAGAGTTCAAGTGAGAAAGAAAGGCAAAGGAAAAATAAAAAATAAAACAATAAGCACAGAAAGCCCCAGCAATTATATGGGTTCTTAACTTCTCCTGGGTAAGGAACACAGACTACATTTGTAGCTCTTGAAAACATCCCTACAGTTTGTTCACTCATCCTGTTAACAGCTCCAGAAGGAATCTGGATCTGTCGCTTTTCCGTAAAACTAATAAGGAGGTCTGAACCCCACATTGGGGAGGGACAATAGAAAAAAACAAACACAACAACAAGGAATTTAAACACAAAGCACTACCATCTTGTTAAATAATATGTTAAGAACTCATCTGCAAGACTGTCTTAGCCAATGAGGGACATAAATCAGGAAGATACAGTAATACTCTCTAGCATGCAATTAGTCACTGCTGTAAGCACTTTAACTCTGGATTTCTTGGATTATACTGCTGTTTGTAACAACTATTACTGTTGCTTTGTAGGAGTGATATGATAGCTGTCCAAGCACCACAATCAAATCATGCTACCAGGACATTTGGGCAATGGATTATCACAGCAAAGGAAATGGATTATCACAGCTTTTATTCTCAACAAGGATAAGAACAAGATGAGATATCATTTTGAACATGGCAGGAGGGACAAGCAGAAAACAATACCTGAGACTTACTTTTTTCCTTCTCCTTCTTTTGGACTTTCCAAGGTATGAATGCTAAAAAAAATTCTGCCAGTCTGAAAAGACAGAAACTGCCTTTTGTAGAATTTGCATGGAAACATTTGAAAACAGAAAAAATTCAAAATATTCCAAATCAAAGGACAGTAAAAATAGCCTCCTTGCATTGGCTGAATTGTGGAAGGATGCCTTGTTTCTGGGTGTTTCCCATTGCATATCTGGCCACTGCTGCTTTCACTTGACATCAGGTAACAACCTCTGTGTTCCTTTGAAAAGGTTTAATAGTTTAAAGGTTCTCTTAAAGAGCTGTACCTTTTACATGACCACTGAAAACCTATCCCATTTTATACCTTAGTTCTCACACTGCATCTCAAAACATATATTAGCTTTTTTAACTTCAAAAATATTGTTTGATTTTTTTTAAGAGTATTTTGGTACCTTCAACACATAAATACATACTTTTTTGGTGCATGGTACTTGAGAAACCCTGATTCTGACCTCAATTTCTTTGGCAACGGCCAAATATTCCAGTACAGGATGAGGGAAAACACACTAGTCTTAACACTGTGATGCAGTTTGAGAGATCACTAGTAGCCTCTACATACTAAAGATAAGAAAAGACTAAACCAGAAAAAAACAGTCAAATAAATAGAAGCAGAAAAACAAATTTAGAAAAATAAAAATAGAAATGAGCTCTGCACAGGATAGAAGAAGCAAAAAAACTTGCTCTGCTACAGCACAGGGCACGTGCCTGAAGCTGAGGACACCTGGGTATTATTCCTGGCTGTGGTCCTGACTCCTTCTAGATGACTGCACCAATTCATGTCACACCTCCAACAGGCTCCCCCTTCACGTTTTCTGTTTGGACTACAGGTCAGCAGTGGTGAAGCTTTTCCCTGCCAAGGATGGATGACACTAAACACTACTGGCATGCCACACCTCAACGTGGACCTTAGCACTGCATGACAGCGGCACAACCGCTTTCCATACCAAACCCAAGAAGTGTGGGCCACAGAACACAGGATCTGGATGACAGTCCCCCAGATCTCACATTCCCACCATAAGCTTTTTAAGGAAGGCTCGGTTGCTATTTATTTGTACCCTGCATAGGGCAGTGTTATTTGGAGTCGTTATTGTGATTCTATAAGCAAGCAGCA
The DNA here is from genome assembly GCF_001604755.1 of Lepidothrix coronata. NCBI lineage: Eukaryota > Metazoa > Chordata > Aves > Passeriformes > Pipridae > Lepidothrix > Lepidothrix coronata. The sequence continues at coordinate 2,476,409 of NW_016690251.1, forward strand.
ACACTGGTAGTTGATTAAGACTAGAAAGAACAATAACAAATGGGAAAAATTTGTCTGGAAAGAAATGGAGGGAATCAAAACAACACCAAAAAAAGGAATTCAGCAGGACAAAAAGAAAGAAAGCAGCTGTTCAAAAGATACTTGGAAGGAAACTTAAAAAAGATAATCGAAAGTGAAAAAGGCATCCACAGGAACATTTGACTTCATTTCAGCCAAAAACATGGTGTGGGATTTTTTAATAACAACATTGAAATTGGGTAATCAAACAAGCAATATTTTGTTTTGCCCCACAGCAAATACATGAATATAGACTTTTAAATTTTTAAGAGAAAGAGTCTAAGCTCTCAGTGCACTTGTTCTCAGAACTAATGCTTTAACCACATTAGTAACAGCTTATGACAGGACTGCAGAGTAACTACAGTTCCTTCTCTATCTAGAAGCTACTTTTTCAGAGTCACCATCCCTACTATAATTTTGCAGTTGTTACAGACCCTTGTTATATCTCTAAGTTCCTCCCTATTTTACATGGTAGGAGCTAAAGAGGTTTTGTTCTGGTTCAGCTGAGATCTCTTCATCCCTTTTTATTCCCCCCCATTTCTGTGTTTTTAAACTGCCCTTAACTGGACACGCATGGCAATGCCAGATATGAAGTACTGTGGATCACTACAACCATGGGCAAATATTTTAGAGAATCAGAAATTTAATTGCATGTCACGTTACTCCAACTTCTCTGCCTTTCCTGTCACTTCACCTGCTCGTAATCATTAGAAAGCAGAGTGTCAATTCTAAGCTGTAGTTGAGCACTAAAAGCACCACGCTGGCCCTCACTGGATCTACTTAATTAGAGATTAGGAGAGACAAAGCATAGGGAGAATATAAACATCATTTTGCCAGTTTATCAGTAAACAGGTTTCGGTTACCAAAGAGATAAGACTGAGGCTGCCTGTTTTATCTGTGCGGCCGGACTGGCGAGTTTTACTTTCACTGGAACCACGCCTGCATCAGAATTCCCTCTGAAATGTCAACATGAACCATATTATTAATTTTCCAAGTTGCTGACCTTTCGTGTTGTCTGCATCATAAATCCAGAATTCTGAACTGTTTCTATTCATACAAGAACGTGCTCCACACGTCTCACGGTATCTGAACTCGGTACACAGGCTGCTCACACGTCACAAAACAGATGCTCGCTGCAGCATCCCTGAAGAAGCTGCTGAGTTGGACCTTCCTAGTTCCATAGAGTCCACCAAATTAGCATCAGTTATCCTATCCAGCACGAAGGCAAAGAGGTTTCCTAGGTTACCCCAAAGTTCTTAAGTGTATCCTTGCATGAAAAAAATTGTTTCAGAGTATTTTATCAAGGGTCACAGCACACAGTCACATTAAAATAACTCGATTGTCAACTTGAGTTTAATTTCAATCGGGAAGAAGGAAAGAAAAACCAAAGTCCTTGGATTAGGAGACGACCGTTCCCACTTACATCTCCTCCCAATTAAAACGTTTTATATAGATCATCAGAACCTAATGCATCATACACTCTACACAGCATGCAACATAAGGCTGTCGGTCTGTCATTTCTCTGGAAGAGCTCAATGTGATGAATGATCTGGTTACTCCTCTTTCTGGTATAAAAGATGGAGAAGCTTTGAGACAAAGAAATAAAGGCCAATGCATATTATAGATCTCACAGGGCTTAATATCATCCCTCCTGACTCACACCTCTGAAAACAGTTAAGGTCACTATTTCTCCTTTATTTTGACTATGGATATCAGTACATCACACTGGAACTCTACAAACATTTGACAGAATTTAATTTAAAGCAGAAGCAGGAATGTCAGGAACATACAGCATTTGGGCTACAACAAACAATGCCACACCAGCATGTCATAAGAAAAATAAGTGACCTTCCCTCTTGACTCTGCTGACAAACACACTTGGAGACACTTGCAGGCCAGGATGTCAGTGTGATTTCTGGAAGACAATCTAATAAGTAAAGACTTAAAAGAGTTTTTAAAACCCCCCAAAACTGACTACTTATTGCCTGAACTGAAAAACCTGCCTTTCCAAATCAACTAATGGTTTGGCAAGCCTACACGAAAGGCAAACAAACAAAAAGCATCTTTTCCTTTTAACATAGAATCTGCAATAAGAAAAAGAAATCAGCATTTTATTGATTTCCATAATGCCATCTCTACAGCTTAACAAACTCACTCAGCTGCTAATGCACTGATGCTATGGAGCCTTCCCATATAATTATACACCCTCCACTTTGCTGAGCCCCAGGGCGCTGTTTCCAACTTTCCAGAGGACCACTGCACCAAAAGTAAAAATAAAAAAACCTCTCTTTCATTACCCAAAGCAAACTGCAAACCAGATTTTGCTTATTTAAATGGGAAGTTAGAGAGACTTAATTTTGAAGGCAGGGAATAATCTGCTAGTCTGCATATATTTTCAGATTTGATATCGTGACAATGAACTCTCACTTAAACTCTCCCCACTTCTAATTTTTTTTCTTCCTAAGAGTACACAAAATACAGCATATAAATATTGCAACAATTATGATTTCCAGGGAGAGATTCTAAAGTCCTTCTCAACTGAGAAGTGTTTCAAGAGGGCAATTCAGAATCAGACATAGATACTTTTGTGAATGTCACTGTAATTAACATTATAAAAAAATTATAAAATGTTACCATTGCTATAGTGACTATTTTATAAGTGAATGTATACTTCAAAGATATTTTTATTAGGTTTTTGCTTTAAGAAAGCAACACTGGAACACCTTCTAAACCGAATTTAAGGAAGATATCTTCTTGAAGTCTAAAATCAAAGATGTCCTAAATAATTAATGAAGTAAATTCTGCCATTTTTCTCCATTTCTCAAACAAATACAGCAGTCCATAACCAAACAGACAGCTCCAGTATATTTCAGTGAGAGTTTTGTTCAACTAGGGACTGCAGAATTTGGCCCAATTAATCTAGTACTGTCTATCTGGAAAGAATGTAATGGAACTCTGCAGTGTAAACACCCTCCCCAATGACAGAGTCCCCTTTCCTGCTCCCCCTGTTTATCCTGCCTTGATAGTTCAGATCCAACTGCACTGTATTCACCATGTCCATCATGATTCAGTGTGCCATGTGAGCTAAAATAATTAATTTTGCTAGGGTTTCCCATGAATATATTAAGTTGGAATCAGTTAATCTATTTCCTCTGCGAATGGTGAACTGCGTGGATTTTTGTTCAACAAACAAACAAACAAGTTGACGGTATCAATACAGAGTTGGAGAACCACTAAAAACAATCTAGTTTGCATAATTAATGTTAATTACAATAACATCTCAATCAGTGACACAAAGGCTTAGCAATGAACACAGTCATACGAGGAAGTGAAAACATCAAACAAACATGAAAGGTTCTTGCCTTGTTCTGAAAGAGTATCAAGCAAACTTTCAAGAGATTTATAAATAAGAACAGAAAGGCAGAAGACAGTTCTGCTTTGTTAGACATATTTTCTTTACAGGCTGCTTAGTACGGGAGCTTTCTTCTGAGATTGTAACAAGACAGTGGATCTGAGCTGTGGACACACCAGATAATACTATCTTCTCACAACATCACATCCAAGTCATTATCAACCGCTTTAAAGAAAAACAACTGGGGGCCTGATCCTTCTGCCAGTGATTTCAATAGCAAACATTTAAACAATGCGATGTGGATGTTTGGGGGTTCTAGAGACAGAGGGGAATTTGAAAAAAACAACTCCAACTTGAACACAGTGTGTAGGTATGGAATCCCTCAGGCAAAGAGGAATTTCAAGACAAGATAATTAATATTTCAACAATCTTTTTCCTACTTTCCATAGCAACAAGGGAAATCTAAACAGACAGAAAACTTACCTGCCTGTTTCACTTGGCAGCACAGAAGTCTTAAAACGGGGTTTTTTTGGTATGGTCACTTAACGGAGCAGATTCACATTTAATCCTCGGAAGTTTTCCTCACGGCCCGAGAAAAATATTTATCCAGTATATTCTCATTTTAAAGGAAAGGGGGGGGGAAATAGTTATGAAAAAATAAGCGCCACTCTACCTCACCCGGGTTGGTGCTGTAGTACACAAGTAGTCACACGGGCACCGTAGGGAGTACCTGCGCAGTAAAGCACCACTCAGGGTGAGTAAGGGTGGTGTAATTGGGTGTGCTGAGAGAAGGAATGAGAGCCTGTCACATCATTACTACAGGGGCCTTTCTGAAAACATGAGTTTCTTGATTACTCTTCCCATTAATGCAAATCTGCTCCGTTAATGAAGTTACACCGGTGCTAAACTGGTACCAGAGGAGAAACAGGCCCTGTTTCGTGTTGATTTAAGAGACCACAGCTCAAGGACCTCCCCATAAAGGTAAAATTTAGGAAGTTATCATGTTATGTTGGGCAAGATACTCCTTGGGAAAAGGACTGATTTTCTACTTGGTATCATTCTTACAGCTGATTTTTTATTCCCCTCCCTCTCTTTATAGATAGAAGCAAGACAAGATATGGTAAAGACTTCGTTTCCTCTAGAAATTTACTGATCTTAAGCACACTTAAGACTACACTTGAGTACCCACTGAGTAAAGCCACATTTTACTAGTATTTATTTACAAGAGTGCTTGCCTTAAAAAAGAGAAACTTCATGTGGAGGACTCCCAGAATGATGCTGACCTTTCCTCTTAACAAAAGTTCAGTAGATTTATTTTTCAGATGCCTGAGAAAGATGATTTTGGAGCGCTGTGAGGTTTGGTAAACCTTCAATTCGGCAATTAGCTCCCATGTGATATGAATTACAAAGATCAAGCAATTAATATTAATAAATAAACCCAGCAAAGTACCAAGGGTTTGGACGCCCTGTGTATGGAAAGGCTGCTGTATTTGCTGGGGGTTTTCCATCCCTCTGTTTTATTTTAGCTACTCTGAACATACAACACATGAGAACATATACCACATTCATGCTTCTAAAAATACATTAAAGAGAGAGAGAAAAAAAAATTAAAAATCAATAGCAATGAAACAGAGACACAATGTGAAATGGTTAAGTACTCTCAAAATCAAGCCAAAGCCACCAAAGCTCCCCGCTGCGGACCACGGCTTCCCCCTTCCAAAAACGGCAAGTCAAGCCCAGGTAACACCGAAACATCCAGGAACGACAGGGTGGGGAGGAGGATGGAGCAACCTAGCGATACAAAAGGTGGGTTTCTCCCGGTTTTCCAGGACGGACACTGCCCTGAGCCTGGTACGGAGGGGGGGGGTTTGTTCGACCCAGGGGCGGCTTTTCGGGATACCCTCCCCATCACCACAGCCTCAACCCGGGGGGATGGGGATAAAATAAAATAAACCCCACAAAATAAACCCCACAAAATAAAATAAAAATCACAAAATAAAATAAATGAACCACAAAAATAAAATAAAAATCACCACCGCCGGCAGCACGACGCGCATTGGAAGTTGGCAACGGCGCCGGCGGGGTTATTATCTTAATTTTCTTTTTTTTCCGTCCCTTCTCTGGCGGTCCGGGCGGGCAGTGCCCAGCGCCGGGAGATGGGGATGCCCCAACTTCGGAGCAGTTGTCGGTGCCCGCGCCCCCCGCGCCCCCCGAGCCAGCCCGGAGGGGCCGTGCCCGGCACTCACCCGCTCCGGGGGCTCCGCGGCGAGGACCGGCGAGGGGAGCGGGGGGTCTGCGCAGAGGGGGGGGACGCGGTGGGGACACACACACGCACGCACACACACACACGCACAGGCGGGGGGAGCGAGCGCTTTAAACCGTGGGGAGGTCACTGCGAGACGCGCGGCGCTGCCCGGCTCTATCCCATGCCGCCGCGGCGGCCCCGAGCTGAGCGGGGTGAGCCGGGCGGGCAAGCGGCGGCGGCGGGGAGGATGTGACACGGTGACAAGTGCGGCCCGCCAGCCCTGTGCCGGGGGAGGTGGGCCGGGGCAGCCCAGGCAGCGCCGCCCGCCCGCACACACGGCATTGACGGCGCTGCCGTGACTCACACACGGGAGTTGGTCACAGGGCGGCACCGCGGAGCGGGGGACGGAGGGGGGCGGCGTCCCGCCCCCTCGGCCGCCTCACAGCCAATGGCGCGCCGCGGTGCGGCGGATTGACAGCGCGGCTGACCAATGGCTGCGAGGGCCCGCCGCCAGCGCCCGAGCGGCCCCTCCGGCCCAATGAGTCTTCTGAGGACACTCCGCCGCCAGGGGCCGGGGGGAGCCCCGCGGGGGCGGGCGGCCGGGGCCCCCGCGACCAATCAGCGCCCAGGGTAGCGTTGATGGGCGGCGCGGGCGGCCAATCAGAAGCGCGTGCGGGGGGGGGAAATATGGTCACGCAGGGAGGTAGCGGGGGCGGTGGAACCTCCGTGGGCGGGGCGGGGCGG